>NC_082660.1:19914530-20230155 GCF_028023285.1 Balaenoptera ricei
TTGTGTGACTCAGGCTTCCTTCATTTAAATTTAGTATTTCTACTGCCAGGCGAGAACAATAATTATGAACACTTTAAAGTGCTGCCAGGTAAGGCATCATTAATAAAGTTATTGTAACACTGCTCTCTGAGTTAAAAGCAATAGGCTTGGTGCCTCAAAAAGTTAAACATAGAATTACCATACAACCCAGCAATTCCACTCCTAGGTTTACATCCCAAAGAATTAAAAACAGGTACTCAGACAAATACTTGTACACGAATGTTCACAGCAGCACTATCCACAATAGCTAAAAGGTAGAAACAACCCAAATGTCCATCAATGGACATTTAATATATACATAGAGTGGGATATTATTCAGCCATGAAAAGGGATGAAGAATTGACCCATGCTACAACATGGATGAATCTCAAAGACATTATGCTAAGCGACAGAGTCGGTCACATATTGCACCCTTCCACTTGTATGAAATGTCCAAAATAGCTAAATCCATAGAGACAGAAAGCAGATCAGTGTTTGCTAAAGGCTAGAGGGAAGGGGAATAGGGAGTGACTGAGTATTAGGTACGGGGTCACCTTTTGGGGTGATGAAAAGGCACTGGTACTAGATAGAGGTGACGGTTGTACAACACTGGAGTGTACTAAAGGCCACTGAATTGTATACTTTAAAGTCGTTAAAACAAGATCCTACTGTATAGCACAGGGAACTACATTCAATATCCTGTGATTAAACCATAATGGAAAAGAACATTAAAAAAGAATGTATATATAGGTATAACTAAATCACTTTACTGTACAGCAGAAATTAACACAACATTGTAAAACTATACTACTTCAATAAAATTTTTAAAAAAACAGTTAAGATGCTCACATTTATGTTACATGTATTTTACCACAGTTTTTAGAAAGCAATAGGCTAATACTGGTTGTCTCTGGTTCTCAGAAATAGTTATTCGGGACCCACCAAATTTCCTAAGGGACCAGAGTCTTTGCCTAGAAATTAGACTGACTGAGGGAAAATTCAGAGTAATAGCATTTCAATTTGAAAAAATTAAAAGGTCTATAATATCAGTAATTTGTAAAGTTTGGGAATTGGTCATCTCTAATTCCCAAACCTTATCACAATAACTGCTTCTTCACTGAAGGGCTGACGGGCAGAAAATGGTGGAGTGGAAATTTTGAACCTGAAACATATTAGCAGCAGAATCTTTGCTGGGAGACTGGGTGAGGGTCCCAAGCACCTCCTTCTACAAGGGTCTTCCAAATTCCAGTAGAATCACACTGTAACTTGGTGATATTAAGGTCATCTCAGTCTAAATTATGCTTTTTATCATTCTGGTAAAATTCCTTCATGTTATAAGAGCTCTATTTAAAGGTTCTGTTGAGCACATTTCAGAAATCTATGAATAAGCTAGGTTTGCATGTCAATCTATTTGAAACTAGAATTAAATTCACTTTTCAAAGAGCTTTTTTCCAACTAGGTTGTTGGCGTAACTCTTAATTTGAACTGAAGTGGGAAAATGTGTAAACCTTCTAACTTCTTTTAGTTATTTATGGATAAGGAATCATGGGAAGAATGTTCATTTCCTCCAATTCTGCAGAAGAAAAAATACCCCCATGTTGACCTCAGGATTTAATAACTGATTTATGTTTCTCTTCTTTCAGAATGTGAGTTCAAACAGGAACACCTTGCATTTTGATTTTTTTTCTGCCTCCATCCAGTGACTGGTTGTGGCTACATTCACACAGGAACAATTAAAAAGAGCAATGAAAAAAAAAAAAAGAGCAGAGGGGAAGATGGTAGGAGTCTGGGTCCCTGAATGACTGTGTGGAGGAGAGAAGCATGCCTTTCTTAACCCACGTGAACTGTAATGTGATCTTAGAAATTAACTTGTATTGTGCCACTTAGATCTAGAAATTTCTTAGCATTATTAGCCTACATTGACTAATAAAATCAGAAATAATGAAAAAAATAAAAAGAGCAATGCTCATATGAATATATAAAGGCAAATTCTAGTTTTCAAACTAGCCCACATGAATTACAATTGAGCAAGTATTGCTATTACCTATGATTCTTGGAAAGAATTTAAGTATTATTTGGTCATACCAAACACTGTATACATACATGTATTTCTAACCTCAAAACAGTTTTAACTTTACCAAACTACATTATGAGCTGGAGATAAATGAGTCAGCAATTAGTTACTTTAATGAAGTTTAAAAAAATGAAGAACCAACCAGCATTGAAACTAAATCTGAGATAGTTTTTACCACCCCATCTTTTGAAAATTCCTTTTAAGTAACTCAGAATTAAATCTGTCAGCATTCAACCACTCACCCCCAATTATTTTGCACCCATCCTCATTTAAGTAAAGCATGTGAACCCAGATTCAAATTTTTAAGTTTAATTTTTGTTATATAATTGGTCACTTTCATTTTAAAACCAAGAGTTTTTATGGCTCTAGGTTGTTTACGGGCAGAATATATATTTGTTTCTTCACCGTTTAATATTTAAGGTTTGGTGCATGAATGGCTGGTAGTTGATAGAGGAAAGCTGTAAGATCAATGGTATGCCAACAACTTGGGAAGTAAAATGCTGTACCAGATGTTGTCAGTGTCCCACCCATATCGGCCACCCCTATCAGTTCCGACTGCCAACATCTACATTTCTTTGCCTGAAGGCTTTTTCTGGCCTCCAAAGCTCACACTTTCCGCGTGCAGAAAACAAGTCAGAAGTGTCAAGGAATTAGCACTTCACCAGGAACAGCCCTCAAATAATGACTGTCAGGAGTCGGTGTGTAAACACCCCTGCTCTCTTGTCTCTTGGATGTTGTTATGTTGGAGGCATGTTCTATACTGCTAGTTACACACATACGCAAACATGACTTGCCACAATAGAGTCCACATTTCCCAGTCTCCCTTGTGGATAAGTGCAGCTGTTTTCACAAGCCGTCTCTCTTCCTCCCTGCCAACAGTAACATGGATGTTCCAGAACCCAGCTTCAACCATGCAGATGAGGACCATGTTTTAGTTGACGGAAGAGGAATGACATCAAAGGTCCCTGAATGATGACATAGAACAAAAATGTCTTGCAACTGTCTTTTGTTCTCTTTGTTAGAGTCACTTTTCTTTTACCCTGATACAGTATTCCAAGAACAGAAGAAATCTTCATCCACAAGATAGCATGTCAGGATATGACATCACTATAGGGTGAACCTCTAAGCAAACGCCACATCTACACAATGAGGCCATCAGCTCTGCGACCCTCATTTCTCACTGTCATCACATCTTGACTCTTCAATAGTCTCCTAAGCGTCATCTCCAGCTCTCAGGAGCTTTGACATGCTGAGGGAAGCATGAGGCCCTTTGCAGGTACTTTAGCCACTCAGTACAGACTTCAGGCTTGCTTACAATCCCCCAGATCCCCCAAGGAGCTAAGCACAAGTAAGAGGACAATATGGAAATGTACTTCAACTTGTTAAACATTTCTCTAATGTGTTCATAATGTCAGTTCAACTGAATTAGCCACGTGCTAACACTGACATCATCTGAAATGATGTCATTCTCCCCACTAAAAGCCTGCATCTGAGTGAAAGGCTATACTCATCAAGATAGATGGCTAAGGAGGAGAGAAGAGAAATTCATCAACAAAACTGTTTTCTACACTAGACCAGAGGACTTTTGGTTGCCCAAAAGAGGAGAGTTCCAAAAGGCAATAAGGAAGGATACGTGAAATATGCCGAGCAGGTACAGTACTCTTCTGTAAAGTAAGGATACAGTTCAAAACTGTACAATTTATGAGTAATAGCTTTAAAATTGATAAATTGTGTACTGATCTCTCTTCCAACAGAAGAAAATAACCAAACCAGTTTGATGAAGCATAAATACTTAATGATATTCAACTAAGAAATTTGTTTGTTACAGTTCCTCCCAAGATTTAGTGTCACGCTTTACTTTCTTGACCAAACCTACGCCTTTCTACAATTACTCTATACGATTAAGTTACAAAAAAACAGAACATACTTGCTTACTACAAACACCAAATATTCCAACACTGTATGGACACACAAACCTAGCCCCAGTGCCACTATATCACGGCTCACTAGGTACTAATGACAGAGACTCAAGCTTATACTCCTGAGTGGTTTCAATATTTTGCTTATCCTGGAACCTAGTAATTCAATTATTCAAAAAGCTTTTTGGAAGATTATTTCTAGGGCAACAGTTCTCAACCTTGACTGTACATTAGAATCACCTAGAGAAAATTTAAGTCGCTACTGCCCAGGTCACACCTTATTCTAATTAAGCAAAAATTTCTATGGGTGGGTAGTAGCCAGGTATCAGTATTTTTTTTTTAAATCCTCCCAAATGTTTCCAAAGTACAGCAAAGGCTGAGGACGCCTTGAGTAGGTGAAGTTCTATATTTAGTTGGCTGTAACTCCTGGGCTTCCTAACATTTCTAAACGAGGCCTTTTGACTAGATCTCCAAGCACTGAGAACCAATTCATCACTCAGTAAATATTCATAAAGTTCCAACTATCCTCGAGGCTCTGTGTTCAGTGCGAGAAACGCAAGAAGGAAAAGACATCTTGGGTGAGATAGAAAGAACAGAGCTTCTCAAATTTTAATGTGTACATGAACTTGGGGAACTTGTTAAAATGTAGGTTCTGATTCAGTAGGTCTAGGGTGGAGCCTGAGACTTTATTTCTAACACGCTCCCAGGTGACATGGCAGTGCTGCCGGTTCATGGACTGCACTTGGAGTAACACGGAGAACTGCAAGGTGAAGCAATGAATACTATCAAAAGCACAGGGTGCTCTGGCATGCCTAAGAATGCACAAAATCTACAATTCCGTGAATTGCTAGTCTCCTGCGGTTATCATCTTTACCTTACAGAGTTTTCAAATCTTCTTTTAAATTCATTTGTATACTATCCCTGGTCACCTTCAGAGAAGGCTGTAAGGATTTTATGAGTGGCTCAACAATAAGTCCACATACATTTCCACAAGGAATATTTTAGGAAACAGTGTAAGAAGTTAAGATTTGCCAAAGCCAACATGTGTGAAATTCAAAAGGGAAAGGCAGGCAGGCAAGATTTGGAAAGAGGAAGTGTGTGGCGGAGAAACACAGAGCTGGAGGGTAGCTGGAAAGTCAGCCTGCCCATTTCCTTGTCCTGTTGGTGAGTCCATAACTCATCCTTTCCCCTTTGTCTAAAGGAAATGCAAGGTCATTTGCACCTGAAGGCGACACTTAGAAATGTGCCTTCAAAATCCCCAACAGCTAGGTTTTTGCAGTAACTTTAAAGCGATGCAAATTTTTCAAGAGTTCAAACTCTAACATTTCAATTAGAGTGAGAATTCTTAATAAAGATTCACCTTTTTATATTGATTCTTCAGGCAAAGTAATTAAGTGATTGATAGAATTGGATCCTTAGCGTCAAAAACTGAAAGCCAGATGGACGAGGAAAAGGAGGAGGGGGAAGAGGAGGAGCCCAAGAAGATGAAGACCTCTATAGGAAAAAGATTCTCGTGCTGTTTGTGGTTGCAGAGTTCTCTTTTGGCACACAGATTTGCAAGTTAATATTAAATTCTTGTAACTTGTCATTAATGAAAAGAGATTTCTTCCTGACTTGTACTTAGTATTCACTGGATTGAGTTCTAGTGTCATGGGCAGTATGACGTGGTAGAAAATGAGTGATCTCTGGTTCTAATTCCAGCTCTGTGTCTTCCTAGATATGTGTGGTTTGCACTTGGGCCAATGAGTTAAATTAACCCCCTGCGCTTCAATTTCCCTCTCCATAAACTGGGGGTAAACATGGCTGGATTGTTGTAAGAACTAACAACTCTACATTTAGAGTGTCTGACACTTAAAGTTCTTTAAAATTGTTATTACTATTTTCTAATAAAGATCATAAGCTTGTTTGTTTTGTCATTGTAATGCCCTTCGCATCAGGTGAACGTAAGGAATTAACGATGTTGATGACCCAAGCATTTGTCTAAATATGATATCCTCCTATTGTCTCTCCACTCTCACTGACATGAAACATTTAGGCACCGAAGCAGGCAAACAGGAGGCTTGTGGGCCCAGTGCAGTAATTAAGCTTTGTTTGATTTGCACGGTGCTCATTACAAATGTTAAGTCAGTTGATGGCATTCAAAAATCAGAAGATTTATTATAAACGTCTAGATTTCTAGCTTCTTTTGAAAAATCAGAAAATCGGGCAACATTTCTCTAGCAATCATGTTTGGCTGCCATCAGTTGCAGCTGAAAAACAACTACTGACCCCTTGAGATAGGACACGGTTTCTCCAACTTGCCCCTGTCTCCACGATTCATTTTATTCAAGTTAGGTAAGTGGCCCCTATAACAGTCATTTGAGTTTGAGACCCTTAGTCTAGAGAGAAAAAAATAAATATTCAAAGAGCCTATAAGACAATTTGACAACAAAAGTGCTTCTCTGATATGGCCCAGTTTTAAGTTGAGTTTGGAAACACGGGGGAATTTTGGAGGAGTGAGTTTTAAGAGAAGCTAAGGAGTTCCACAACAATAGGAAGAGAGACTCGAGTATATTGTCTATCAATTCAAATGATCTTCCCTGGCTCTCCATCCTTATACTCACATCCCACATTAGAGTGAAGATGGTTTATAAAAAGAGGGAAATAGTAAAAGAGCTGCAGAGCAGGCTGTCAGCTGTTTTGATGCCATTAATCTCAGTAGCAACAGGGGCTAATGCCCTTAGTACAGATGACAGCACCTCAACAGCTATCATGGCCACCCTTGAGGTAGACACCTGGCAGAAGCAGAAGAGTGTGACCTCTTTGTGGGCACTAGAAGCTACAGAGCCTTCAGTGAGCCCTGTCAGCAATAGCTTTTGACATTTTCAGCAATCACCATAAATGAGAGAGGAAGAAGAAAATGGCAGATGGGACAGAGAAGTCAATGGGTTTGTATTTGGTGCACACAGTCGACATCCTGAACCCATTCAGAATTATTTGGGCTGAATCTGAGAGCTAGATGCCATTTGACTGGGGAGGGGACTGGAGCTAGAGAAATGCTGCTCAGTGATTATGATCCAGGCTCTAGGCTCACCCACAGGATAGGGTACAAAATTAAGATGCAGTTCAGCAAATTTTATCAGTTGCTTTGCTAACTTGTCAGTTGATAATTACCAATCTCCTTTGTTTTTAAGCGTGTTTAATGAGGAGTGACTTAAGTATTAATCAGAAAAATTCTGACTTTCAATGCCTAATGGTCCATCCTAGATCGTCAATACACTGAAGGTTTTCCCTTGTTCTGTACTGGCAAAGGGCTCCACTTGGATTTTGGTCAAGTTCAAGAGTAAACACTGTTGCCTTTTCTTCCAGTTCTTTCCTTAGCTTGTTGGAAAGAAAAGAGGAAAAGGTTTGAGTCCCATTGCTTCGTAGGAAATATTCTTGGTGGAATTCTTGAGAGTTTCCTTCTAAACAAGTCTTTTTGACCCAAGTCTGCCTAATTCATTGTGACCAGCATCTACGGAAATTCTAGGAATAGGAATAACTAAAGGGTAAAAACTACTTCACAAGGTGGGTGAATGGTATAGAGGAACTCACTGTACTATCTTCTTTAAGTTTACCACTCTTCTGTAAATCTAAAACTATTTCAAAATAAAGTTTTTTAAAACTTCAGTTACTTCCTGTTTATGTTGGCAAGGATAAGATTTACAGCAATGGAGAGACTAAAGAAGTTGGTTAGAAATTTTTTCCCATCAGTATTTAAATGATGTATTTTCATTGTCTAACAACAAAAATGTATCTGCTATTATCACTCTCAATATTATATTTTAAATTATACTACAAATCAATCTTTGAGACACCATCATAAAGCAAACTCCCTGTGGTTGATGAGTTTAACAGTAAATTAACCCTCAACTGGGGGAGGGGAACTGTGGGTGCAGGGGGGCCAATTGTAAGTTATATGACAATTTTCGATTATATGGAGCGTCGACGCCTCTAATCCCCACGTTGTGCAAGAGTCAACTGTAATATTTCGAAAAGCCTTACACAGAAACTTTTTTCCTTTTGGACTCTTGGCAGATACCACCATATTTTGAAAGGCAATACTGGAGGGGCTTACATTCATTTAACACTGGAGCAAAGTATGCACATTACTAATCTATCAAGGCACAGGGCAAAGACTGAAGGGCCAAGAATTAAGATTCAGAAAAGATCTAAGCTATGGAAGGAAAGTGCTGGATACAACAATTTTATTTTAAAATAGCTGTTCTAAGGATAGCTCTAAGGATATTCTGAAATTTCTATTTAGTTCTCCCTCGCCCTGATGAGGGTAGACATATTTGAGACCTTAAGTATTATACTGAGGGACAGACATTGTGCTAATGGTGTCAACTACATTATTTCATTTAGCTCTTGAGACAAACTATGAAGTCGGCAATGTTTATTGTTCCTATTTTATCTAGTAAGAAATTGAGTCAGTAAGATTTTGTTGCATGACATATGTGCAAGAATGCCACATTCCTTTATTTTTCTAAATCAAATTAAGTCTGGTTCTGAATGTCCATCTGTATGGTCAATTTGTGGGTCCACTGAGGCTTAAAGTGGAGCCAGGAAAGAAAAGGAAGTCCCAGAAACTTCATTCACTGTGGTGGTATCTATGATTGTCACTGCTTCTTCTGCTTCAGTAGGGCTCTGCCAGCTGCTGGCTACTGCAGAGATCGCTTTGTTGACCACAGGCTCCTACAGAGATCTTCTCAGCATAGGGTTGGCAGGTTAACCAAAGGAAAATACAGGATGCCTGGTTAAATCTGAATTTCAGATAAATACTTTTTAGCATAGGTATGTCCCATGCAATATTTGGAACGATTCCTTGTTTATCTGAAATATAACTGGGCAACTTGGATTTTATGGAACAACCCTGTCAGCAGCCACCAAGGCCAGAGCGCTTAGTTTCCAGCCTCTTCCTCATTCATCTCTCAGCCATTTAGCATCGAGGGACAGATGCAGGAGGGGCCATGTGATTTGGAAAACACCCGGGCTGTATCCAGTGCTCTGTCCCCCACTAGCACAGCCATGAGGAGATCAAAGGCCTGATCAATACTGACTAGCCAGCTAGGTGCCGAAAAAACAAAGTAGCAATGGAAGGAAAATCCCTCTGTTGAAGCCTGGTGTCAAGGGGTTAACTCTGTGAGCTTGCAGAGGCCACATGGCAGAGAATTCAAGCAAACCTGCCTGAACCAGATTCAGGTCTGATCCCCTAAGGACTCTCTGCTGGCGGCTCTCAGACTCGGAACCTTCTGCGTGTCGCCTCCATCCCCCACCCTGAGAGCTCACCTGGAAGCTCAGCCCTGCAAATGCACTTGCTGAAGACCCCAGCTGGCCATTTAAAGCAATAGCAACTCAAAACAAAACATTTTTCCTACTGCACGAGTAGTAGATGTGTGGAAGTTTTTAGTATTTGGTTTCCGTCATGTTACTCTTTTATCCCTGTCTGTGTTCTTTTAGCATTCCTTTAAAAAGATTTTGCCTTTCACATTTAAATTGGCCCAAGAGAAAGTATTTATATAAAGGATGCATAAGAGGGATCCTAATCAAGGGACGCTAGAGAAATACTTTCCCTCACATTGCCCTTGGGTGCTGCTCCGGGACCATGACAATTCCATCCCTAGATAAATACATGGACACTAAGACTAACCGACAAGGAAAGGCCAAAAGGATCATCATAAGAATCACCTTCACTTACTAATCTATAAAGGGAAGCCCTAGACTTCAAACTAAATCATGATAACAATGCTTTAAATAAAATTTGGCTGATTTCTTAAATACTAATAAATATACGGACCACATAGCTCTAGCTACAGGACAAATATTGTAGCCAGTCTCTCCTTAAAGACAACCTAGATCATAGTGTAATGACTGTTGATCTAGTGATGGCAATTTGCTTAACCAAAGTGGAAGACTTTGCAATCATCTGGTCAACTGTTCATATAAACTATTTTTTAAAAAATTATCCCGGGGGCTTCCCTGGTGGCGCAGTGGTTGAGAAACTGCCTGCCAATGCAGGGGACACGGGTTCGAGCCCTGGTCTGGGAAGGTCCCACATGCCGTGGAGCAACTGGGCCCGTGAGCCACAACTACTGAGCCTGCACGTCTGGAGCTTGTGCTCTGCAGCAAGAGAGGCCGCGATAGTGAGAGGCCCGCGCACCGCGATGAAGAGTGGCCCCTGCTCGCCTCAACTAGAGAAAGCCCTCGCACAGAAACGAAGACCCAACACAGCTAAAACTAAATAAATAAATATATATATTTAAAATACTCCCTCTTTTAAAAAAAAAATTATCCCAACAAACATAATTTATTGTATTCAGGGAATCTGTCTCTAAGTACTTGATTCAATCTCTTTCTTAATCAGATCCTTTAAACATTTTTGGGAAAAAAACGGCCAATAGTAATGAAATCTTTCCCTTGTAACAGAAAAAATCATCCATCTTCTATTTTGTCTCTTTTATCTTATCATTTTTGGCCTTTTCAGTTGGAGAACAATGGCAGATAAGAGGAGGCAATTTGGCAACTTGAGCATGTGATGAATATATTGTGCATTTATAGGCCCCTTTAACGTGTGTGCTCTGGTTTTGAATCAGGTGGTGATGACCATTCACGTAAGAGTGATAGAACACTTGTGCGGGTTTTCTTACCAGGGCTCGTCATTTCAGGCATTATCCATCCTTGCTATTCTGTTCTAGATTCCAAATGGCAACTTCAAATAAAACGTTGGGAAAAAAAAACCCGTTGGAAAATAAATTAGAAGGCAACAGAAGGAAAAGCTGAGAAACTCAGCTGTTAAGAGTTCACCACGGTTTTTTTTTCTTAGCCTTTCTTCTCTCTCAGCCATGGTGGGATCTGACTAAAGTCCATTATTTACTGTCAATCACAAAACTTTTGTTAAAATTATCAATTAGGTAAGGAAAAAAGATAGGGGGAAGATGGAAGGAATTAGAAAAACACCTGGACAATTTACATACCATAAATCTTTCCAATTTTATCTCTAAGCAGAAATCCTCTGCAAACTTTCTGAACCAGATTTCTAACTGTTGATCCTCATGCTTCATGATGATCTAACAAAAGCTAGAAGGGCATCTCAGTTAATCATTTCCATGTACAGCTTTATAATTCATTGATTTGACAATTTTACCATAATCAGTCGTGTCATGATAACTTAGTATAATAAAAGAATCAAAACCTGAACTATTAGTCTCTGTAATTATAGTTATTGACTTGAAATCTATTCTAGAAAAAAGTCTGGGCCTTATACTAAACATGTATCACTTGGTAATTAGTCAAGATTATTGTTACTATCTTCAAAACAACTAAAATCAAGCTGATTTGTTTCTTTCAATAATAACTACATTTCCAGCTAATGGTAGCCTGAGAAAATAAAGTTAGCCTCTAATAGTTTGCCAACTTCCTCCAACAGTTTGCCAAATTCCAAATTCCTGGGGGAAGAGTGGTCTTTCAAAATTTTTTAAAGCCCTGGAACACTTGCTTTAAAAAAATGTACACAGGAGGCCAAAGCATAAAATAAGTAAAGCAGGCCCCTGTGACTGAGATGGGGAAGCGGAGCAGAGCAGAGCAGATGCTAGTAGCGCCCAACCCTATCTGCTCAGCCTCCCTGCAGGTCCCGCAGAAGGTTCCCATATGACTCAGTGGCTTCCTGCATCTCTCCACTGGTCAGAATATTCCACCCTCAGCAACATGTTTGGTCCATGCATGGGGCAGCCTGGAGATGCTGAGTGACTAATACCCCAGGAGCCCCCTCCACCAGTGAGGTATGGGGGGTGGTGGGCAAATACCCCATCTTCCTCACTCCTCAGTAGGACAATTCTGAGGTGTGTTCCCTAGAGTTTCTCAGAGACCGCCCAGAGGAATTGAGCCCAAGTTTTCCATAGCAGCATCTTGCTCATTAATGCACCTTTTATTGGCTTCCTCTCTGCTGCATCTCACCTCTCACAGGATCACTTTACAAGCCAACGGGGAAGCAGACAGAGCCATACCCATCCTACTACCACACCCCAGATGGCCCCTAGGAGTCCTCCGCACTTTGAAAATCAGAGCTGCTCTAGGTCACGTTCTTCATCTTACAAGTGGAATCAGGCCTGCTACCCCCAGCACTTGCCATGTTCACAGCACAGGCCCAACTAGTATGCAACCTTGCTGTCTGTTGGCAGGTACACCCTCCTCAAGTCCCATCACTTCTCTGGAGTTAACGAGTGCCCTACATCCCTCAGCTACCTCCACTGACAGGCTAGAACAGGCCAAGCAATCAAATGAAACATTTATGACCTTAAAGGAATACAGACATCTACCTCAACATCAGCAATAAATTCCTCAGTTTCCCATTATCTGTTCTAAGACTTGCTCATTATTTTAAATGAGAAAATAAGTCACGTGTTACATTTCAACCTAAAAGCCCAACCAATTTCTTATAGCATACATGAAACACAGTAAAATGCATACACACAAACGATAGGATGTACAATGCTCACACCCTTGCTTTATGATCACCAATTCATAGAGTTGTTAGCACATAGCTTCTTTGCAGTAACACTGATCTCTCTCAGCAGAGGCAACACAAAGCCAGCACATCTCTTTCTTGACATTTTGGTGCATGTTTTCAAATTTTTACATGTGATTCTGACATGCTACCATATTTTTGGCACCCAACTTTGGCTACCTATTAGGATAACCTGGGGACCTCTTAAAAATCCCAATGCCCAGGACATACCCCAGAACAACTGACTCAGCATCTCTAGGTGGGGTCCCAGGCGTCCATATTAAATGATTCCAACGTGCAGCCAAGGTCAAGCACCACCATGCCGGATGAATTTGGAATGCAACTCAAATCCTGCACATCTTTTGTTAACAATGCCATATTGGGTTTGGAGGACAAGATGTAAATTTTGCCATAGGGATCACTGCTAGCAAAATATTGGGTTGAGAGATCCATGCATTCTGTGAAATGCTGTAATAAAAAGCAGGAAGTGTTCTACCATGAAAATAGTAACCAGGACGCCTTCTGTGGGGTATGTCTGTAATTGTTCTATGGAGGCTTTAATTGTGTGTGTGTAAACTGTAGCAAGGGATTTTGATTGTGGTTATTATAAATTACTGGTAAATCTTTTTTTTTTTTTTTTGCTCCAAACTCCTCGTGTTTGGCTTATCTCTTCTCTATTTTATTTATAGTCTCCTTTTTAAAATAAGTTTTATCTGAGTGCAATAGTAAACTATTATACTTGAAATCTTACGAATGGGCCATATTCTCTCTCACTTCCAGGCCTTTCCCTTGCTTCACTATCTCCTTCTCCTAGACCACTCCTGCTCATCCTTCAAGACTCTGCCTACAACGTACCCCCAAGGGAAAACTTTCCCCAAAACTGAATGTTAGATTAAGTGCCCCTCTCATGGGTTGCCATGGCACCCTGCACTCACCTCACTGTTTTATAATTGCTTTATCACCTTTAAGCTCCATGTGATCAGGGCTTCGGGGGCTTGGCCCACAGTAGGTGTCATGTTTGTTAAATAAATAACTGAATCAAGGGCTATTCATCTCCAGCACCACTACCACCAAACCCCAACCTCACCAACATCTCAATCAAATAGTGTCCCTTGAGTCACATGTCCTGGCTACTGTTAAATCACACGTTATAACATTCAAACCCTTAATTACTCGTCTAGGTAGTATGGTTCTTGCTGGGGATGTGTCAGCAAGCAATGACTTGAAACTATACTTCTACATATCACTAAAGCATTTCTTCCACTCCCCAATTTGTGTAAGTCCCTTCTGTAAGACTCTCCATGACCAATGTCTTATTGCTATCTTTGGCTCAATTGTCCCAGCCCTGGGTAAGATGGACAGCCTCGGTACTTGTACTTATTATTCCAGGACATCATTCCTGCCGAAGCTTTCCCAGCGCACAGTCTAGTTAGTACAAACCCCTGACCCTCTGTCAGTTCTTGACTTGCTCAGGTGGGACATAAAACACAGATACTAATTCATTTTGTGCTTGATACCATCAAACCCCATCTGCCTTTCTTAGGATAAATGAGCTTTCATCCTTAAATTCTTGATGTCTCTGGTGATTACAGTATTGTAGTCAAAGGCAACATCAGGCCACTAACAGCACTGAGCTGTACCCAACAATGAAATTCTTAATAATATAATGGTGAAGGAAAAAATGAGGAAAAAGGCAAAAGGAAGACATGAATGAGCAAGGAATAAAGGAACATATTTTCCCAAGTTGAGAATGAGTTGGAACTCTGTAATATTTAAGTTCATGATTCAAATAAAGTATTTAGTGCTCAATCTTATTTCTTGCTGACAAATTCTGCCTCTTCAAACTAAGGATAAAAGCTGGAAAAACTTTTTCACAAGTCAGTTGCCTATGCAAAACATTCTAGCCAGTGGGCCAACTCGGCAACAAAGTCTTCATCAGTAAGAATATCATTTATACATATACATTTGTTATTTGACTCATGGATTCCTTTTCTCAAAAAAAAAAAAAAAAACAGGAAAAGATGGGAGGGAAATGGCTGGGGGAGAGGGATTTAGCTGTATCTATCATGTTTTATTTCTTTAAAAAAGAGATTTGAAACAAGAATTGCAAAATAACATCCATCAAATCTGGCTGGTGGGTATGTGTGTGTCTATTTTATTTTTTTCTATATGTTTGAGAATAACAAGCTTTTGATAAAAGCATGCAAACAATATATCATGGTAAATAAGACCATGGGATTTGGTTTCAGTTATCTGGTTCTGCTGTTTACTAGTTCCACGACCTTGGCAATCTCTCTAAGTTTCAGTTTCCAAATCTATAAAACAAGGAAAATATGAACTGGTTCCCATCTGAAGGGTGAGTACTATGTATTATTTGTAGAAAAGACGTGTGTATATGTCTTAGGTTAGGTTCCCCTTAAAAGAGACTTTCAGACAGATTTGTGTGGGACTTTCACTGGGCAGTGCTCTCAGAAACACCACCAGTGGGAGTGTCAAGGACACCAGAGGAAGAGGGACAAGTTGAGCTGCGATGCTCCTGCAACAGAGGCCTCAGCCGATCCCATGGGGTGACAATGGAGCTGAAATGGCCCTTCAGCATTAGCTAGAATCAAGGTAAGGGGGCCATACCTTTGTACCTCTATGTCAACCTCCCAATCATTGGATGAAGGCTACCGGTAGGGAAAGGACATAACCTTGGGTGAGGCAGAGCCCGTCAACCAAGTACAACGTCTAGAGAGGAAGTAAGATGACAACCATCAGCAACCATCAGCAACCACCAGCTGGGGAACGAGGGCCTCAACCCTGAAGGCAGGATCTCGGTTAAGCACCACAACATCCACTACAGTCAGGGGCTGGGACTCATCCTCAGTAATGGAGGGAACGTGGTGCAGAAGTGGAAGAACAAAGAGCCAAGGGATTAAAGGGGCAGGCAGTTAGGTCCCTGGGCCCTAGGTGGCACGGGACGGCATCTGAAAGCCTGCGAGAGAAGGTTGGCTATGACAGGATCACAGTCTTGTGTAAGTCACACTCTTCACATTCCTTGTATCTCTGGTATCTCCCTGCTGTTCTCTACTATAAAACTTATGTGCAAATTCCAGCCAATTGTTCCTCTGGCCACAGAGTTGAAGAGAGAAGCACCAGACACACCTTGTGTCAGTGTAACAGTTTCAACCAGAAGCCAAAGCAAAGAACCCAAGAGAAAGGTGAAATTCGGGAGACCAAAGCAGGCCACTGAGTTAGCCATCCCTCCTCCTCCCACCACACCCATCTGGGGAGGGACACTTTCCAGAGCTAAGCCTTGGAGTCCTGCCTTCTGTATTTAACAAAGACGGGGCTCTATTTATAGTACTCCATCGTCATTGAGAATTTTATCAGTAAACTGGGGCAACCATTTCACATTTCAGGAGGAATGGAGTATTTTTCATTTTTTTAAACCACTTTGAAACATTCATCCTTTTCAGAAAAGAAAAAGATATTTAAAATTTAACGCTAGACTATATTTAGCCAAAAACTCTTCTCGAAAGTCAGGGCTGCTTTCTCAAGCAGACTGTGGAATCAAAGATAGCATGGCTTCCAAGGAAATAATTTGTACATGAAATTCAGAAATCGCATTTAATTCGGTTTTTAAACACCATATTTGAACCTACCAGTTTTATTGTAACTAATGCCTGTCACTTATTTTAGACCAATGTCATGTGCTCATTTGATTGCACATAAATGGATGACTCCATTTGGATTCAGTGTGTTTTATTTATTTGTAAGCCCTCTGAGAACTTTGGAATTAAAATAACGAAACATCTGAGAGAAAGGCCATGGAATAAAGAGGAGGTTCTGAACCAGTCGACTAGTGTGCAATGTTTCCAGGGGCTTTTAACTAATTATACAATCCACTCAGTCCACACTACTGATTGAATAGACTTCAGTTTAGTATTTCATTACTGATAACATGATCGTTAGCCTGTCATCCAGCTTGGGTGACTTAATTACCTACACAATTCAAAGCCAAATACATTGCATGCCTGTTCCTGTAATTCATTCATACAAATGAGAGGAAACAAATAAGCCACCATAAATTTCACTTTCTCAAGATGACCTATCTACTCCCCCTCCCACCTCCACCACCACCACTGGGAGAAGCTCGACAAATCCACGGTAAAGCTTTTGTCAAAGAGAACTATGCTTTCCAGCTCTGCTGAAGCTAAACTGCACATGTACACACAAGACTATCTAAGAAGAAACACACTGGAAAATTCCTTCCTCTCCTTTAGCTTTGCAAAAGCTTTGTAAAAGCTATTGTTCCTATCATACTCAATTATGTTTTTGTTTTTGCTAAGAGAAAGCAAGGATGTGGGTGGGTTGTTCTTACCAATCTTTTCAACGTTAAGTGTCTGACCTGACATGCTCATACACAATCAAATATAGTGACCATAAAATCCGGTTACCACACTGTCCCTTTCCCCAGGAGCTACAGTCTTGTAAGATCACTGATTATAGAGAGCTGTCATCAAGTAGTATTCTTCTTTGGATATTTTTTCATCCATTTAGAAATGTAAAAACCATTCTTAGTTTGTAGGCTATCCAAAAACAGGCGGGCAATGGGCCAGATTTGGCCCATGAGCCATAATTTGCCAATCCCTGATCTAAACCACTGATTCCCCAAGTTGTTTCCCCACAGAATCACCCAGGGAACGTTTTAAAATTAATACTCAGGTCACACACCAAACCAATTACATTAAGTCCCCTACATACAAAACTTCAAGTCAAAAAGCAGCAGTGATGTATGTAGCTGGTACTGCTAAGAAACGCCAGCTGTTGTACTGTACTACTGTACTTTAAGGTACTGTATTGTAAGATTAAAAATGTTTTCTTTATTTTTTGTGTTTGTTGGGTTTTTTATGTATCATTTGTGTGAAAAGTATTATAAACCTATCACAGTACAGTACTGTATAGCCGATTGTGTTAGTTGGGTACCTAGGCTAACTTTGTTGTACTACGAACACATTGGACTTCAGAACTGCGCTCTCTGAATGGAACTCGTTCGTATGTAGAGGACTTACTGTAAATCACAATCTCTGGGGGATACAAGCAAGCATCGGTAATTCTGAAAGCTCCTCAGGTGATGCCGGGGTGCAAACAATTTGGGATGCACTGATCGCTAGATGATCCCTTCAGGTGCTAACCATGTAGACTGTTTGCTTTGGCTTCCTTCATCATTCCTAATATCTCAAACAAAAGACCCTGTGTTACCCCACTTTCACCAATGGACAGATCATCCAAAATGAAAACAAATAAGGAAACACATGCTTTAAATGATACATTAAACAAGATGGATTTAATTGATATTTATAGGACATTCCATCCAAAAACAACAGAATACACATTTTTCTCAAGTGCTCATGGAACATTCTCCAGGATAGATCATATCTTGGGTCACAAGCCAAGCCTTGGTAAATTAAAGAAAATTGAAATCGTATCAAGTATCTTTTCTGACCACAACACTATGGGACTAGATATCAATTACAGGAAAAAATCTGTAAAAAATACAAGCACATGGAGGCTAAACAATACACTACTTAATAACCAAGAGATCACTGAGGAAATCAAAGAGGAAATCAAAAAATAACTAGAAATGACAATGAAAACACAACGACCCAAAACCTATGGGATGCAGCAAAAGCAGTTCTAAGAGGGAAGTTTATAGCAATACAATCCTACCTTAAGAAACAAGAAACATCTCAAATAGACAACCTAACTTTACACCTAAAGCAATTAGAGATAGAAGAACAAAAAAACCCCAAAGTTACCAGAAGGAAAGAAATTATAAAGATCAGATCAGAAATAAATGAAAAAGAAATGAAGGAAACCATAGCAAAGATCAATAAAACTAAAAGCTGGTTCTTTGAGAAGATAAACTAAATTGATAAACCAGTAGCCAGACTCATCAAGAAAAAAAGGGAGAAGACTCAAATCAGTAGAATTAGAAATGAAAAAGGGGAAGTAACAAGTGACACTGCAGAAATACAAACGATCATGAGAGATTACTACACGCAACTATATGCCAATAAAATGGACAACCTGGAAGAAATGGACAAATTCTTAGAAATGCACAACCTTGCGAGACTGAACCAGGAAGAAATAGAAAATATGAACAGACCAATCACAAGCACTGAAATTGAAACTGTGATTTAAAACCTTCCAACAAACAAAAGCCCAGGACCAGATGGCTTCACAGGCGAATTCTATCAAACATTTAGAGAAGAGCTAACACCTATCCTTCTCAAACTCTTCCAAAATATAGCAGAGGGAGGAACACTCCCAAACTCATTCTATGAGGCCACCATCACCCTGATACCAAAACCAGACAAAGATGTAACAAAAAAAGAAAACTACAGACCAATATCACTGATAAACATAGATGCAAAAATATCCTCAACAAAATACTAGCAAACAGAATCCAACAGTACATTAAAAGGATCATACACCATGATCAAGTGGGGTTTATTCCAGGAATGCAAGGATTCTTCAATATATGCAAATCAATCAACGTGATACACCATATTAACAAATTGAAGGAGAAAAACCATAAGATCATCTCAATATATGCAGAGAAAGCTTTCGACAAAATTCAACACCCATTTATGATAAAAACCCTCCAGAAAGTAGGCATAGAGGGAACTTACCTCAACATAAAGAAGGCCATATATGACAAACCCACAGCCAACATTGTTCTCGATGGTGAAAAACTGAAACCATTTCCACCAAGATCAGGAACAAGACAAGGTTGCCCACTCTCACCACTATTATTCAACATAGTTTTGAAAGTTTTAGCCACAGCAATCAGAGAAGAAAAAGAAATAAAAGAAATCCAAATCAGAAAAGAAGAAGTAAAGCTGTCACTGTTAGGAGGTGACATGACACTATACATAGAGAATCCTAAAGATGCTACCAGAAAACTACTAGGGCTAAGCAATGAATTTGGTAAAGTAGCAGGATACAAAATTAATGCACAGAAATCTCTTGCATTCCTATACACTAATGATGAAAAATCTGAAAGAGAAATTAAAGAAACACTCCCATTTACCATTGCAACAAAAAGAATAAAATACCTAGGAATAAACCGACCTAGGGAGACAAAAGACCTGTATGCAGAAAATTATAGGACACTGATGAAAGAAATTAAAGATGATACAAATAGATGGAGAGATATACCATGTTCTTGGATTGGAAGAATCAACATTGTGAAAATGACTATACTACCCAAAGCAATCTGCAGATTCAATGCAATCCCTATCAAATTACCAATGGCATTTTTCACAGAACTAGAACAAAAAATTTCACAATTCGCATGGAAACACAAAAGACCCCAAAGAGCCAAAGCAATCTTGAGAAAGAAAAACGGAGCTGGAGGAATCAGGCTCCCTGACTTCGGACTATACTACGAAGCTACAGTAATCAAGACAGTATGGTACTGGCACAAAAACAGAAATACAGATCAATGGAACAGGATAGAAAGCCCAGAGATAAACCCACGCACATATGGTCACCTTATTTTTGATAAAGGAGGCAAGAATATACAATGGAGAAAAGACAGCCTCCTCAATAAGTGTTTCTGGGAAAAATGGACAGCTACATGTAAAAGAATAAAATTAGAACACTCCCTAACACCATAGAGAAAAATAAACTGAAAATGGATTAAAGACCTAAATGTAAAGCCAGACACCATCAAACTCTTAGAGGAAAACATAGGCAGAACACTCTATGACATAAATCACAGCAAGATCCTTTTTGACCCACCTCCTAGAGAAATGGAAATAAAAACAAAAATAAACAAATGGGACCTAATGAAACTTAAAAGCTTTTGCACAGCAAAGGAAACCATAAACAAGACTAAAAGGCAACCCTCAGAATGGGAGAAAATATTTACAAATGAAGCAACTGACAAAGGATTAATCTCCAAAATTTACAAGCAACTCATGCAGCCCAATATCAGAAAAACAAACAACCCAGTGCAAAAATGGGCAGAAGACCTAAAAAGACTTTTCTCCAAATAAGATATACAGTTTGCCAACAAACACATGAAAGGACGCTCAACATCATTAATCATTAGAGAAATGCAAATCAAAACTACAATGCGATATCTCACACCGGTCAGAATGGCCATCATCAAAACATCTACAAGCAATAAATGCTGGAGAGGGTGTGGAGAAAAGGGAACCCTCTTGCACTGTTGGTGGGAATGTAAATTGATACAGTCACTATGGAGAACAGTATGGAGGTTCCTTAAAAAACTAAAAATAGAACTACCATACGACCCAGCAATCCCACTACTGGGCATATACCCTGAGAAAACCATAATTCAAAAAGAGTCATGTACCACAATGTTCATTGCAGCTCTATTTACAATAGCCAGGACATGGAAGCAACCTAAGTGTCCATCAACAGACGAATGGATAAAGAAGATGTGGCACATATATACAATGGAATATTACTCAGCCATAAAAAGGAACAAAACTGAGTTATTTGTAGTGAGGTGGATGGACCTAGAGTCTGTCATACAGAGTGAAGTAAGTCAGAAAGAGAAAAACAAATACCGTATGCTAACACATATATATGGAATCTAAAAAGTAAAAATTAAAGAAAAAAAAAGATGGTCATGAAGAACCTAGAGGCAAGACGGGAATAAAGACACAGACCTACTAGAAAATGGACTTGAGGACACGGGGAGGGGGAAGCGTAAGCTGGGACAAAGTGAGAGAGTGGTAGTGTATATATGGACATACATACACTACCAAATGTAAAACAGATAGCTAGTGGGAAGCAGCCGCATAGCACAGGGAGATCAGCTCGGTGCTTTGTGACCACCTAGAGGGGTGGGATAGGGAGGGTGGGAGGGAGGGAGACACAAGAGGGAAGAGATATGGTGATATATGTATATGTATAACTGATTCACTTCGTTATAAAGCAGAAACTAACACACAATTGTAAAGCAATTATACTCCAATAAAAATGTTAAAAGAAAAAAAAAAGACCCTGTGTTAGTGGAAGGGTAGGTTACACAATCAAAATATCATACTTACAAAGTAAATTCAGTCAAGCTGAGGTATGGTAGGTGGGGAGGTTGGCACATTGTCTGTCTTAGCCTAGCTGTCCCTCTGCAGTGCCCCTCGGAAAGCAGAATCTGAGACAAGGTAGTTCATTTGGCGGCATGACTCCAGGCATTAAGAAAGGCGGACTGAGAAGAGTAAAATAGGGAAGGAAAAAGAGCCAAAACAAGGACGAGTTATCCAGCTGTTCACTGCAGTGGGCAACTGATCTTGATCCCACTGAGATCCACGGAGAAGCTGTGTAAAACACATTTCAGAACTTTCTGTCCGGGAAAGGGAAGAGAGGAGCAGTTACCCACTGACTCCCATCCCCTACTTATCAAGGGCTGCGCCAGGAATTAACTCCTTTGTACTTCCTAGTTGTACAGATTGGAGCGCAATGCAGCCAAGTGCCAAGCAGCAACCTCTAGGCAGCCAAAGCCACTTGCTGTAGGGTTACATGTGCCGAAAGCAATGGCTGGAGAGAAGATGGGCTAAGAGGATAAGGGAGGTTCACGAGAGGAGTACAAAATACCACTCAAAAGTCATCAGAAGCCAATGTTTTAGAAACTTATGAGTACTGTGATACAGGACTCAGTATAGGCTTAGTACAATGCATCTTAAATAAATCCTCTTTCTCTGAAGAAAACAATGTCAACAACGATACACCTCCAATTTTAACATGAAAAAATGTAAACGTCAGACACAGTTTATCCAAGTTGAATTTAAACTCTTCCCTAAATGCCCCTGTCTATTGTCATTATGCCACTTAACAGTCATATCAAGCTGCAGTCCAAATCAGATCAGAAAGTCAAAAGAACATAAAATACGCACTCAAAATCCTTGCACATAAAAATAACTACTGTTAACATTTGGCCTTGAACTTAGGCCTTCCAGTCTTTGCCCAGATATGTTTACATGTTTGAGATAATTGTGTGTTTGTGTACATTCTTGTTGTTGATTTCCATTTTAAAACATAATTAAAGTTTTTAACTTTGGGTCTTGGCAGACACATCATTTCCCTCGGCACTTCCTAACTGCCCCCTCCCACATCTCCGAATGTGTTGACCGTTCCTTCCTCCACAGGAAATCTACAACTTTTTAGACTCCTACCTCCCTTTCAAGACCCGGATAAACTATAACTTCCTAATTAACGTTTCTTCCAGCTCCCTCCTCTTTGGTTATTTCTCTCTCCTTTTAATTCCCACCATCTTTTAAACTTTCTGGTTTTTATAATTCTATTCCAATCACAGGACACACAAGATTGCTGTACATATTACAGTGTCTGTGGACTGTATCCTCTTCCCATGCCCAGTCTCCCATCTGTATCTTAATTGATTGCATTTCTGCGAGGGCAGGACTTGTATTATCCACCTCCTCTTTTCCCCTCACAGTGCTTTAGTGCAGTGTCCTGCCCATAAAAGCACCTCCATAAATCCTTGCTGAATTAATGAATCAATGTTAAAATTGTCTCAGCTGTAAGCAGGCATTGCCAGCCTTGATACTTGTTAGCTATACCCAGGCAAATATTAAAACCCTGAGGGATAGTATCTGTGTGCCACTGTAGATATGAAAAGCCACAGGGTTTCCAAATGCATTTCACTTAAGAGGGTTCCTGTGGTAATATCACAGTATGCCATGGATGCCATTAGGAAAAAAGCATTCAGAGCAATACTGCTTGTACCTGTTTTAAATGAACTATTTCCCCAAGCATAAGGCCTAGATGTACAAGTGCACTCTTCACAGATTTCAAATCAGCAAGCAAGCTAGGCAAGACCACTTTCTTCTCCCACCTTCCAATCTCCTATGGGGGCCTCTCTTTGGCAGAAGCCAGCCAGCGAGGGAGCCTGGGTGGTACAGTTCAAAGAGGTCTGCCTCCGTGGGGCACACAGCAGGGCAGATAGAAGTATAGAGGTTATTTTTGGACAGAGGGAATGCAAAGAGATTAAGAGCATAGTTGATAGAGGGATTCATGGCTTCCACAGTTGCATATGAGCTGGAGCTTCTCATCTGGACATCTACTGTGGTTAGACTCTACTGTAATATGGTTAACATAGGACCTGTGTGTCTTACGTGCCAATCCTGTCCCTCTCAGGTCAGTATATGGTCATACTGATGCTTTACATCGGGTCATGACTATTGTCATGCAGAACAGATTCCGGTCATGTACCTATTCAGTTTTCAGTATTACAACCATCCTAATACCCAGAGCCACATCACGACACACTCTCTCTATCCTGATTATCCATGATCCATCAGGTAAGGAAGAACACATGAACATTCCTGTGAGCCAAAGTCATGGCCTTAGTTTGGAGTGCAGTAACTTGCTGTACTGTAAGTTCAGCATGTCAGCTAGCTCTTCATGGTTTTGACACAGCCCTTGCCCCAATAAAGTTTCTCCTAATCATTCCTCCCTGGGTTTTCCATTTTCCAGTCATTCTATCAAACCCATTTTAACAGCCAAGATACCTGGATATCATGGTGTTATGATTTCCTCTTAACTGGCTTCTTCACAGCATTGTAACAATTACCTCTGTCCACTAAACTGGTTTCCTTGTCCTCCTATCTGTCCTGGGGCATCAAATTATTGAGCAGCTACAGCCTTCCAATAACATGCACTCTGAAGATGCCTTGTTGCCTCATCAGTAAACCACGCTAGCTCTTGCTGTTCCATAGCCAATGTCATTTGGGGGGAGGGGCTTAAGGAGGAGGAGACATGGAAGGCTCCAGTGCTCTTCCATTGACATATTATCTGGCACTTTTCTGGAAGGCACAAACCTCTGTGGGGACAGACTTAGCCAGTTCCTGGGTATACCACTTCTTCTTGGTCATGGAAGGCGTTTAGGTCTGGTCAGCCTTGAGTGAGAAGGCTCCTGCATTGCCTAACCCAGGATGGAAATATCCAACTGAAAGGTTATGGAATACCATTAGTATTCCTTCCCATAGAGCCCCATAACCAACAACATACTCAACAGCTCTCTCAAAATCTGAGCTTCCACGATGCATCAGATTCAGCACTCTAGGGGTCACTGGTTTAGCTCTCCTTACTGGATTTGCCAAAAAGTCAAGTAGGCCTGATTGATATCCACTTAGACCTGTGAAGTCACGGTGTACATGTATGTACACTCTGCTTTAATTTTTTTTTCTAGAGCAGTGACCTGTTCCACTACCCACTCAGAGTCATGTCTTTTCAAAAGAGGTCAGTGATGGTGGCCAGGAGTTCCCCAAATGGGGTTATGTGTTCTCCAGAACTCACAATCACACATGTTTTAAGGTGGGTACTATTAAAGCTCTTAATTTATTCCAATTGGTAATAGTTTGCTTTTCCTATCCACTGAATTTCAAAGAATGTAACAAAGCTTGAATTTATTTAATTTTCCATTCTCTGCACTGTATATGGTCCACCACTATGCTAGGCTGTGTGACACCGTTATCTCCACATCTCCATTGAATAGAAGTTCACTGGTGTGGTGATGGACTTATCTAATGGAGAGTAGCTTGTGTCCTCTAAGTCTCAAAGAATGTTTTCATAACCCTGTGGCATAATGATAAAAGGAATATTGTATACTTTCCCATTTAAAGGCAAAGTGAGGCTGTCTGACATCTATCATTGAGACAGAGTAAACATTTGCCAAGGCAATTACTTCAGGCTGTGTACCCAGGCCTGGGTGACCTGGTTCTCAACCATGATCATGTTGTTCCTGCAATTAACAACATTCAAGAGTAGAAGATGAGAACAGCAATACATCCTTTCCAACTTGTCCATCTGTTTGCTCAACAGCCAGTTTCTCTTTCTTAAATTTACGCTAATGAAATATAAGCCAGTAACTCCTGGGCAGAGAGAAGAATGTTTATTTTCAAAGTTTTCTGTGAATACTGGAATCTTCTTTACATAAACCACATGAAATCGCCGGTTTTCCAAGTTAAAGAAAAGTGTTTGAATATTGGCAATTACATGTAGCTCAACTATGTTCTCATCACAGGAGACTGGCTACTTCACCCAACATGCATGGAAGTATCAATATTACAAGAATGGATTTGTTCCTGAGAGAAAGTAACGATTAAGATGATGGGTCCTGTTCCAGGCCCCATGTTCTAAATACGTTACCTGTTTTGTTTTGTTTTCAAATAAGTGTTGGGAAAAGGGGATACTTTTTGAAGAAGGAAGTACGGATAGTCACCATAAACTAGATATTGATTATAAAAGGGTAGAAAATCGCTAACTAGAAGTTTTTCTTCAACAGTAATTTGGTCTTTGGTTATTCTATTGATAGTTGAGGTTATTACATCTTACCAAATACATATTTGGGGGGACTTCCCTGACAGTACAGTGGTTAGGGCTCCATGCTTCCACTGCAGGGGGCACAGGTTCGATCCCTGGTGGAGGAACTAAAATCCCACATGCCGTGTGGTGTGGCCAAAAAAAAAAAAAAAGAATTAAGTGATTTAATGAATGTGCTTGGTACAATGTAAGCCCTCAATAAGTGGTAACTATTATCATTATTAGTGTTTTATTTTGGAAATATGCTCAATCCTTATTATTCATGGATTCCATATTTACGCATTTGCCTACTTGCTACAATGTATCTGTAACCCTAAAATCAATACTTGTGGTATCCACGGTTATTTGCAGAGACGTGCATACACAGAGCAGTGAAAAATTTGAGTTACCTGCAGTGCATTCTTCAACAGTAATTTGGTCTTTGGTTACTCTATTGACAGTTGAGGTTATTACATCTTATCAAATACATATTTTGGCCTAACAAAATGGATGAAAATTATGCTACATTACGTCTAAGTGTATTAGCTCAGTTCAGCCCATATACACATTTTCTCCTCACTGGAACGGCAATTTTAATAATTTTGACTTTGTGCACCTTTAGGTGGGGCATCTATTTTCCACTTACCCCTAGTCCTTACCACTCCCTATTGCCTTAAATGTAGCCAGTTTACATACTTGTTAAATGTATGACCCATGAAAGCATTTGAATTTGAAATCCTGCTATTCATAACAATGTGCAAATTATGTAGGAACTATTCACTTGATTAAAGTGCTGATGCCACTCAGCCAAGGAAAATATGAAGAGCTTTTCTTTAAACAGCAAGCTCCTCCACTGATTTACAAACTGGTTCAACTTGAAAATGATTTGTTTCACACAGAACTTTTTAGAAACACAACTACTGCATGAAGTGAAATACTTGGGAAATTTAATCAAGAGAAAAAATAAATTTGAAAGTCAGAACTGATGTGTTATCAAAAAAAAGACTGAAAGACAAAAGCATTTAGAAAATCAAATTTTACTTGCAATAAAATACAAGTCAGACTTCAGAAGGAATGGTTTGAAGGGGTGTGTATGTGTTGTGTGTGTGTGTGTGTGTGTGTGTGTGTGTGTGTGTGTGTGTTAAAGAGAACAAAAAGATTGCCATTAGTCTGTTCATGGTAGAAAAATAGCAACTTTCTCATGTGATTATCATATCCACAAAGGTTGTACCATTTCTTCAGACATCAGTGTTACTAAAGTCAAGGCTAAAGTTCTAGCCAGATGAGTCCAGTCTTACAGGTAACGTGCAAGATGTCATTCATTGGGGGATCAGAACTAGACAGGTAATCTTATTTTTGGCTTATTGCAGGGAACAAAGTGGTTTTTCCCCATAACTGCAAAGCATGTTGCACATGCTTATTTATAAGGGAGTCAGGGCAAAAAGTCAGTTTTGACTTCACAACGAAGAGGGCTTTTGAATTAGATAACTGCGAGTCTGGGTCCCAACTCTGCTGCTTACAAGCTGCTAGTACACAAAAATATCCTTGCTCTCCTCTCCTTCCCAAGTCCCACATCTAGACTGCATTCCTCAGCCTCCATCATAGTCTATTGTGGCGCTGTGACCGAGTTCTGGAATAGAAATGATGTGTCCCTTTCCAGGTCTGGCCCATCAAAACCTTCCAAGACCCAGAGGAGGGTGGAGACAAGAGGGAAAGAAGCTTGAATAGCTGCATGGAACATAACTCCATTTCCCTCAGTCCTTCCATCCCTACTAGCCTGCATGGGACTGGATATGAGCAAGAAATAAACCTTAAGGCCACAGACATACTGGGGTTGTTTGTTACAGCTTTTGGCCTATACTGACAAATACACTGTGTGATAGTAGTAGAGTTACTGAACTTCTCTAAGCCAAGTATCATCATCAATAAACTGAGAACAACAATGTATCTAATTTGGGGGGTGGAGGAGGATTTACTAAGAAATTGTCTAATACTGAGCATAATGCTTGGCACACTGAATAGCCAATAAATACTACCTACTAGAATGGTTCTAGATAGGTGTTAGCTATTACAAAGTTACACGAATTGCAAAAAAAAAAAAATGACATCATTTCTTCTGCTTGGTAATCTCCCTCTATACTTGGTCACATACAGAACCCAGTCCTTACATGTAGCCAGTTCTAATATACCATATACATACACACACACACACACACACACACACACACACACACACACATACATGCTGATTAAGTACTCCTTTGAAGATCTGGAGTCCCACAGGGCTGGGATTAATTTGAACTGGATAAGTCACCATTACAACAGCTGCGTGAACCACCAGAGTGCACGCAGTCATTCTCCAAATTGAAAACTCTGAGAGGTCACTATTAGGCATTATATCTTCAAGCACAAAAGCTCCCATAAGCTTCAGGCCACCATGGAGTCAACAGAATACCAGGCTACCCTGAGACAGCACCAACTAGAAAGATGCTGCCTCTGCTGTCATCAATTACAGTGTATTAAGGTTCCACAGGGTGCAGTACTTAATAAATGGCCTTGCTTAATAGATGTTAACTAATTACACCTAGAAAATCCCCATCCACCCAAGGCAAGTAATACAATATGTCAGGTGGGGAAGGCTGGATTTCTCATTTGGATCCTTTGAATGCCTCTGTGTGTCCCTGAGGTAGGGAATGGAGGCAAAGGAAGAGCTTTCCTTCTTTGAAGGTTGCCCTAATCTAATCCCTACATCAGGCACCTGCACGCCTTGACTCAAACTTCTTTATCACCAGGCTCTAAAATCAGTTTTTAGAGAATGGAAATCAGGTTAAATTCCTAAAAGAGGAGGGAAATAAGTCAGACCCCAACTTGAGGTGGTTCTCAGCTTGATTTCATCTGACTTCTCAGGCAATGGGCTGTTCACGGCCCATTATAATTTTACTTGGGCACAGAGTTCCGATCCTCATAGTGTAGAACAGAAGGGAATGTTTTTAGCTTCTAGGGGGTAGCAGGATCAGATTCTTTGAGCACTTGATGAAAGTGAGGAATCTCTCCAGAAAAAAAAGTCAAGGAGTTTACAGACCCTCCCATTCTCAACTGTAACTGGCAAAAGAGGTTCTCATGCTTAAGCATGAATGTGAATGAAAATCTCTGGAGGGCTTCTTACAAGAGAGGGCTGGGAGCCACACCCAGAGCTCACGATTCACTGAGTGGCTGGGTGGGGCCTGATAATTTGCATCTCTAACAAGTTCTCAGTGTTGCTGCTGCTGCCGCCATGGCCCTGGGAACCATCGCTCTAAGACTCTGCAGTCCAGGTTGCAAAGAGCTACTCCAAGGAGCCTTCTTGAGAGCATTCCAAATGCTGAGAGCAGGGACCCATCAAAAAGTAAGTCACAGGGCGGAAGATATAAGATGCAAACTCTCAGCAACACTGGGCTCTGATCTGTGACCTCCTGGCAACACACCCCTTAGTTAAAGGTGAAATCTGTGTCTTTGCCTCTGATTCCTCTCTTTCCCCTCTCCCTGTCCTCCACCTTTCTTTCCCCATTTCTATATCAGGGCCTGCACCTTTATGGCTCCTTCTCCTCCCCCATCGGTCCCAGGGTGCGCATGTGTATGGGTATCTAAATGACTGAGTTTGCTTCTGTCCCTCTGTTACTCTCCCTGATTTCTCTCCCTCTGCACACTATTATAATAGGAAATGAGTTTCAGATTTTACTATTTGATGTAGCTATTCAATAAAATTTTATGACTCATATTCTTAATTTTGAAGCAAGTAAATGGAATATTTTATATTCCTCTCTAAGGACATAAAATTCTAAAGGCTCTTGACATTTTTCCTAGGCTAACTCACATCTTGCTTAATGGAGAAAAATATTCGCATCTCTCTCTATACAAGCACTATCCAACAGAACTTTCTGTGATGGCAGAAATGTTTTGATTATGCACTATTAAACCCAGTAGCCATTGGTCACATGTGGCTACCGAGCACTTGAAATATGGCTAGTATGACTGAGGAAGTGAATTTTTAAGTGATGTTACGTAAGCCATATGTTGCTAATAGCTACCATATGGAAGAACACAACTCTGCTTTATATACCTTGAACATTATAGAGGACCTTCAAGACGGCGGAGGAGTAAGACGTGGAGATCAGCTTCCTCCACACAAATATATCAAAAATACAACTACATGTGGAACAACTCACACAAAACACCTACTGAATGATGGCAGAAGACCTCAGACTTCCCAAAAGGCAAGAAACTCCCCACATACCTGGATGTGTAGCAGACAGGGACTTGGTGCTCTGGCCAGGTGTCAAGCCTGAGCCTCAGAGATGGGAGAATTGAGTTCAGGACATCGGACCACCAGAGACCTCCCAGCCCCATGGTACATCAATCAGCAACAGCTCTCCCAGAGATCTCCATCTCAACGCTAAGACCCAGCTCCACTCAACAGCCAGCAAGCTCCAGTGCTGGACACCCTATGCCAAACACCTAGCAAGACAGGAACACAACCCCACGCATTACCAGAGAGGCTGCCTAAAATCATAATAAGGCCACAGACACCCCAAAACACACCAGCAGACGAGGACCTGCCCACCAGAAAGACAATGTTCAGACTCATCCACCAGAACACAGGCACTAGTCCCCTCCACCAGGAAGCCTACACAACCCACTGAACAAACATTAGCCACTGGGGACAGACACAAAAAACAACAGGAACTACGAACCTGCAGCCTGCGAAAAGGAGACCCCAAACACAGTAAGATAAGCAAAATGAGAAGACAGAAAAACACACAGCAGATGAAGGAGCAAGGTAAAAACCCACCAGACCAAACAAACGAAGAGGAAATAGGCAGTCTACCTGAAAAAGAATACAGAATAATGATAGTAAATATGATCCAAAATCTTGGAAACAGAATAGACAAAATGCAAGAAACATTTAACAAGGACCTAGAAGAACTAAAGAGAAACCAAGCAACAATGAACAACACAATAAATGAAATTAAAAATACTCTAGAAGGGATCAATAGCAGAATAACTGAGGCAGAAGAACGGATAAGTAAACTGGAAGATAAAATAGTGGAAATAACTACAGCAGAGCAGAAAAAAGAAAAAAGAATGGAAAGAATTGAGGACAGTCTCAGAGACCGCTGGGACAACATTAAACACACCAACATTTGAATTATAGGGGCCCCAGAAGAAGAAGAGAAAAAGAAAGGGACTGAGAAAATATTTGAAGAGATTATAGTTGAAAACTTCCCTAATATGGGAAAGGAAATAGTTAATCAAGTCCTGGAAGCACAGAGAGTCCCATACAGGATAAATCCAAGGAGAAACACGCTGAGACACATATTAATCAAACTATCAAAAATTAAATATAAAGAAAACATATTAAAAGCAGCAAGGGGAAAACAACAAATAACACATAAGGGAATCCCCATAAGGTTAACAGCTGATCTTTCCGCAGAAACTCTGCAAGCCACAAGGGAGTGGCAGGACATATTAAAGTGATGAAGGAGAAGAACCTACAACCAAGATTACTCTACCCAGCAAGGATCTCATTCAGATTTGATGGAGAAATTAAAACCTTTACAGACAAGCAAAACCTAAGAGAATTCAGCACCACCAAACCAGCTTTACAACAAATGCTAAAGGAACTTCTCTAGGCAGGAAACACAAGAGAAGGAAAACACCTACAATAACAAACCCAAAACAATTAAGAAAATGGCACTAGGAACATACATATTGATAACTACCTTAAATGTAAAAGGATTAAATACTCCAACCAAAAGGCAGAGACTGGCTGAACGGATACAAAAGAAAGACCCGTATATATGCTGTCTACAAGAGACCCACTTCAGACCTAGGGACACATACAGACTGAAAGTGAGGGGATGGAAAAAGATATTGCATGCAAATGGAAATCAAAAGAAAGCTGGAGTAGCAATTCTCATATCAGACAAAATAGACTTTAAAATAAAGACTATTACAAGAGACAAAGAAGGACACTACATAATGATCAAGGGATCGATCCAAGAAGAAGATATAACAATTGTAAATATTTCTGCACCCAACATAGGAGCACCAAAATACATAAGGCAAATACTAACAGCCATAAAAGAGGAAAGCGACAGTAACACAATCATAGTAGGGGACTTCAACACCCCACTTTCACCAATGGACAGATCATCCAAAATGAAAATAAATAAGGAAACACAAGCTTTAAATGATACAGTAAACAAGACGGACTTAACTGATATTTATAGGACATTCCATCCAAAAACAACAGAATACACATTTTTCTCAAGTGCTCATGGAACATTCTCCAGGATAGATCATATCTTGGGTCACAAGCCAAGCCTTGGTAAATTAAAGAAAATTGAAATCGTATCAAGTATCTTCTGCGACCACAACACTATGAGACTAGATATCAATTACAGGAAAAGATCTGTAAAAAATACAAACACATGGAGGCTAAACAATACACTATTTAATAACAAAGTGATCACTGAAGAAATCAAAGGGGAAATCAAAAAATACCTAGACACAAATGACAATGGAGACATGACAACCCAAAACCTATGGGATGCAGCAAAAGCAGTTCTAAGAGGGAAGTTTATAGCAATACAATCCTACCTTAAGAAACAGGAAACATATCAAATAAACAACCTAACCTTGCACCTAAAGCAATTAAAGAAGAACAAAAAAACCCCAAAGTTAGCAGAAGGAAAAAAATCATAAAGATCAGATCAGAAATAAATAAAAAAGAAATGAAGGAAACTATAGCAAAGATCAATAAAACTAAAAGCTGGTTCTTTGAGAAGATAAACAAAATTGATAAACCAGTAGCCAGACTCATCAAGAAAAAAAGGGAGAAGACTCAAATCAATAGAATTAGAAATGAAAAAGGAGAAGTAACAACTGACACTGCAGAAATACAAACGATCATGAGAGATTACTACAAGCAACTATATGCCAATATAATGGACAACCTGGAAGAAATGGACAAATTCTTAGAAATGCACAACCTGCCGAGACTGAACCAGGAAGAATAGAAAATATGAACAGACCAATCACAAGCACTGAAATTGAAACTGTGATTAAAAATCTTCCAACAAACAAAAGCCCAGGACCAGAGGGCTTCACAGGCGAATTCTATCAAACATTTAGAGAAGAGCTAACACCCATCCTTCTCAAACTCTTCCAAAATATTGCAGAGGGAGGAACACTCCCCAACTCATTCTATGAGGCCACCATCACCCTAACACCAAAACCAGACAAAGATGTCACAAAGAAAGAAAACTACAGGCCAATATCACTGATGAACATAGATGCAAAAGTCCTCAACAAAATACTAGCAAACAGAATCCAACAGCACATTAAAAGGATCATACACCATGATCAAGTGGGGTTTATCCCAGGAATGCAAGGATTCTTCACTATACGCAGATCAATCAACGTGATACACTATATTACCAAATTGAAGGAGAAAAAGGAGATGATCATCTCAATAGATGCAGAGAAAGCTTTCGACAAAATTCAACACCCATTTATGATAAAAACCCTCCAGAAAGTAGGCATAGAGGGAACTTTCCTCAACATAATAAAGGCCATATATGACAAACCCACAGCCAACATCGTCCTCAATGGTGAAAAACTGAAACCATTTCCACTAAGATCAGGAACAAAACAAGGTTGCCCACTCTCACCACTATTATTCAACATAGTGTTGGAAGTTTTAGGCACAGCAATCAGAGAAGAAAAAGAAGTAAAAGGAATCCAAATTGGAAAAGAAGAAGTAAAGCTGTCACTGTTTGCAGATGACATGATACTATACATAGAGAATCCTAAAGATGCTACCAGAAAACTACTAGAGCTAATCAATGATTTGGTAAAGTAGCAGGATACAAAATTAACGCACAGAAATCTCTTGCATACCTATACACTAATGACGAAAAATCTGAAAGTGAAATTAAGAAAACACTCCCATTTACCACTGCAACAAAAAGAATAAAATATCTAGGAATAAACCTACCTAGGGAGACAAAAGACCTGTATGCAGAAAATTATAAGACGCTGATGAAAGAAATTAAAGATGATACAAATAGACGGAGAGATATACCACGTTCTTGGATTGGAAGAATCAACGGTGTGAAAAAGACTCTACTAACCCAAAGCACTCTACAGATTCAATGCAATCCCTACCAAACTACCACTGGCATTTTTCACAGAACTAGAACAAAAAATTTCACAATTTGTATGGAAACACAAAAGACCCCGAATAGCCAAAGCAATCTTGAGAACAAAAAATGGAGCTGGAGGAATCAGGCTCCCTGACTTCAGACTATACAACAAAGCTACAGTAATCAAGACAGTGTGGTACTGGCACAAAAACAGAAATATGGATCAATGGAACAGGATAGAAAGCCCAGAGATAAACCCACGCAAATACAGTCACCTTATCTTTGATAAAGGAGGCAAGAATACACAATGGAGAAAAGACAGCCTCTTCAATACGTGGTGCTGGGAAAACTGAACTAATGCCTACATATAAAAGTATGAAATTAGAACACTCCCTAACACCATACACAAAAATAAACTCAAAATGGATTAAAGACCTAAATGTAAGACCAGACACTATCAAACTCTTAGAGGAAATCATAGGCAGAACACTCTATGACATACATCACAGCAAGATCCTTTTTGACTCACCTCCTAGAGAAATGGAAATAAAAACAAAAATAAACAAATGGGACCTAATGAAACTTAAAAGCTTTTGCACAGCAAAGGAAACCATAAACAAGACCAAAAGACAACCCTCAGAATGGGAGAAAATATTTGCAAATGAAGCAACTGACAAAGGATTAATCTCCAAAGCATAGAAGCAACTCATGCAGCTCAATATGAAAACAACAAACAATCCAATCCAAACATGGACAGAAGACCTAAATAGACATTTCTCCAAAGAAGACATACAGATTGCCAACAGACACATGAAAGAATGCTCAACATCATTAATCATTAGAGAAATGCAAATCAAAACTACAATGAGATATCATCTCACACCAGTCAGAATGGCCATCATCAAAAAATCTACAAACAGTAAATGCTGGAGAGGGTGTGGAGAAAAGGGAACCCTCTTGCACTGTTGGTGGGAATGTAAATTGATACAGCCACTATGGAGAACAGTATGGAGGTTCCTTAAAAAACTAAAAATAGAACTACCATACGACCCAGCAATCCCCCTACTGGGCATATACCCTGAGAAAACCATAATTCAAAAAGAGTCATGTACCAAAATGTTCATTGCAGCTCTATTTACAGTAGCCAGGACATGGAAGCAACCTAAGTGTCCATCATCGGATGAATGGATAAAGAAGATGTGGCACATATATACAATGGAATATTACTCAGCCATAAAAGGAAACGAAATTGAGGTATTTGTAATGAGGTGGATGGACCTAGAGTCTGTCATACAGAGTGAAGTAAGTCAGAAAGAGAAAAACAAATACCATATGCTAACACATATATATGGAATCTAAAAAAAAATCGTTCTGAAGAGCCTAGGGTCAGGACAGGAATAAAGATGCAGATGTAGAGAATGGACTTGAGGACACAGGGAGGGGAAAGGTAAGCTGGGACGAAGTGAGAGTGTGGCATGGACATATATACACTACCAAATGTAAAACAGATAGCTAGTGGGAAGCAGCCGCATAGCACAGGGAGATCAGCTCGGTGCTTTGTGACCACCTAGAGGGGTGGGATAGGGAGGGTGGGAGGGAGATGCAAGAGGGAGGGGTATGGGGATATATGTACACGTATAGCTGAGTCACTCTGTTATACGCCAGAAACTAACACAGCATAGTAAAGCAATTTTACTCCAATAAAGATGTTATAAAAAGAAAAAATAAGATTGTAATGAATTTTAACAAAAGTTTCTTAGTTAAATAGTATCAAAACACCTACTAATGCCTAATGTTAGTTTGTTTTTAAATAAATTATCTTTACAATGAAAAAAAAGTATATATATATATAGGGTGCCGATGCCTTTTAAAATCTCTCAAGCTATGCTAGATCAACTTGACATCAAAAGAGAAATTGGAAGTGCATCCACTTCTGTAACACTTTCATGAATCTAATTCATAATTGCACAAGGAGTTATTTTTTGATTTAACGTAAGACTTCTAGTAGTAGTAGTACTAATAATGTAACTGTAAATAAAGCCATTTCACACGATGAAGAGATTTTTGTACCCAACCCATCGGAAGTGAAATCCTTTTCTCCAGGGAGTAATATAACCATATGTGTGCATCAGATGGACCAGCTCTGATTGTTCCACTTGAACAGGGCCTGGGAATTGGCAGCACGAGCAGCCCAGTCATCCATTAGTACACACAGCCAATCACTCTGAAACCTGCTGGTCACTAACCAGTGAGTCTTGTTGTAGTCGCTAAACAAATGACCTCAATTCATGTTTTGGTGATGCCCTGGGCTCTCAAGGGATGTCAAAAATTCTAAGAACGCCTCAAAACAAAATTACTTTGAGCTCACTTTACTTTCAAGGTAAATAAATATATGCCATGCAGCCCCTTTTCAAAGTTAATGTGAGAAATGAGGTGAACTGAAAAGATGTTATAGTTTCAAAAGGATAGTGGAAACACTGTCCAGTGTCACTTAACTCCTCAAAAAGGCAACAAAATCAGAAAGAAGTAAAACTATCACTATTTACAGATGACATGATATTGTATATAGAAAAGCCTAAAGATTCCATCAAAAAACTGTTAGCAATAAATGGATTCGGTAAAGCTGCAGGATACAAAATCAATATACAAAAATCTGCTGCATTTCTATACACTAAAAATGAATAAAAAGAAAGAGTAATTAAGAAAACAATCCTGTTTACAATGGCAACAAAAGAATAAAATATCTAGGAATAAATTTAACCAAGGGGGTTAAAGACCTGTACACTGAAAACTGTAAGACATTGAGTAAAGAAATAAAGACACAAATAAATGGAATAATATTCCATGCTCATGGATTGGAAGGCTTAATATTGTTAAAATGTCCATACTACCCAGAGCCATCTACAGATTCAATGCAATCCCTATCAAAATTCTAAAGGCATTTTTCACAGAATAAACCATCCTAAAAATTTTATGGGACCACATAAGACCCCTAATAGCCAAGGCAATCTTGAGGAAGAAAAACAAAGCTGGAGGCATCACACTCCCTGATTTCAAATATCACAAAGCTACAGTAATCAAAACAGCATGGTATTGGCATAAAAATAGACCCATAGATAAATTGAACAGAATGAAGAACTCAAATAAACCCACACATACATGGTCATTTAATTTACAACAAAGGAGCAAAGAACATACAATGGGGGAAAAGACAGTCTCTTTAACAAATGGTGTTGGGAAAATTGGACAGCCACGTGCAAAAGAATGAAATGGGACCCCTATCTTACACCATCAACAAAAATGAAGTCAAAACGGATTATTAAAGACTTACATATAAGACCTGAAACCATAAAACTCCTAGAAGTAAACATAGGCAGGAAGCTCCTTCACATTGGTCTGTATCAAACTAAAAAGCTCTGCACAGCAAAGCAAACCAACAAAATGAAAAGACAGCCTTCCAAATGGGAAAAAATATTTGTAAATCATGTATCTGATAAGGGGTCAATATCCGATATATATAAAGAACTCACACAACTCAATAGCAAAAAAAAAAATCTGATTAAAAAATGGGTAGAAGATCTCAGTAGTTGCACATGAAAAGGTGCTCAATATCACTAATCACCAGGCAAATGCAAATCAAAACCACAGTGATCCCCTCACACCTGTTAGAATAGCTATCGTCAGAAAGACAAGAAATAAATGTTGGTAAGGATAGGAAAAAGGCAATCCTGGTGCATTGTTAGGGAGAATGTAAATTGATGCAGCCACTAAGGAAAACAGTATGGAGGTTTCTTTAAAAAAAAAGTGAAAACAAAACTACCATATGATCCAGCAATTTCGCTTCTAAGTTTTTTATTCAAAGGAAACAAAAAACACTAACTCAAAAACATGTGTGCACCCCTACATTCATTGTGGCATTATTTACAATACCCAAGACATGCAAGCAACCTAAGTGCCCATCAATGGATAGATGGATAAAGAAATTGTGTTTATATATATATATATATATATATATATATATATATATATATATATATATATAATATAATCTTAATTAGTCATAAAAAAGAAGGAAGTCTTGGCATGTGCAACAACATGGATGGACCTTGAGAGCATTTTGCTAAGTGAAATATGTCAGACAGAAAAAGACAAACACCAAATGATCTCACTTATGTGAAATTGTAAAAAACAAAAAACAAAAACAAAAACAAAAACAAAACCCAAAAAAACTCATAGATACAGAGAACAGATTGGTGGTTGCCTGAGGCAAGGGGTGAGGGGTGGGCAAAACCAGTGAAGGAGGTCAAAAGGTACAAATTTCCAGTTACAAAATAAATCCTAGGGACATAATGTACAGCACGGTGACTATAGTTAATACTGTATTGTGTACTTGAAAGTTGCTAAGAGAAAAGATCTTAAAGTTCTCATCACAAGAAAAAACTGTTGTAACTATGTATATGATGGATGTTAACCTGGCTTTTTGTGGTGATCATTTCACAATGTATATAAACATCAAATCACTATGTTGTATACCTGAAACTAATAATGTTGTGTGTCAATTATACCTCAATGAAAAAATTAAAACAATAGAAAACCTCTTAGATGGTGCAGGTTCAGATTCTCAAACAACTGCAATTCTTCCTGTCCCTTTAGTTTTGAGCTCGTTTAGAAAATGTAAAAATTAAATCTTGTTAGAGACTACATCTACCTGTGAAGGCCTTGAAATCCATGCCATGAAGATGAAAAACAAATCAGATCTCACTCCCTATCTTTAATTGTTGTCCAAGAATTCTGCCCACACCAAGGATTCACACCACTGACCAAAGTTATTTGGGGGAAGCCTGAGTTTTCCCAATGCTTATCAGAACATCTCTGTTTATGATAAGACCTTATATTTGCATGGCACTTAATTTATTGATCACTTTCATCTCTGCTGACCTTCAATCCTCACCACAATACTGGGAGGTGGGTATTACAGCCTCACTTACACAAATGAGGAAATTTAGGCTCAAAGGGTCTAACTGATAGGGAAATGATCCAATGACACAGACTGGTAGTTAGAAATGAAATCTAGTTCTAATTTACAGAAAACTAAGCTTGGGTTAGAGGGCTGAGGAATCATATCAAACTCCTCACTGTCTTAAACATAATACGTTTTGAGAAGTGGAATTGCCATTTCACATCGAATTAACCACATGAAACCCAGCCCAGGTTATCCCAAGGCAGATTAATGGAAGCAGAGTTTGTTAAAATGCCTTTGAGGCTTCTTGAAGTACATGTTATTTTATGTAAAGCTTTTACATATTTTTGCTTTTAGTTTTTTGTTTTTTTCGTAATCAAGGATTGGCACACTGTATGAGCTTTATATAAAGGCAGGGCTCTTTTCCCTGATAAGAGTTAGAAACCTAAAACTTCATTAAATATTTACCATAATAAATCGCCTTAACATATCTCAGTTTGCTAAGTTGTTATCAATTAGTGTAATGTAAGCCAAGTCTGTGGAAGGAGGTAGTTGAACTCAGTTTAAACCTATTAAGAAAATTTACTTACCCCTGAATTGACCTGTTTTGAACACTGAGCCATATTTTCGGGGACAGACTAAGAAACAGATTCCAGCCTGAATATAACAGACTCTTTTTCCTTTAAATCTATGTGAGAAGCATAGAAGTTTTACAGCTTTTATTTGAAGTTGCAACATGAAGTGATATTCTGTTGAACATTTTTCGGGTAGCTATGGCAACAATAACTATCACCACATACTACCAACCAAAATACCACCTGCATCCACGTCTATTCTAAACCCTTAATTAAAAAGAAAAGCCCAGTTCAAATTTCCAGTTGGTAAATTTGGGAGCAAACTTCAAAAAACTGTTGGGAAACCTACTTAGGTTTTGCTTCTGTGTTTGGTTCATGGAGGTTTTTTTTTCCTCTCTCCCTTTCAGGACAACTTAAGTCTGACTATCTCTTCCTGCCCACACCAGGCCCACCCACACTGTTAAGTTTCTGGAGAAATAGAGGTTTCAGCAATTCCTTTTCTAAGGAGTTAATCAGTAATGAGAGCTCCAGGGACCAAAAGAAAAGTACTCCTTTCAAACAATTATCTATGTGCATATGAATTTTAGGTATGTTTTTAGTTTCTCTGAAGGAAGGAAGGAGAGAAGGTAGGGGGATGGAAAACAGGAAAAGGAGGTGAAGACTGAAGAGAAAGCAAGCTAGGAAAAGGAAAACAGAGAGAAGGCAATTGGGTGAAAGCAACAAGGAAAAGGAGCCCATGATCAAAAAAGGGAGCAAGCTGTTTAAATCTGTGAGGGCAAAGCATGCATGATCCATGGCAAGTAACAACAGGCTTCAGACAGGCTGAGAATGGAAGATTCTACAACAGACTGATTGCAGAAACTGGACCTCGTTCTTCACTCCACCCAATTTCCGTGCCCTTTGCTCTGTAAGTTTCCAGTATCCACCTACTCCTACTCACTTTGACTTGCATTCGCCAATAGGATATTAGCGAACATGACGCAAGCAGATACTTGACAAGTGCTTGTGCAAGTAGGCTTGCTTGCTCCTGTCCTTTGCCATTGCTTCAAGAACATTCTTGGGCCAGCCTGCTGGAAAATGAAGGACACGTAGAGCAGAGCTGAAGTGCTCCTGTCTTTCCAGCCAAGGCCATCTTAGATCAGCTGACAGCTAGCATACCAAGATACCTCTGAGCAAGCCCAGCCAGTATCAAGAAAGCTGCCTTGGTTAAATGTCAGCTGACTAGAGACACAGGAGCAAGCCCTGCCTGGATCAGCTAAATAAATGTATGTTGTTGTATGTCACCAAAAACTTTACTATGCAGCATTACTGTGGCAACAGATAACTGATACAGGTGCATACCCTGTTAATCAAGGACTTTCATGCCATCCCCAGTACATTAAATGCTTTCTAATGCATAGTGTTGTAAATCAGTGTCACAAGTTCATAGGGGAAAAATAGAAGATAGAATGATCATAAAATAAGTACAGTAAATGCAAATTTTTGAACATGATAGGTGTTGCTAGCCACCAAAATAAAACCCAGGGCATTCTCCAAAGTAAGGTCATTGAGATTCTAGAACTACATACAACTTGGAAAGGATCCAGCCAATCCTGTTGGAGGTTAAATTGAATTTAAGTAATTAAAAAGATACAAGCAACCTTTACTCGCAGACACTAATGCTGCACCAACTAATGGACTGAAGAGTTTGCAAATTCTCAGGTGCCCTCTTAATTGCAGCTGAATAGCTTTAACAATAAAAGCAGTTTTCTCCAACTGTGGGCTTGAGGGTGAACAGGGTAGGTGATCCCTGGTGAACGTGTGCTGCCAACTGCAAGAACAGAGGGTAGCAGCTGTGACCAACACCACACTCCCGAGCTTACCGTATAAATAACAAGTGAATTGTCATTGGAGCAAAAGCATACCTTGAAAATATATGTGGAAGAGCACCTGCATTCACCTTCTGGAAAGTGTACTGTACAAAGAAAAACATAACTGAAAATAGACAATGTAAGCAAGTAGGATGAAAGTGTTTCTTTTCCTATAAAGCTGGGTTACATTTTCTTTCAAGTGAGAAGTGCTTCTGGGGGTGGGGGGGGGGGATTAGAGGGTCATCTGCAAAGGGGAGGTCTGTGTACAAAGTACATAAGACAACATTCGCTCAATCCCAGACCATGTGCTGAATCAAAGACCCTGTTAGGTATGCAGCTGAATAAACCAAGCACCATCATGTTGAAATAACATAAAATGGATTTTTGATTGACTGCAGTAATCAGGGAACAGTGGCATGAACAATTCCTGCATCATTTTATTATGACCTTGGAATGCACTTTTTTGATTGACAATAACTTGAAAGAAGGAAAAAATACCTTCGGAGAATCTAAAGCATTTCCAATTTTGTATTCTGATCCTTGTACAACTCATATGTGGCCCCCATGGCATAGCAGAAATCACCAGCATCTCTCCTCAGCAGCTGGAACCCTACTCTGTCTTACAACTTCCTTGGGTAGGTGGCAGAGGAAGGAGAAGCTAACTGTTGGGTTTACAAGGTCTCTTCTAATGTTGTGATGGGTGGCAAGACGGCTGACTCTCACTCCTTGAACCCTTTCCTTCTTCCCTAGTTATTAATCGTTTCCAGATGCCGGCAAGATAGTTCAGAGGACATCAGAGGACTCCACTGAAAAGCAATGAAGCTTCAAACCCCTTAAGATTTGTTCATTCTTCCATCCATCCATTCAGCAAACTCAGTTCAAACACTGAACACCTACTGTGTGCCTGCCACGTGTTAAGTGCTGTGGAAACACTGATGGACAAAGCTTATGACCTTTCTGGGGGACATACTAGACAAGTGTGTGTGTGTGTGTGTGTGTGTGTGTGTGTGTGTGTGTGTGTGTGTGTGTGTGTGTGTGTGTGTGTGTGTGTGTGTGTGTGTGTGTCGGGCTGGGGGAGAGATAGCGAGAGAGAACTAAGTACTTATAATACAGCACTGGGGTACCACAATGGAGAGTGTATAAGTCCTTATGGACGCATTAGGGAAGGAGTCCCCAAATTCACCTGAGGAGGGGCGTTAGGGAGTCTTCAAGGTGGAAAAGAGAAAAGAGGGTGGGCCGTTCTTTAAGAGTATGCAACAAAATCAGGCAGACAATGAAAAGCTGACATAAATGATACATTAAAGTGGGTCTGGTCTCAGAAGTCCAACCAACTGACCAACCCATATTGTCCTTAGACCTCCATTAATAGGCTCTAAAACCTCAAATTTTATAACTTAGAACTATGGATGTATGTGAATATAGAAAAGTTTTAGCCTGACAACTGCTACAATTACGTGGGCCTGATTTATTTGTTGGGGATGTGTTAGATTCCAGAAACTGTGCTAGTTATGGTGCCTTATTTGTTTAAAAGAAGGGTGGGTGCTTTGTTTTATTTCCTTCAATTCATATGAAGGAGATTTATAAAAATAGATTTAGCAGCCTTTTCATAACTATTTGAACAATGAAATACTTTGGATTTAAGTTTTGCTCTCTAAAAATAAGATATTGCTTTTATTTGGGGGAAAAAGGGTAGGTTAGTAAAGAAAACTAAAGGAGGAATTTTCTTGCCAATGAAAGTATCACTTTAAGGATGTTACAGGGCTAATCAGGTAGACTTTTAACCCCAAATATTTCTTTTTCTTTTTCTTTTTCCCGGCGAATAAGTTTTCTTTTTTTGCCCTTAATAAAGGCCAAGGAAACTTGCCACTGGCTAAGGAGAAGGCACACAGACTCAAATACAGTGCCTTCTCTTAAATGAGTTCCTTGGATTTATGGGTTAACTGTATTAGAGGGCCAGGTAAGTGCATTTTGTCATTACCACCTGACTTTTCTGCTTCTTCACTTTGTGGAGAGCAAATTCAAAGCTGACTACAAAAAGCAAACTGTGACATTTTCAAGAACATTCCCAAAACACACTATGGACCATAAACAAATTTAAGCCAAGGAAAAGATAAGAGGCCATATTTTATAGAGTAGAGACTGTAATTTATAGTGTTTATGGGATTTCTCTGAAATTGAAAATGAAGAGTAGTCAACCTGTGGATCTCATTTAATCCTTCAAGTAATCCCATGAAGTAGGCATTATCATATTTTACAAGTGGGGAAACTAAGGCTCAGCCAATTTTAGGCGAAAGCTGTTGAGGGAAGTAGCCAAGACTGAGCTATAGGACTGACAGGCTTCAAAAACCATTGTTTTTCTAACATTACCTATGATTAACCCATTTTCTGTTTGATAATTAACTTACTCAATTCTGTTGATGCTGTTGAACTAGTCATAAGACAGCTGAATCTGGAGATTGAGAAAACTAACAAAACAGACTAAGGAGCTTCAAGATGGCCAAAGAGTAAGACGCGGAGATCACCTTCCTCCCCACAAATACATGAGAAATACATCTACATGTGGAACAACTCCTACAGAACACCTACTGAACACTGGCAGAAGACCTCAGACCTCCCAAAAGGCAAGAAACTCCCCACGTACATGGGTAGGGCAAAAGAAAAAACAGAGACAAAAGAATAGGGACGGGACCTGCACCAGTGGGAGGGAGCTGTGAAGGAGGAAAGGTTTCCACGCACTAGGAAGCCCCTTCGCAGGCGGAGACAGCGGGTGGCGGAGGGGGGAAGCTTCGGAGCCACGGAGAGAGCGCAGCCACAGGGGTGCAGAGGGCAAAGCGGACAGATTCCCGCACAGAGGATCGGCGCCGAGCAGCACTCACCATCCCGAGAGGCTTCTCTGCTCACCCGCCGGGGCGGGCGGGGCTGGGAGCTGAGGCTCGGGCTTCGGAGGTCGGATCCCAGGGAGAGGACTGGGGTTGGCTGCGTGAACACAGCCTGAAGGGGGCTAGTGCGCCACAGCTAGACGGGACGGAGTCCGGAAAAAACTCTGGAGCTGCCGAAGAGGCAAGAGACCTTTTCTTCCCTCTTTGTTTCCTGGTGCGCCAGGACAGGGGATTCAGAGCGCCGCCTAAACGAGCTCCAGAGACTGGCGCGAGCCGCGGCTATCAGCGCAGACCCCAGAGACGGACAGGAGACGCTAAGGCCGCTGCTGCAGCCACCAAGAAGCCTGTGTGCAAGCACAGGTCACTCTCCACACTGCCCCTCCTGGTAGCTTATGCAGCCCGCCACTGCCAGGGTCCTGTGATACAGGGACAACTTCCCCGGGAGAACGCATGGCGCGCCTCAGGCTGCTGCAACGTCACGCCAGCCTCTGCCGCCGCAGGCTCGCCCCGCATCCATACCCCTCCCTCCCCCCGGCCTGAGTGAGCCAGAGCCCCCGAAGCAGCTGCTCCTTTAACCCCGTCCTGTATGAGCAAAGAACAGACACCCTAAGGCAACCTACACACAGAGGCGGGGCCAAATCCAAAGCTGAATGCCTGGAGCTCTGCAAACAAAGTAGAGAAAGGGAAAATTCTCCCAGCAGCCTCAGGAGCAATGGATTAAATCTCCACAATCAACTTGATGTACCCTGCCTCTGTGGAATACCTGAATAGACAACGAATCATCCCAAATTGAGAAGATGGACTTTCGGAGCAACGATATATATATATATATTTTTTTTTCCCTTCTTCTATTTTTTATGAGTGTGTATGTGTATGCTTCTGTGTGTGATTTTGTCCGTATAGCTTTGCTTTTACCATGTGCCCTAGGGTTCTGTCTGTCCTTTTTTTTTCTTTTTATTACTTAAAAAATTTTTTTTCTTAATAATTTTTTTATTTTCTATTTTAATAACTTTATTTTACTTTAATTTGCTTTATTTTATTTTATCTTCTTTCTTTCTTTTTTTCCTCCCTTTTATTCTGAGCCGTGTAGAGGACAGGCTCTTGGTGCTCCAGCCAGGCGTCAGGGCTGTGCCACTGAGGTGGGAGAGACAAGTTCAGGACACTGGTCCACAAGTGACCTCCCAGCTCCACGTTATACTAAATGGCGAAAATCTCCCAGAGGTCTCCATCTCAATGCCAAGACTCAGCTCCACTCAACGCACAGCAAGCTACACTGCTGGACACCCCATGCCAAACAACTAGCAAGACAGGAACACAACCCCATCCATTGGCACAGAGGCTGTCAAAAATCATAGTAAGGCCACAGACACCCCAAAACACACCAGCAGACGTGGACCTGCCCACCAGAAAGACAAGATCCAGCCTCATCCACCAGAACACAGGCACTAGTCCCCTCCACCAGGAAGCCTACACAATCCACTGAACCAACCTTAGCCACAGGGGAGAGACACCAAAAACAACGGGAACTACGAACCTGCAGCCTGTGAAAAGGAGATCCCAAACACAGTAAATTAAGCAAAATGAGAAGACAGAGAAACACACAGCAGATGAAGGAGCAAGACAAAAACCCACCAGACCTAACAAATGAAGAGGGAATAGGCAGTCTACCTGAAAAAGAATTCAGAATAATGATAGTAAAGATGATCCAAAATCTTGGAAACAGAATGGAGAAAATACATGAAACGTTTAACAAAGACCTAGAAAAACTAAAGCACAAAAAACAGTGATGAACAACACAATAAATGAAATTAAAAATTCTCTAGAAGGGATCAACAGCAGAATAACTGAGGCAGAAAAACGGATAAGTGACCTGGAAGATTAAATAGAGGAAATAACAACTGCAGAGCAGAATAAAGAAAAAAGAATGAAAAGAATTGAGGACAGTCTCAGAGACCTCTGGGACAACATTAAACACACCAACATTCAAATTATAGGGGTCTCAGAAGAAGAAGAGAAAAAGAAACAGACTGAGAAAATATTTGAAGAGATTATAATTGAAAACTTCCCTAATACGGGAAAGGAAATAGTTAATCGAGTGCAGGAAGCATACAGAGTCCCATACAGGATAAATCCAAGGAGAAACACGCTGAGACACATATTAATCAAAGTATCAAAAATTAAATACAAAGAACTAATATTAAAAGCAGCAAGGAAAAAACAACAAATAACACATAGGGAATCCCCATAAGGTTAACAGCTGATCTTTCAGCAGAAACTCTGCAAGCCAGAAGGGAGTGACAGGACATATTTAAAGTGATGAAGGGGAAAAACCTACAACCAAGATTACTCTAACCAGCAAGGATCTCATTCAGATTTGACGGAGAAATTAAAACCCTTACAGACAAGCAAAACCTAAGAGAGTTCAGCACCACCAAACCAGCTTTACAACAAATACTAAAGAAACTTCTCTAGGCAGGAAACACAAGAGAAGGAAAAGACCTACAATAATAAACCCCAAACAATTAAGAAAATGGTAATAGGAACATACATATCGATAATTACCTTAAATGTAAAAGGATTAAATACTCCAACCAAAAGACACAGACTGGCTGAATGGATATAGAAACAAGACCCGTATAAATGCTGTCTACAAGAGACCCACTTCAGACCTAGGGACACATACAGACTGAAAGTGAGGGGATGGAAAAAGATATTGCATGCAAATGGAAATCAAAAGAAAGCTGGAGTAGCAATTCTCATATCAGACACAATAGACTTTAAAACAAAGACTATTACAAGAGACAAAGAAGGACACTACATAATGATCAAGGGATCGATCCAAGAAGAAGATATAACAATGGTAAATATTTATTCAGCCATCATAGGAGCACCTCAATACAAAAGGCAAACACTAACAGCCATAAAAGGGGAAAGCGACAGTAACACAATCATAGTAGGGGACTTTAACACCCCACTTTCACCAATGGACAGATCATCCAAAATGAAAATAAATAAGGAAACACAAGCTTTAAATGATACATTAAACAAGATGGACTTAATTGATATTTATAGGACATTCCATCCAGAAACAACAGAATACACATTCTTCTCAAGTGCTCACGCAACATTCTCCAGGATAGATCATATCTTGGGTCACAAATCAACCCTTGGTAAACTTAAGAAAATTTAAATCGTATCAAGTATCTTTTCCGACCACACGCTATGAGACTAGATATCAATTACAGGAAAAGATCTGTAAAAAATACAAACACATGGAAGCTAAACAATACACTACTTAATAACGAAGTGATCACTGAAGAAATCAAAGAGGAAATCAAAAAATACCTAGACACAAATGACAATGAAACACGACGACCCAAAACCTATGGGATGCAGCAAAAGCAGTTCTAAGAGGGAAGTTTGCAGCAATACAATCCTACCTCAAGAAACAAGAGAAATCTCGAACAACCTAAACTTACACCTAAAGCAATTAGAGAAAGAAAACAAAAAAAACCCAAAGTTAGCAGAAGGAAAGAAATCATAAACATCAGATCAGAAATAAATGAAAAAGAAATGAAGGAAATGATAGCAAAGATCAATAAAATTAAAAGCTGGTTCTTTGAGAAGATAAACAAAATTGATAAACCAGTAGCCAGACTCATCAAGAAAAAAGGGAGAAGACTCAAATCAATAGAATTAGAAATGAAAAAGGGGAAGTAACAACTGACACTGCAGAAATACAAAGATCATGAGAGATTACTACAAGCAACTCTATGCCAATAAAATGGACAACCTGGAAGAAATGGCAAAATTGTTAGAAATGAACAACCTTCTGAGACTGAACCAGGAAGAAATAGAAAATATGAACAGACCAATCACAAGCACTGAAATTGAAACTGTGATTAAAAATCTTCCAACAAACAAAAGCCCAGGACCAGATGGCTTCACAGGCGAATTCTATCAAACATTTAGAGAAGAGTTAATATCTATCCTTCTCAAACTCTTCGAAAATATAGCAGAGGGAGGAACACTCCCAAACTCATTCTACAAGGCCACCATCACTCTGATACCAAAACCAGAGAAAGATGTCACAAAGAAAGAAAACTACAGGCCAATATCACTGATGAACATAGATGCAAAACTCCTCAACAAAATACTAGCAAACAGAGTCCAACAGCACATGAAAAGGGTCATACACCATGATCAAGTGGGGTTTATCCCAGGAATGCAAGGATTCTTCAATACACGCAAATCAATCAATGTGATACACCATATTAACAAATTGAAGGAGAAAAACCAGATGATCATCTCAACAGATGCAGAGAAAGCTTTCGACAAAATTCAACACCCATTTACGATAAAAACCCTCCAGAAAGTAGGCATAGAGGGAACTTTCCTCAACATAATAAAGGCCATATATGACAAACCCACAGCCAACATCGTTCTCAATGGTGAAAAACTGAAACCATTTCCACTAAGATCAGGAACAAGACAAGGTTGCCCACTCGCACCACTATCATTCAACATAGTGTTGGAAGTTTTAGGCACAGCAATCAGAGAAGAAAAAGAAATAAAAGGAATCCAAATCGGAAAAGAAGAAGTAAAGCTGTCACTGTTCGCAGATGACATGATACTATACATAGAGAATCCTAAAGATGCTACCAGAAAACTACTAGAGCTAATCAATGAATTTGGTAAAGTAGCAGGATACAAAATTAATGCACAGGAATCTCTTGCATTCCTATACACTAATGATGAAAAATCTGAAAGAGAAATTAAGGAAACACTCCCATTTACCACTGCAACAAAGAGAATAAAATACCTAGGAATAAACCTACCTAAGGAGACAAAAGACCTGTATGCAGAAAATTATAAGACGCTGATGAAAGAAATTAAAGATGATACAAATAGATGGAGAGATATACCATGTTCTTGGATTGGAAGAATCAACAGTGTGAAAATGACTCTACTACCCAAAGCAATCTACAGATTCAATGCAATCTCTATCAAACTACCAATGGCATTTTTCACAGAACTAGAACAAAAAATTTCACAATTTGTATGGAAATACAAAAGAACCCGAATAGCCAAAGCAATCTTGAGAACGAAAAATGGAGCTGGAGGAATCAGGCTCCCTGACTTTAGACTATACTACAAAGCTACAGTGATCAAGACAGTATGGTACTGGCACAGAAACACAAATATAGATCAATGAAACAGGATAGAAAGTCCAGAGATAAACCCACGCAGATATGGTCACCTTATCTTTAATAAAGGAGGCAAGAATATACAATGGAGAAAAGACAGCCTCTTCAATAACTGGTGCTGGGAAAACTGGACAGCTACATGTAACAGAATGAAATTAAAACACTCCCTAACACCATACACAAAAATAAACTCAAAATGGATTAAAGACCTAAACGTAAGGCCAGACACTATCAAACTCTTAGAGGAAAACATAGGCAGAACACTCTATGACATAAATCACAGCAAGATCCTTTTGACCCACCTCCTAGAGAAATGGAAATGAAAACAAAAACAAACAAATGGGACCCAATGAAACTTAAAAGCTTTTGCACAGCAAAAGAAACCATAAACAAGACGAAAAGACAACCCTCAGAATGGGAGAAAATATTTGCAAATGAAGCAACTGACAAAGGATTAATCTCCAAAACATAGAAGCAACTCATGCAGCTCAATATGAAAAAAACAAATCCAATCCAAACATGGACAGAAGACCTAAATAGACATTTCTCCAAAAAAGACATACAGATTGCCAACAGACACATGAAAGAATGCTCAACATCATTAATCATTAGAGAAATGCAAATCAAAACTACAATGAGATATCATCTCACACCGGTCAGAATGGCCATCATCAAAACATCTACAAGCAATAAATGCTGGAGAGGGTGTGGAGAAAAGGGAACCCTCTTGCACTGTTGGTGGGAATGTAAATTGATACAGCCACTATGGAGAACAGTATGGAGGTTCCTTAAAAAACTAAAAATAGAACTACCATACGACCCAGCAATCCCACTGCTGGGCATATACCCTGAGAAAACCATAATTCAAAAAGAGTCATGTACCACAATGTTCATTGCAGCTCTATTTACAATAGCCAGGACATGGAAGCAACCTAAGTGTCCATCAACAGATGAATGGATAAAGAAGATGTGGCACATACATACAATGGAATATTAGCCATAAACAGGAATGAAACTGAGGTATTTGTAGTGAGGTGGATGGAGTTAGAGTCTGTCATACAGAGCGAAGTAAGTCAGAAAGAGAAAAACAAATACAGTATGCTAACACATATATATAGAATCTAAAAAAAAAATTGTCATGAAGAACCTAGGGGCAAGACAGTAATAAACATGCAGACGTTCTAGAGAATGGACTTGAGGATACGAGGCGGGGCAAGGGTAAGCTGGGACAAAGTGAGAGAGTGGCATGGACATATATACACTACTAAACGTAAAATAGATAGCTAGTGGGAAGCAGCCACAAAGCACAGGGAGATCAGCTCGGTGCTTTGTGACCACCTAGAGGGGTGGGATAGGGAGGGTGGGAGGGAGGGAGATGCAAGAGGGAAGAGATATGGGGACATATGTATATGTATAACTGATTCACTTTGTTATAAAGCAGAAACTAACACACCACTGTAAAGCAATTATACTCCAATAAAGATGTTAAAAAAAATCAAAAAAGGAGAAAACAAGAAAATACACCATAGACAAAAGCAATAATATAAAAAACATACCTAGAAAGAAACCATACAAAAATGTATATAATCTACATGGAGGCAACAATAAGATTTTCCTGATTGACCTAGGAAAAAAAAGTCTCAACCAGAATACTATGTTATGTGTATTCGTGAGGCACAGACATTGTAAGAATATCGATTTTCCTTAATTCATTTACAGATTTAGTACCTTGTCCATAGCAGCTGATGACAATCAAACATGGGCTACTGTTTCCTGTACCCAAAATCAACCATGGAAAAATTACAGAAGGAATAAAGAGAAAACATTAACAAAAGCAAAAACACAAAACTAAATAATCCCTGAGGGACAGTAAGTCTCCACTGAACTAGAACCTGAGTGTGGGCAGGTAGGGGGATGCCCTGAATTCGAGACAGGTCTGTAGCCTGCAAGAGAGGCAGGTGACAGGATTGATTAGAGAAAAGCCTTTAAACTTGAGCCCTGGATTCTTCCACTGTGCTCTGGGACCATGAATCTCTACTGCTTCACTGAAGGAACCTGAGGCAGCATTTCAGAGCCCGCATGCCAGGAGCATGGGACACCAAAGATTGGGCTGGATGTGGCAGTATGGTCCACAGGCTGTGAGATAACCATCTGAAACTTTGTTAGTGGATGACAACTGGCCTTTTTAAATGATCATCTTAATAGACTATCACACACGGACTCAGAGAGAATAGCAAGTAACACAGCAGTTGTACAAAAGGACAGAAATTCATTTCTGAACTTTTGGGCAATGCCCCTGATGTCAACAAAGAGAGACCACAGTGAGAACTGTCAGGCTAAGGAGCCCCTCCACTAACTCCTCTGGGATTCTGTGGGGCATGGTTGGGGACAGGGATGGAGTCATACCAGAGAAGGATGGAATCGCAGGCCCTGCCAGCAGTCAGTGTGAGGACCTTGAGTGAGACCTGACGGGCTCCAAACCACAGAAGAGAGTCTCGCCTCCTTTCCCCTCAGCTCATCTTACCTGCACCAGCCATCTCTGGGAGGCTCCAGGCAGAAGTGTCCAGATGAGGTGTGCCTGCACTTCACACCAGCAGTCTCAGGGAGCTGATGTCTTTGATGCGAGGCCTTGGCCTCAGGTCAGCAGACGGGAGGTAGCCCAGCACCTACAGGGAGTCAAGAGAAGACACTGAGAGGGGATTGAGAGCAGCATCCACCATAGAACAGGGGGCCCCAAAGAGGCCTCACTGTCAGTCTCGGGGGACCCAGGCATGGCCGTGAGGCTCAGGCCCCCAGATACTTCCGGCTGGGGGTGCCGACAGAAATGAGAGCCAAGGTGTGACGCCTGCTGACTCAGCTCAGCAGAGGGAAAAGTCCCAGGACCTGCCGAGAGTCAATGAAAGGCCCACGTGCCAGTCCTGCGGGAAGCTCCGCCGGCACCACCCCACACCTCCCGCCCCGCCCCGCCCCGCCCCGGCCCGGACCCGCCCCGCCCCGCCCCTGCTGTCCTCCTGGAGCCCAGATGCACATGACCGGAAGTGACGTCCTCCTAACCACGCTGCGGGGGCGAGGCCATTTTTGACAGCTGCCGTCCTGCGAGGGTGAGTCGCGGGAGGAGTCCCACGTCTCGTCAGGTGTCAAGGTGTGAGGTGACCCCAGTTAGAAGTGCGGGGACACGCCCCCGACACCCCCAATCCCCTTTCCCTCCGCAAAGAGGCGGCCACGCAGGCCCCGCCCACCCCGCCCCTGCTCTCGGCCCGAGAGGCTCGGGCCTGGCCGTTAGGCCCCAAGTCCATCCGCTTCCCCCGCGGGGTCTCGGGCAAGGAAGGCCTCGCTCTGAGGCTGGCGGACCCTGGCTCAGCTCAGTAGAGGGAGCGCCCCAGGCCCTGTGCAGTGAAGGACGGGACCCTCGTGGGGACCGAGGGGCTCCACACCCCAGAATGGCGGCCACGCGGACCCCGCCCCTGACGTCAGCCTGGGAGCCTCCGGGCAGGTCTCAAGACGGAGGGGCTCCCCCAGTGCGAACGCGGGCGGACGGACGGACGGACGCGGGAGACTCAGGGAGGAGGGGGCCTTGTTCTGAGGGGCTGGCCGCAGGTCAGCAGAGGGAGGATTTCCAGGGCACGGGAGGAGTCAGGGTGAGGACCGTCCTCCCCGTCGCAAGGGCACCTCAGAACCCCTCCCCTGTTGTCAGCCGCTTCCTTCTGGCCACACACGGAGAAGGGAGGGCTGCTGTCTGAGAGGGGAGGTGCGGGCCAGCAGAAGGCGCGTCCCTGAGCACTCCCAAGAGTCAGCCCAAGCCCTTGAGTGAGGACCAGTGGGGCCGCCAACCACAGGGCCTCGACCTGTCTGCCGCACGCTGCAGGCTTGGTAAAACTCGGCCACATGCGGCCGCGTGCTCACCCTCACTGCCTCCTAATGAGACTCAAGGAGGTGCCGGCACTGGTGCGAGCACACGGCCCTCGGGGCAAGAGGGGAGCTCCAGGCTGCACCGGCCGTCCAGGGAGGGCCCCGAGTGAGGACTAAGGGAGCCACCCACCCCGAAGAGAAGGGACGAGAGAGAATATGGCCTGTCCCCTCCTGCCAACCCGTAAACTCCCAAGAAAGGACTGTCAGGCTGAGACCGCCCGTCGTTTCCTCTGCCAGGTCCAAGGGAGGTTAGAGCTTTGTTCTGAAGGGGCCATCACCGGGCAGCAGAAGGGAGGGTCCCAGGACCCTTCGGTGGTGGGCTGAACGCTCCCTCCTTTCCTCCTCCTGGGTGTCATGGAAGGTGGTGGTGTCAACTTCAGAGCAGCAGACGGGATGGGGTGGGGGTGGGGGTGGTGGGGGAGTCTTGCCAGCAACTGTCATCCTGACTCTGAATGGGAACCGCGAGGACCTACCTCCCCTGCCAGCCCCCACTGTCACCCCCGTACCGCCCAGGCAGGGCTGGCTGGCTGTGCCCCAAGGCCCACTCTACCGTCCTCCACAGGGGTCTCAGGGGACAGGCGGAGCAGGAGAACGGGAGCCCTGTGGGTCCTCGAGCAGTGCCCTCAAGGACCCTGCAGAGGCGGCCTTGGTTAAAGCCAGGGAGGAGTCTCCCCGCTGAAGGTGCTCACAGCATCTCCTTGTCCCTCCCCCAGGTGCCCTCATTGCCTGCCTTCCTGCCCACACTCCCGCCTGCTGGCCCTGACCTGTGTCATCATGCCTCGGGGCCAGAAGAGCAAGCGCCGTGCCCGCGAGAAACGCCACCAGGCCCGGGGGGAGACTCAGAGTCTCGAGGGTGCCCAGGCCACTGAGGCGGCGGCAGCGGCGGCGGCAGCAGAGATAGAAGAGTCGCCCTCCTCCCCCGCTTCTGTTTCTCGGGGTACTCCCCCGAGCTCCCGTGCTGCTGGCGCTCGCCGGGAGCCTCAGGGAGCCCCAGCCACTAGCTCTCGTGATGCAGGGGTTTCCTGCCCAGGATATGAAGAGGGTGCCCGGGCGAGCCAAGATGAGGAAAGTGCAAGTACCTCCCAGGCAGCACCTTCCACTCACAGCACTTGCACAGATCCTCTGTCCACGAAGGCCAGCATGTTGGTGCAGGTCCTGCTGGAGAAGTACAAGCTGAACGAGCCCATCCGGCAGGCAGAAATGCTGAAGGCTGTCAGCAAGAAGTACACGAAGCACTTCCCTGAGATCCTCAGGAGAGCCTCTGAGTACATGGAGCTGGTCTTTGGCCTCGAGCTGAAGGAAGTCAACCCCACCCGTCACTCCTACGCCCTCATCCGCAAGCTGGCAGTCCCCAGCGAGCAAAGTCCGAGTGATGAGTAGGGGCTGCCCACGTCCGGTCTCCTGATGATTCTCCTGGGCATGATCTTCAAGAAGGGCAACCGTGCCACCGAGGAGGAGATCTGGGAATTCCTCAATGCGGTGGGGTTGTATGCTGGGAGGAGGCACTTGATCTTTGGGGAGCCCAGGAGGCTCATCAGCGAAGAGTTCGTGCAGCAGAAGTACCTGACGTACCGCCAGGTGCCCAACAGCGATCCTCCGCGCTATGAGTTCCTGTGGGGCCCGAGAGCCCTGGCTGAAACCAGCAAGATGAAAGTGCTGGAGTTTGTGGCGAAGGTCAATGCTGACGTCCCCAGTGCCTTCCCAGATCTCTATGAGGAGGCTCTGAAAGATGAGGAAGAGAGAGCAGGAGTGAGAGCCGCGGCCAGGGCTGCAGCTGTGGCCGAGGGCAGTGCACTTCCAGGGCCAAGGCCCCGCAGCTCCTCCCACATCTAGGGAGGGAGGCCGCGGGCAGTTTGTTCACTTTGTTTTGGAAGGGAGCAGTCAAGCTCCTAAGTAGTGCAGAGTAGTAGGGGTGGAGGGAACAAAGTATAGATCTTATTTATCTTCCTGTTTTAAACTAGTAACTTCTATACATTATTTATTGATTTATTTAGGTTTTTTCAAATGTTTTTTTCTTGTAATAGTGTGTTTTCTTAAGAGTATTGAATTCGTGCATGACATTGCTTGCATATTTATTGCTGTTTAAAGAGTTCTAAAGTTACAGTTTTGGTATATGTAAAAGAAATTCACGAACCATCTATATTTTCTGTATGATCCACAAGTAGAAAACATGGCACTGCAATAGAGATTTTCATGGAAACGTGAAAGACGACCACAGAAAATATTTAGAAACAAAAAATGGAGAAAACATAGAGTAAAAGGTATTTAATTCGTGGTTTGCCTTATTTCTTTTAAACTTTCTCATTTGTATTTGTTTCTTTTGTCCTAGTGCACTGCATATTCTCTGCTACCTACTGGATTAAAAATAAACTCTGATGGGAGGGTGGTATTTTGGGGGTTCATAATAATCACATCATAACTGCCATTCATCAAAAACCCAATATTTCTTAATGAGTATGCCACTGCTTTATATGTAGTACATAACATTCCAACATTCATGCAGGATAGGATTTGGCAGACTCCCTTTATAGGTGAATAACTTGCAAATTTCTCAAGTTCACAAGACTGATTAAGTGACCTTGCTGGGTCTAGTCCCCTGGTCGGGAATAGTCTAGAGCCTACACTCTTCCACTCCTCCCAGCCTAAGCCAGACCTTACGTCTTTTAATTCATTTTTCTTCTCACCACTCCAAAAGGTATCTCATGGGATAAAAGGGGCCCTGTTCCCAAAGCACTGTTTTGGAACACAGTAAGAGTGACGCTGAATAAGTGGATGGTATGAATAAAAAAAAAATATTCGGTGACAATGGGGTCTTCTGCATATGCAATGCCAGATAACCTGAAAAGATCAGCATCTCCTCATTTACTTACTCTTCAAGTTTCTCAGGGACATAAAAGCCTTGGTTTAAGAGCTGTGTCCTCAGGTCAGTGGAGGGAGGAGTCCCAGCCTCTGATAGTTATTCAAGGTGAGGACCTTAGAAGAGAAGGGGGCCCCACAAAGTGTACCCTGCTTTCTCCCTTGTGTGGCCATGGGCAGAGCTGTGTGTCTGAAGGTGCCCCTTCTTTTCCTCCGGGGCAAGGGTGGAGAGGTTCTCAGGGAGGCGAGTTCCTTGGTCTTGTGGCAGCATCTCCAATCCTGCCCAAGTAGGGGATCCTAACAGGCCTTAATCTGATTCAGGGTGAGGACACTGGGTGCTGATGAGTGGACTCCCCATAACAAAGGGGACCACACAGAGGCCCCCGGCAGGGGTAGCCAGGGAACAGGTCTCTTACCTCCCCTTCTGGTGTCTCAGGAAGGTGAAAGCCTTGGCCTGAGGCTGGCAGGCAGACAGTCAGCAGGGAGGCTGGAGTCCCATATGCTACCTGAAGTCAAGGTAAGAAACCTGAGTTAGGACTGAGGGGCCACTGACTCCAGAAGAGTGGGGCCTTGTAAAATCCTGCTCCTCAGAAGACCCCAACAGCTTTGGACAGATCTGGTTCATCCTGACTTCCAATTCCGAATTTCCAAGAAGGTAACGCCTTTGTTCTGAGGAGCACAGCTTCAGGGGAGTGGAGGGCGGAGTCCTGGGTCTGGTCAGGCATCACGATGAGGACCCTGAATGAGGAGCAAGGGGACCACTCACTCCAGAACAGAGGAGAATGCAGAGTCCCACCCCTGATGTCAGCCCCAGGCGGCCCAGGACAAAGCTTTCTGGCTGACGTGCCCCCTCTTTCCACTGGGAGTGGTCTCAGGGAGGCGAGGGCCTTGGTCTATTGGGAACAGCCTCACTCAGTAGAGACTGGAAATCTAGTGACTCTAAATGAGGATAAAGGGACTCCACCTAGAACAGAGCCCTGCCACTGGATACCTCCCCTCGGCAAATCCAGGAATGTTGGCATGATGCGCCCCACACGTTTCCTTTTAGAGCATCTCCGGTAGATGAGGCACTTGGTCTCAGGGGCCAGCCTCACGTTCGCACAGGGAGGAGCTCCAGGTCCTGCCAAGAGTCAAGCAGAGGACCATGAGGACTGAGGGAACCACCCAAATCATAAAAGTGGGGACGCCACAGAATCCCTCCCTTACTGTTGGCCATGAGTGACCACAGGCAGTCCTGCCCATGTGAGGCAACCCTCACATCCTCCTAGGTGGTCTCAGGGAATTAAAGGCTGTAGTATGAGAGGACAGGCCTCTCTAGGTCACAGGAAGAGTCAGTGTAAGGACTCTGAGTGAGGACCAAGGGGAACGCCCAACCGAAAAGAGAGAGGAACACAGAGCCCCACCACCCTTTCGGCCCTGGGAAGCCCCAGGCAGGGGTAGTTCGATGTGTCACCCACTTGCTTCCAGCTCTGGAGGGCTCAGGTCAGTAGAGGGAAGAGTCCCAGATCCTGGCACAGTGAGGACTATTGAGGTCACAAACCCCAGAAGAGTGGAGCCCGGAGAATCTTGCCCTCTGCTGTTAGTCCTCAGAAGCCCCTCAGAGAGAGCTGTGGCTGCATGTGGCCTACTGTGACTTCTACTTCTGGGGACTCAGGGTGGTGAGGACTTTGCTCTGAGGCTGGCTGACTCAGCATAGGGGAAATTTCCAGGTTGTGCTAGGAGTTGGGGTGAGGACCTAAGGCTGGAGTGGAGCAGGAAAACCATAACAATGGGGGCAGCACATCATCTCTCCCCTGCCGTCAGTCCTGGGAGACGCCTGGATAGATGTCAGGCCGAGCAGAGGCAACCCTTAACTCCTCCCAGGGTGACAGAGAAGTGAGGACAGTTAATAGGTGAAGAGAGCGAGAAATTATAGGTCTTCCCAGGAGTCAAACGGAGGAGGCTGAGTGAGGACTGGTGCGGCCAACCATAATAAGGCCTGGATTTGCCTGCCACAGCTTTCTGCCTTCAGAGACCACAGGTAGATGTGGGAAATCAGGCTACCCTCACTTCCTTCTGTTGGGTCTCAGAGAGCTGTGGGCCTTTCTACGAGCACATGTCCTCAGGTAAAGAGAGAGGAGCCACAGGCCTTCCCAGGAGTCAAACTGAGAACGCTGAGTGACGACTAAGGGGAACATGCCCCACCCCCTGAGCTGTGGGGACGACAAAGAGTCTAGCCTTGCCCCTGCTTTCAGCACTTGAAGGCTCAGGACAGGGCAGTCGGGCCGAGGCTCCTTTACGTCAGGTCTAAGGGAGGTGAGATCCTTAGCCTGAAGGTAAAGCCATTAGAGGGCAGAAGGGTGGGTCCCAGGCCTTACGTGAAGCCAACTGAGAGCACTGAATAGGGACTGAGGACCCAGTGATCCCAGGATAGAAAGGACTCCACAGAGCTGTCAGCACTGTGTTCCCCCTGTCAGGGCGGTGAGCTGGGGCACCCCTCACTTCCTCCTCATGGGTCCCCGGGACCACTGAGGTGTCAACTGCAGAGCAACAGAGAGGAGGAAGCCCAGGCCCTGGCTGCCGTCCACCTAAAGATCCTGAAGATGAACTGAGCAGACTCCCCGCCCTAGAACGCGGAAGGTCCCACTGGCAGCCCCTTCTGTCACCCCAGGGACACTCAGGTAGGCTGGCAGCCTGTAGCCCAAGGCTCACTCTACCGTCCTTCACAGGGGTCTCAGGGGACAGGCGGAGCAGGAGAACGGGAGCCCTGTGGGCCCTCGAGCAGTGCCCTCAAGGACCCTGCAGAGGCGGCCTTGGTTAAAGCCAGGGAGGAATCTCCCCGCTGAAGGTGCTCACAGCATCTCCTTGTCCCTCCCCCAGGGGCCCTCATTGCCTGCCTTCCTGCCCACACTCCCGCCTGCTGGCCCTGACCTGTGTCACCGTGCCTCGGGGCCAGAAGCGGAAGCGCCGTGCCCGCGAGAGACGCCACCAGGCCCGGGGGGAGACTCAGAGTCTCGAGGGTGCCCAGGCCACTGAGGCGGCGGCAGCGGCGGCGGCAGCAGCAGAGATAGAAGAGTCGCCCTCCTCCCCCGCTTCTGTTTCTCGGGGTACTCCCCCGAGCTCCCGTGCTGCTGGCGCTCGCCGGGAGCCTCAGGGAGCCCCAGCCACTAGCTCTCGTGATGCAGGGGTTTCATGCCCAGGATCTGAAGAGGGTGCCCAGAGCCAAGATGAGGATAGCGAGTCACAGATGAGCGGGCCTGCCCCATCCTGGACGGTTCGTCTTTCCCTCCCCTACCTGGACACCGGTGGTTGGAGCATGCCCAGAGATCCTCCCTCTCGTGGTCAAGGACCACTGCTAGGTTTCCAGCCATACCAGGACCAAGCAAGACAAAACCGCCAGCACAGGTTGACGCAGGCGCACCAAGACCTAAAAGGTGACTCAGGGTAACCCAGGGTTCATTATGCCTCATTTGTAATAACTGAGCATTGCGGCGTTTGCTTCCCCGCCCCACCCCATGGGTTCTGCTTGGGTGCTTATGGGTAAGTGCCTGCCTACTAGCAGGAAAGTTACATAACCTAAAGCTGTCAATCGATTTGTCAGTCAAATAACACAGGACACAGGGAGGGACCACCACTCTACAAAACACGGCCCTACCCCACTGCGGGGCTGCTTCTGGTTTCCAGACAGCCCGCGCTCCTGCTTTCTCGGGAGTGTACTTTTGCTCTGCTTAACTGAACTCTTGCTACTTAAAACTGCTCTACGCCTCTCGATTGAATTCTTCCTCTTTGGGAGGGCAAGAACCAAGGAAATCGCCATTCTGCTGGTGACAGTATGGATCACACATTCATTACTTTCATCAGGTACAAGTTAAAGTTTTGATATTTTATAAAACAAATTTAGAAACCTTCCATTTTTTTTATGACCTCGAACAAGAAAACACAGCAATGGAAGAGGGATTTCCATGGAACTGTGAATAGACTCGGCAGTAAAATAATGTGGGTCCAGTAAAAAAAGAAAAGAAAAAGAGTAAATGGTGGTACATTTTTGGTTTGGTTTATTCTTTTAGTGCTTCTTTTTGTAAAATTGAAAGATGTTTTCTTAGATTATTCAAGATTGTGAGAGAAATTAAACAATAATAAAGTAGACCTCCTTATCGTTGCCACTCTTATTCCCAACCATTAATTGAGCACCTACTCTTCGGAAGGCTCCATGGCAGAACTGGGGATGGTAAGAAAAAGAAGACTGAGCCACTGTGCACAGAACTGTAGAGCCCAGGAGCTGCCGCCATATCAAGAAGATGGTGAGACACACTCTAAGACCTAAATAAATGACAAGTTAAAACAAGGGGTGAGAAAGAGAGGAGGTTCCAGATGAGAGCAGTCAAGTGTAAATGCTCTGAAGCAAGGAAGTTTTTGGCGCTTTGGGACACTGCAGGTCCCTTGAGGAGGTGATTTTAAGTTAGGCGGGATGGTGGGCTAAATGAGGCTGAGTGAATTGTGGTGGGGGAGGATGGGACCCTTAGATGGTGGGCCTCAGAGTTGAGAGACTGAAGACTGGAATGGAAGATTACCCTGAATTTTTACTTTGGGATTGTGGGTAAAACAGAGAGAATCTCCACCCGGGGCAGGAATAAAATGGGTTCTGTGTTCCTGTCCCAGTGCAGGTGAACACAGTGCACAAACTAAGTGTTTTAATCCCATCGCCTCCAGGGAGTTTCTGAGAAACAAGGATGATACTTCCTTGAAGTGAGATGTCAAGAAGCCACTGTGATAGCACTCTTTGCACTGGGGTCAAAGGGCCAGAGGCCACTCCATTAAAGGGATGTTCTACTACTTTTCTTAAGTGTAATCTGGGGAACTCCAAATGAAGGCTACATTTTTGGTGGTGATGAAATTATAATGAAAATAGGGGTGGTCTGGATGAAAAGGCACCTGGGAGGGAAGTTGTTGGTCCTTGACGCAAATTCTAGAACCTCTGAGTAGCATCCAGCTGGGAGAGATTCCTCTACACTCAAATGACATATTTACAAATGGGGAAATTTTACATAGTTTTACTGTCTAAGCAGTTTTGTTCGTTCCAAAGGTGCTGCGTATTTTCTGACATCTCATGAGATTAAAGAAAAAAATCCCAAAGAGTTGGTATTATGGTCTGGGGTCATAGCTATCGTAGTAATAAATGCCATTCTTGAAAGACCATTGTTGCAAGTGCTTTACAAACATCACGTATATTACAATAGCTCTACAAGATAGGGCTTATCAGACTCACTTTGCAGATGATGAACTTGCAATTTTCTCAAGTTCACAAGACTCGTGACAGAGCTGGGAATAGACCCTTGGTCTGAATTCGTCTAGAGGCCACACTGTTCCACTCTTCCCAGCCTGAGGCAGACCTAGTATCCTTTAATTCACTTGTCTCCTCACTACTTCAAACTGTATTTCAGGCAATTTAAAAAAAAAAAAGCAAGCAAGCAAACAAAAAACCCTGTAGCCAAAGTACTATAAACAGTCCTGATGAAGGAAGGTTAATATAAGAATAAACCATAATTTGGGGATTGTCTGTGGGCTTCATTTATCTAGAGTCCTCCTGCCCCTCGCTCCAGGGTTCCTTGAAAGCTGACTGCCCCAGTCCCAGCACGTGTGTTCAGCTCCAGCACTTTCCCACGTTAGAGCTCCTTTCTCCTGAGACTTCCCCAGTGTGCCCTCAAGTCCAACTCTGGAATCTGTTAATGGTGTGTTGAGACTGGCCTCTGAATAAATACACCAATGAGTGAGCTTACCTAGGAAGTCAATATCCAAAGCCTCCCTCATAAGTTGGAGATGAGGACCTGAATAGACATTTCTACAAAGAGGATATACCAGTGGCCAAACAGTACATGAAAAGATACTCAATATCATTAGTCATTAGGGAAATGTATACAAAAAAAAACCACAGTGGGATACCATTTCACTAGGTTGGTTATAAAAATGGAAAATAACAAGTGTTTGCGAGGATATGAAGAAATTGGATCCCTCATACATTGCTGGTAAGAATGTAAAATGGTTCAGCCTCTTTGGAAAACAGTTTGGTAGTTCCTCAAGTTTAAACAAAGAATTACCGTATGACCCAGCAATTCCATTCCTAGGTATATAACCAAAATAACTTAAAAATTGTATTCAAACAAATCTTTGACCCAAATATTCAAAGAAGCATTATTCATAAAAGCCAAAAAATGCAAACAACCCAAAATTTCCACCACTGAATGAACAAACAAAATGTGGTATATATTCTTACAACGGAATATTATTCAGTCATAAAAAGGAATGAAGTACGGATAACTGAGAGACCATGGATGAACCTTGGAGACATTATGATAAATGATAAATGAAAGGAGCCAGAAACAAAAGTTCACATATTATATGACACCATTTACATGAATTATCCAGGATAAGCAAATTCACAGAGACAGAAAGCCGATTGATGGTTGCCCGGGGCTAGGGAGAGGTATGAATGAGAAGTAACTTTTTGAAGGGTAAGAGGCTATGTAAGCAGATAGGGTAGGCGGTCCCTGGAGAAAGAGAACCAGGCATGGCTTTCTTGACATAAGAGAAGCCATTTTTGGCCTAAGCCATTTTGTGATCTAAGCCTGGAGACAATGTTTGCCCTTGAACACACCTCCGTAATAATGATCTTAAGGGAATAAAAGAATGCAGCAACAAAAGACTGTTATCATGCAGAAGTAGTAACAGTAGCAAAGGTAATAAATCAGTTGTTAAGACTCCCAGTCTTTTCAAGGGTAAAGATTAGCCTGAAGCACATTCTTCAGCTGTTCTGCAGAATTCAAACCCCCCTCGAAGGATCAACCACCACCAGATCCACTGGAACCTAAGGAATGGTGACGGTAATCTTTTCTGACCCTTGTGACTTCAAACCCCTATAAAGCTTGGACTCTGTTGACCTTTGCCCCAACTCTATGCTGAATTCTCCTCTGCTCAAGCCCCTTCATGAATATGCATGTACCCTTAGCTTAAAACTTCCCCAGTTCTGCTGTCCAGGGAAACACTGCTTTGGGAAAGATCCCCAGGGTTCTCCTTCCTTGCTGCAAGTAATAAATCCTTCCTTCTCCTGCTCTTCGACTTGGCTGTGTATTTGACTCGACACACACCAAGAGGCAAGCCCAGTTTTCGGGTAGCAGTTACCTTTTGGAATGAGGAATATGTCTGGAACAAGATAGAGGCGGTGATTGTACAACATTGTTTTTTTTTTTTTTTTTTTTTTATTTATTTTTGGCTGTGCTGGGTCTTCGGTTCGTGCGAGGGCTTTCTCTAGTTGCGGCAAGTGGGGGCCACTCTTCATCGCGGTGCGGGGACCGCTCTTCATCGCGGTGCGCGGGCCTTTCACTATCGCGGCCCCTCCCGTTGCGGGGCACAGGCTCCAGATGCGCAGGCTCAGTAGTTGTGGCTCACGGGCCCAGCTGCTCCGTGGCATGTGGGATCTTCCCAGACCAGGGCTCGAACCCGTGTCCCCTGCATTAGCAGGCAGATTCTCAACCACTGCGCCACCAGGGAAGCCCTGTACAACATTGTGAATGCAGTAATGCCACTGCATTATTCACTTTAAAATGTTATGTGGATATATATAAAAATGAGTTACCTTTTTTAATATTATATAGAATACAATCAATAGATTGATTGATCCCACTATACATATAAAAAATATAATATATAGGTATATGTATGTATATAAAATCAATGGAATGATAGAATCAGATAGAATGAGAGAATTACCATTCTACAGCCCCTAATGGATTAATGGATAAGGGTGAAGATCCTTACCAACTGTCAATACCACCAGGAAGCAGAAAACAGACACTATGTATCTCCTAATGGAAGCACACAGCTTTGTCTCAAGAGTGAACTTGCCAATAAACAAACTGGTAAATCAATAAGCCTTAATCTGAACAAGCTGTTTCCTACAATTATTGAGGATTCTTGATGCTGAGTTCCAGGTATATTGGGTTCATTATTTTATTCTCTGTAATGTTGTATATGATTGTTTTTATTATAAATATCATGCCTTTAAATTTGAAAACCCAAGTAAAATGGAACAATTTTTAGCAAACTATAAATCACTACACTGAAAATGTAGTCCAAACCCAGAGCACCATCCAAATGTTCCAGGACAATCCAGGTTTGGAGCCCCCTCACACCAAATGATCAGGGAAAAACTAATCACCATCTTATTTGAATTCTTCCAAACCATACAGAAAGATAGAAAACGGATCAACCATTTTAATAGGGTAGCCCTCCTCGATACAAAGTCCAGATAAGAATGCCCCAATAAAAGTATACTCACACATAACCATGTGATTAAATGAAGAAATGGGCTATGACTAAGGAACACAAAGATATCATATTAGAAAATACTGACAGTTGGAAATCACTGCATTAACAGAGAAAGGAGAAAATGCATTTCTAAAGGGAAAGAATATTTGTCTCTACGCTTCTATTCTCAAGCCTATTGACACCAAATGTATGGGTTTTTTTGTTTTGTTTTGTTTTGCTCGCACAAACCAACTCTCTACCACCAGCTGAGTATCCTACAATTCCATTCAATTCTGACAGTATCTACCTGCAGTTAGCATCAGATCCCACAAGGTAAGGGCTCATTCCCACAAGATTGCCCTACACTTAATCCAAACCCAGGTCTCCCATAATTCTGACTGACTGGCTATAAACTGGGGGCTCCCACAACCCCCTCCCTGGGTTTGGTAATTTTCTAAAATGGCTCAGAGAACTCAAGGAAACAGTGTACTTACTAGATTACTGGATGATTATAAAAGGATGTGACTCCCTAACAGCCAAATGGAAGAGATGCTTAGAGTGAGGTGTGGGGAAGGGGTGTGGAGCTCTCATGCCCTCTCCAGCTGCATCACCCTCATAGCACCTACATGCGTTCAGCAAACTGGAAGCTCTCCAGACCATTTTGGTTAGGATTCTTATGGAGGCTTCATTACACAGGCATGATTAATTAAATCATTGGCCACTGGTAATTAAGTCAATCTCCAGCCCTTCTTCCCTCAGAGGTCAGAGGGTAGGACTGAAAGTTCCTAGCCCCTGATCACATGGTGGGTCCCCCAGGCAGCCCCCCACCCTTAGGGGCTTTCCAAAAGTCACCTCGTTAACATAAACTCGGGTGTGGTTGAAAGGGGCTTGTTACCAGTAACATGAAACACTCCTTTCACCTTTCTTGCTCTTTTCACTTAGGAAACCCCAACAGTTTTAGCAGCTCTGGGGACGAAGACCAAATATATATTTCCTAGTATAAATCACAATATCACAATTTAATTATATGCAGGGGTATAAAGAAAGGGCCTTTGATAAAAATTTTACACCAGTCCATGGTAATAACTTTTCCCAAACTTACATTAGTAGGGAATTTCTCTTCTGTAAAATCTATACATATTAAGCATACTTAAATGTGGAATGTTATCAGAATTCCCAATAAAATAAGAAACAAGACACGGATATATGGTACCATCTCTACTATTTGACAAAAATTTTCCTGCTCTGCCACGTGAACATCTTGGAAGTCATCACTCCCATCCTCACAATGACAAAAAGCTGAACAAACTGAAAATCAACAACTCTTCTTAGATCCATCAGAGAATTGAAGTTACAGGGAAAACCAATGCTTCAAAACTGAAGATGCAGGCAAATACATGGAATCACAGCTCACTGGGAGCGGAAAGTCCTGGATCCAGGAAGGAGTAGAAAAATTTACATTGTACTTGATGCAACACTGGAGGCTATGTCTGACAAGCTTCAGAGCCCAAAACTCCTAGGAGCCTAGTCTTAGGGGAGCCTGCACACTTCTGTGAGCTTTACCTTCTGGGGTCCTAACAGGTTCTCATGGTAAAGACCCAAGAAAAATTTCCTCATGCTTCTGGCATGAGGGGGACATAAACCCTTTTGAAATACACCTAGGAAAAAGTAACCATTTTGAAACACAGGCCCAGATGTTTCTGTTCTGTGTACTTTCCTAAACCAACTACCTTGGATGAAGGGAAAATCCTAACTCCAGCCCCCTCCAGACTTCCTATGTCACATAACAGGGGGGATAAAAGCTGAGAAGCATTTGTGAAGGCAATAGCCCAGGGGCACAGAGCCACTAAAACATGGAGAGCTAATCACAGGATTATAGAACACTTCCCTGTACACCTTACCACTGCATTAACAAGGTTCCAAAATAATACCAGAGGATTACTGCTGAAAGAACTGCAAGGCTTAGACTACTTATGAAGGTGTTCCTAGGGAAAACCAAAGACAACAAGAACACTCAAGGAAATTGAAATCTCAGGCGCCTACAGTAAGAACAAACAGTAAACACGACATAACTCTTATGCAGATAAACACAAACTCTCATGCTAAAGGCCCTTTAAATCGGTTCCTATTATCCAATACATTAAGTCCAGCCTTCAACAAAAAATTATAAGATATGCTAAAAGGCAGAAAAGCACAGTCTGATTAAACACAGCAAGTAAATTATCCACAGATATAGGAGATAATTTGGAATATCAGACTAGGATTTTAGAAGACTTATGATTCATACGCTAGGCCTCTAATGGAAAAAGTGAACAACATGCAAGAATAGTAGGTAATGTACGTAGAGAGACGGAAACTGTAGGAAAGCATCAAAAGGAAATGTGAGAAATCAAAAACATCATAACTGACATGAAGAATACCACTGATAGGCTCACCAGTAGACTGCACATGGCCAAGGAAAGACTCAATGAAATTAAAGATATACGTTGATAGAAACCCCTCAAACTAAAAAGCAAAGAGAAAACAAAATAATTTTTAAAAAAGAAAAGAGTAACCAAGGATTGTGGAACAATTACAAGAGATGTAACATATGCATAGTGGGAATAATCTGAGAAGAAACAGAGAAAGCAGCAGAATTTTCAAAGTAATAATGATTGAGAATTTCCCCAAATTAATGACAGACACTAAACCACAGATCTAGGAAGCTCAGAGAACACCAAGCAGGATAAATAGAAAAAAAAATCTACACCTAGGCATATCATACTCAAACTGCAGAAAACCAAACAAAAAGAGAATTCTTGAGACGAGCTAGAGAAAAAAAGAACTTACTATAGAGGAACAAGGGTAACAATTACCAAGATTTCTCTTCACAAACGATGCTATCAAGAAAAGACTACAGTTAAAATTTTAAAGCATTGAAATGAAAAAAACCAACAACAACAACAAAAACACTACCACCAACCTAGAATTCTGTAGCCAGGGGGAGAAAATCCTTCAACGGTAATGAGAAATAAAGACTTTCTCTGACAGACAAAAACTGATGGAAATTTGTCACACAGATCTACTTTGCAAGAAATGTTAAAAGAAGTTCTTCTGGGAAAAGGAAAATGATATAGGGCAGAAGCTTTGGCCGACGTAAAGAAAGGAAGAGAGTAACACAAGGAATAAATGAAGATAAAATAAAGCCTTTTATTTTTATTATGTTCAACTGATCAAAAAAGATAACTATTTCTTCAAAATAATAATATAAAAGCAATGCATCCAGTGATGATACATTATGGATAAGAGAAATAAATGGCAGAAATGGTATACTTGCACTGTTGCGAGATACTTGCACTAACCGTGAAGCAGGATGGTGTTATTTGAAAGAGGAGTTGAATAAGTTGGAAATGTATAACGCAAACGCTACAGAAACCACTAGAAATTTTTTAAAAGTATAACTGATATGCTAAAGAGGAGAGAAAATGGAATAACATTAAATCTTGAATTAAAACTAGAGAAGGCAGAAAAAGAGCAGGAGATTAAAAAAGAAACAAAGAGTAAGCTCAATGAGTAGAGAACAGTTACAAATATGCTCAATGTTAATCCAACTATATCAATAATCACTTTTAATGTGAATGGTCTAAATATACCAATTAAAAGGTAGAGATTGATAAAAAGAATGAAAACAAAGGAGACCTAACCCTATGCTGTTTATAAGAAACCCACTTTAAATATAAAGACATGAAATGATTAAAAGTAAAGAGATAGATACAATAGCCAGGTCATGGAAGCAACCTAAATGCCCATCGACAGATGAATGGATAAAGCAGATGTGGTACATATATACAATGGAGTATTACTCAGCCATAAAAAGGAACGAAATTGGTGGGCTTCCCTGGTGGCGCAGTGGTTGAGAATCTGCCTGCCAATGCAGGGGACACGGGTTCGAGCCCTGGTCTGGGAAGATCCCACATGCCGTGGAGCAACTAGGCCCGTGAGCCACAACTACTGAGCCTGCGCGTCTGGAGCCTGTGCTCCGCAACAAGAGAGGCCGCGATAATGAGAGGCCCGTGCACCGCGATGAAGAGTGGCCTCCGCTTGCCACAACTAGAGAAAGCCCTCGCACAGAAACGAAGACCCAACACAGCCATAAATAAATAAAAATAAATTTAAAAAAAAAAGGGAACGAAATTGGGTCATTTGTAGAGATGTGGATGGACCTAGAGACTATCATGCAGAGTGAAGTAAGTCAGAAAGAGAAAAACAAATATCGTATATTAATGCATACATGTGGAATCTAGAAAAATGGTACAGATGAACCGGTCTGCAAGGCAGAAATAGAGACACAGATGTAGAGAACAAACGTATGGACACCAAGGGGGGCAAAGTGGGGGTGGGATGAATGGGGAGATTGGGATAGACATATATACACCAATATGTACAAAACAGATACCTAATAAGAACCTGCTGTATAAAAAAATAAAATAAAATTCAAAAAAATAAGTAAACGGATGGAGAAAACTCTACCATGCTAACGTGAGTGAAAAAAAAAATCTGCTCTAGCTATATTTATTTCAGACAAAGCAGTATTCAGAACAAGAAAGTCAGGAATAAAGATGGGCATTACTTAATGATTAAGTGGCCAATTCTCAAAAAAATCACGGCAACCCTTAATGTGTATGCACCAAAAAATTCTGCTAAGATACACGAGGCAAACACTGATGAGACAAATCTACTCTTATAGAAGGAGATGTCAACACATCTCTTTTCATAATTGACAAATCCACTAGGCAGAAAATCAGTAAGGTGCAGTTGAACTGAAAAGCAACATCAATTAACTAGATCTAAATGACATGCATAGAATACTTAACAACAGCAGAAAACACATTATTTTCAAGTCCACATGGAACATACACCAAGATAGATCACATTCTATGCCATAAAACACACATCATCAAATTTAAAAGAATATAAATGATACGAAGAATGATCTCATTCTGCGATGGAAATACACTAGAAATTGATAACAAAAAAATAGCAAGAAAATCAAGGGTATTTGGAGATTAAACAATATACTTCTAAATAACACATGGGCCAAAGAGAAAATCTAATGAGAAATTTTAAAATATGTTTCACTAAATGAAAACAAAATTACAACTTATCAAAAGTTGTGGGGGCTTCCCTGGTGGCGCAGTGGTTGAGAATCTGCCTGCCAATGCAGGGGACACGGGTTCGAGCCCTGGTCTGGGAAGATCCCACATGCCGCGGAGCGGCTAGGCCCGTGAGCCACAATTGCTGAGCCTGCGCGTCTGGAGCCTGTGCTCCGCAACAGGAGAGGCCGCGATAGTGAGAGGCCCGCGCACCGCGATGAAGAGTGGCCCCCGCTTGCCACAACCAGAGAAGGCCCTCGCACAGAAACGAAGACCCAACACAGCCATAAATAAATAAATAAAATTTAAAAAGTATGTGTCACATTAAAAAAAAAAATTTATAAAAAAAAAAAAAGTTGTGCAATATACCAAAACCAGTACTTAAAGGGACATGTATAGCATTGAATGTCTATACTAGAAAAATCTAAAATCAATAATTTAAGCTTCTACCTTAGTAAACTGGTGAAAGAAGAGAAAAAAAGCAGAGGAAAAAGAAATAATAAATCAAAGCAGAAATCAATGACACTGAAGAAAGGGAAAAAAAATAGAGAAAAACAACAAAACCAGAAGCTGTTTCTTTGAACATACCCAAAAGAAAAAAAAGAAAAAACAAGATAACATTCTAACCAGGCTACTCAAGGAAAATAAAAAGAGAGAAAACACCAATTAAATCGCTAATAGCAGAAATGAAAGAAGGGCTATCACTACAGATTCCACGGACATTAAAAGGATAATAAATGAATATTATAAACAACTCTATGCCTACAAATTTGAAAAGTTAAATCGACAAATTGCTTGAAGATACAATTTCCCAAAACTATACAAGGATAAATAATCAGAATAGGTCTGTATCTATTAAAGAAACTTAATCTATAATTAATAAGCTTCCAATAAAGACAGCACCAGGCCCAGATGATTCCACTGATGAATTCTAACAAAAATTTAAGGAAGAAATGAAAACAATTCTCTACAAACTCTTCCAGAAAACAGAATCAGAGGGGACACTTCCTAATTCATTCTGTGAGGCCAGCGTCACTCTAATGTCAAAACCAGATAAAGAAATTAAAAGAAAGGAGAATTGACCACCAATATCTCTCATGAACATAGATGCAAATTCCCCAACAAAATATAAGCAAAACAAATCTAACAATGTATAAAAGGAATTATATACCACAACTAAGTGGAATTTATTTCAGGTGTGCAACATTTGAAAATCAGTAATGATAACTCATCATATCACTAGGCTAATGAAAATAATCACATGATCATATCAATAGATGAAGAAAAAAAAATTGATAAAATCCAATACCCATTCATCATAAAATTTCCCAGCAAACTAGAAGTAGAGAGGCATTGGCTCAGCTTCATATACTGAATAGAACATCTAAAAAAAAAAAAAACAGGTAAAACATCCTACTTCATACTGAGAAGATAGATGCTCTCACACTAAGATCAGGAACAAGGTTAAGATATCCCTTTTCACCATGCCTATTCAACACTGTACTGGAAGTCCTAGCCAATGCAATAAGATAAGAGAAGGAAGCAAAAGATGTACAGATTTGAAAGGAAAAAATAAAACTGTTTTTGCTCACAGATGACCTAATTGTCTATGTAGGAAATCTCAAATAATCAACAAAAAGAAAACTCCTGGTATTAATAAGCCAAGGTTAATATTCAAGTCAATTGTTTTCCAATAAACAAATGGAATTTGCAATTGAAAAACCTAATGCCATTTACATTAGCACCAAAAAAAGATTGATTATAAATAATTCTTAAAAAAATGTATAAGATTTATATGAGAAATACAAATGTCACTGAAAAAAATTAAAGAATATCTAAATAAACAGAGAGACACTCCATGTTCATGGATAGGAGGATGCAAGATTGTTGAGATGTCAGTTACTCCCAACTTGATTTATATGCTCAATACAATTCTGTTCACAACTCCAGCAAGTTATTTTGTAGATAGCAACAAACAATCTAAAGTTTATATAAAAAATGAAAAGATCCATAATAACCAACTCAAATCAATACCGAAGAAGATCAAAGTCAGAGAACTGATATTACTGGATTTCAAAACGGACTTTAAAGCTACAATAATCAAGACCACATACTTTTAGCAAAAGAAGAGACAAATAGACCAAGGCACAGAATAGAAAACCTAGAAATAGACCCCTCATACAGTCAACTGATCTTTAACAAAGGAGCAAAGGCAATTCAATAGAGAAAGGAGTCTTTTAACTCACAGTGCTGGGACAACTAGACATCCACATACAACAAAAAAGAATGTTGATACAGACTTTACATGTTGCAAAATAATTAACTCAAAATGGATCACAAACCTAAATGGAAAACTCAAAATTAAAAAAAAAGCCCGGGCCTTCCCTCATGGTCCAGTGGTTAAGACTGCACTTCCACTGCAGGGGGCATGGGTTTGATCCCTGGCCAGGGAACTAAGATCCTTCCTGCCATGCGGAGTGGCAAAAAAAAAAAAAAAAAAAAAAAAAAAAAAAAAAAAAAAACACAGAAGGTAATATAGGAGAAAATCTTGGGTTTGGCAATGAGATTTTAGACACAACACCAAAAGCACAATCCACGAAAGAGAAAAATGATAAGTTGAACTTCATTAAAATTAAAAACTTCTACTCTGTAAAAGGTACTGTTAAGAGAATGAAAAGACAAGCCACAGACTGGGAAAAAATAATTGTAAGACACATATCTGATAATAAACATGAATCAAAAATATACAATGAACTCTTAAAAAACTCAACAATAAGAAAACAAAAAAGTCAATTTAACAGTGGTTAAAAGAGCTGAAAAGACACCTCACCAAAAATATACACAGATGGCAAATAGCATACGAAAAGATGATCAACATCACATGTCTTCAGGGAATTTGGGATTAAAACAACAATGAGATACCTATTAATATGGTTAAAACAAAAACAAACATCTGACAATACCAAATGCTGGCAAGGATGTGGACCAATAGGAACTCTCATTCAGTGCTAAAGGGAATGCAAAGTGATAGAGACACACTGTCTGGAAACTGGCTGGAAGTTTCTTTTAAGCTAAACATAATCTTATCATATGATCTAGCAATTAAACACCTAGGTATTTACTCAAAAGAGTTGAAAACTTATGTCCATTTGAAAGCCTTGGAACAAATGTTAATAGTACACTAATTCATAGTTGCCAAAAACTGAAATCAACCAAGATGACCTTCAGCAGATGAATGTGTAAACAAACTGTGGTAGTCCACATGATGGAATGCTATTCAGCCATGAAAAGAAATGACATTTCAAACCACAAACAGATATAGAGAAACTTAAATGGATATTGATTAGCAAAAGGAGCTAGTTTAAAAAGCCTACATATGGAGTTATTTGTAGTGAGGTGGATGGACCTAGAGTCTGTCATACAGAGTGAAGTAAGTCAGAAAGAGAAAAACAAATACCATATGCTAACACATACATATGGAATCGAAGAAAAAAGAATGGTCATGAAGAACCTAGGGGCAAGACAGAAATAAAGATGCAGACCTACTAGAGAATGGACCTGACGATATGGGTATGGGGAAGGGTAGTCTGGGACAAAGTGAGAGAGTGGCATGGACATATATACACTACCAAATGTAAAACAGAGAGCTAGTGGGAAGGAGCCGCATAGCACAGGGAGATTAGCTCGGTGCTTTGTGACCACCTAGAGGGGTGGGATAGGGAGGGTGGGAGGGAGGGAGACGCAAGAGGGAAGAGATATGGGGATATATGTATAACTGATTCACTTTGTTATAAAGCAGAAACTAACACACCATTGTAAAGCAATTATACTCCAACAGAGATGTTAAAAACATAAATAAATAAATAAAAAGCCTACATACTGTAGGATTCCATCAATATTATATTCTGGAAAAGGCAAAACTTGAGAAAGAGTAAAAAGTTCAGAGTTGTCAGGGGCTCAAAGTGAGGTTTTGAGGGATGGACAGGTGGAGCATGGGAGATTTTTAGGGCAGTGAAACTCTGCATGATGCTCTGTTGGTGACTAGATGACGTCATGCCTTTGTCAAGCACTATAGAACTGTAAAACACAAAAAGTGAATGTGCTATATACAGTGGACAATAGTCAATAATAATGTAACACTATTAGTTGATCAATTGTAACAAATTAACTTATATCCATTGAACAAATACAAGATGTTAATAATAGGAGAAACTAACTGGAGGAAGAGTGAGTGGCTGTATGGGAGCTCTTTGTACTATCTGCTTAATTTTCTGTAGTCCTAAATCTGTTCTTTAAAAAAGTCTACTAATTTAAAAGCTAGAAAAAAATCTGGACAAAAACACATAGCCAGTACAGAGCTATATACAACAATACCAAATAAATAAGAGTCATGAGTAATGAAAAGCAAAAGATAACAATGGTAATAATTTGATCCTCTAATTAAAATTCTAAGGGAATAGGCACAGAAAATAGTCAAACATACAAGGAACTTCAGAAACCTGGTGGAAAAAAAGATCACCATAGCGAAATCAAGAGACTGGCCAGAAACAAAATCAACAATTCCTTAGATTATGTTAATAGAAAATACACCAGGAGCTTCAAGATGGCAGAAGAGTAAGATGCAGAGATCACCTTCTTCGCCGCAAATACACAGTAAGTTAAGCAAAAGGAGAAGACAGAAAAACACACAGCAGATGAAGGAGCAAGGCAAAAACCCACCAGATCTAACAAATGAAGAGGAAATAGGCAGTCTACCTGAAAAAGAACTCAGAATAATGATAGTAAACATGGTCCAAAATCTTGGAAATAGAATGGAGAAAATACAAGAAATGTTTAACAAGGACCTAGAAGAACTAAAGAGCAAACAAACAGTGATGAACAACACAATAAATGAAATTAAAAATTCTCTAGAAGGGATCAATAGCACAATAACTGAGGCAGAAGAACGGATAAGTAACCTGGAAGATAAAATAGTGTAAATAACTACTGCAGAGCAGAATAAAGAAAAAAGAATGAAGAGAATTGAGGACAGTCTCAGAGACCTCTGGGACATTAAATGCACCAACATTCGAATTGTAGGGGTCTCAGAAGAAGAAGAGAAAAAGAAAGGGACTGAGAAAATATTTGAAGAGACAATAGTTGAAAACTTCCCTAATATGGGAAAGGAAATAGTTAATCAAGTCCAGGAAGCACAGAGAGTCCCATACAGCATAAATCCAAGGAGAAACACGCTGAGACACATATTAATCAAACTATCAAAAATTAAATATAAAGAAAACATATTAAAAGCAGCAAGGGGAAAACAACAAATAACACATAAGGGAATCCCCATAAGGTTAACAGCTGATCTTTCAGCAGAAACTCTGCAAGCCACAAGGGAGTGGCAGGACATATTTCAAGTGATGAAGGAGAAAAACCTACAACCAAGATTACTCTACCCAGCAAGGATCTCATTCAGATTTGATGAAGAAATTAAAAGCTTTACAGACAAGCAAAATCCAAGAGAATTCAGCACCACCAAACCAGCTTTACAACAAATACTAAAGGAACTTCTCTAGGCAGGAAACACAAGAGAAGGAAAAGACCTACAATAATAAACCCCAAACAATTAAGAAAATGGTAATAGGAACATACATATCGATAATAACCTTAAATGTAAATGGATTAAATGCTCCCACCAAAAGACATAGACTGGCTGAATGGATATAGAAACAAGACCCGTATAAATGCTGTCTACAAGAGACCCACTTCAGACCTAGGGACACATACAGACTGAAAGTGAGGGGATGGAAGAAGATATTCCATGCAAATGGAAATCAAAAGAAAGCTGGAGTAGCAATTCTCATATCAGACAAAATTGACTTTAAAACAAAGACTATTACAAGAGACAAAGAAGGACACTACATAATGATCAAGGGATTGATCCAAGAAGAAGATATAACAATTGTAAATATGTATGCACCCAACATAGGAGCACCTCAATACATAAGGCAAATACTAACAGCCATAAAAGGGAAAAGTGACAGTAACACAATCATAGTAGGGGACTTTAAAACCCCACTTTCACCAATGGACAGATCATCCAAAATGAAAATAAATAAGGAAACACAAGCTTTAAATGATACATTAAACAAGATGGACTTAATTGATATTTATAGGACATTCCATCCATAAACAACAGAATACACATTCTTCTCAAGTGCTCACGGAACATTCTCCAGGATAGATCATATCTTGGGTCACAAATCAACCCTTGGTAAATTTAAGAAAATTGAAATCGTATCAAGTATCTTTTCCTACCACAGCGCTATGAGACTAGATATCAATTACAGGAAAAAATCGGTAAGAAATACAAACACATGGAGGGTAAACAACACACTACTTAATAACCAAGAGATCACTGAAGAAATCAAAGAGGAAATCAAAAAATATCTAGACACAAATGACAATGAAAACACGACGACCCAAGACCTATGGGATGCAGCAAAAGCAGTTCTAAGAGGGAAGTTCGTCACAATACAATCCTACCTTAAGAGACAAGAAACATCTCAAATAACAACCTAACCTTACACCTAAAGCAATTAGAGAAAGAAGAACAAAAAAAACCCCCAAACTTAGCAGAAGGAAAGAAATCATAAAGATCAGATCAGAAATAAATGAAAAAGAAATGAAGGAAACAATAGCAAAGATCAATAAAATTAAAAGCTGGTTCTTTGAGAAGATAAACAAAATTGATAAACCATTAGCCAGACTTATCAAGAAAAAAAGCGAGAAGACTCAAATCAACAGAATTAGAAATGAAAAAGGAGAAGTAACAACTGACACTACAGAAATACAAAGGATCATGAGAGATTACTACAAGCAACTACACGCAATAAAATGAACAACCTGGAAGAAATGGACAAATTCTTAGAAATGCACAGCCTTCCGAGGCTGAACCAGGAAGAAATCGAAAATATGAACAGACCAATCACAAGCACTGAAATTGAAACTGTGATTAAAAATCTTCCAACAAACAAAAGCCCAGGACCAGAGGGCTTCACAGGTGAATTCTATCAAACATTTAGAGAAGAGCTAACACCTATCCTTCTCAAACTCTTTCAAAATATATCAGAGGGAGGAACACTCCCAATCTCATTCTACGAGGCCACCATCACCCTGATACCAAAACCAGACAAAGATGTCACAAAGAAAGAAAACTACAGGCCAATATCACTGATGAACATAGATGCAAAAATTCTCAACAAAATACTAGCAGAGTCCAACAGCACATTAAAAGAATCATACAATATGATCAAGTGGGGTTTATACCAGGAGTGCAAGGATTCTTCAATATATGCAAATCAATCAACGTGATACACCATATTAACAAATTGAAGGAGAAAAACCATATGATCATCTCAATAGATGCAGAGAAAGCTTTTGACAAAATTCAACACCCATTTATGATAAAAACCCTCCAGAAAGTAGGTATAGAGGGAACTTTCCTCAACATAATAAAGGCCATAGATGACAAACCCACAGCCAACATCGTCCTCAATGGTGAAAAACTGAAACCATTTCCACTAAGATCAGGAACAAGACAAGGTTGCCCACTCGCACCACTGTTATTCAACATAGTGTCAGAAGTTTTAGCCACAGCAATCAGAGAAGAAAAAGAAATAAAAGGAATCCAAATTGGAAAAGTAAAAGTAAAGCTGTCACTGTTTGCAGATGACATGATTCTATACATAGAGAATCCTAAAGATGCTACCAGAAAACTACTAGAGCTAATCAATGAATTTGGTAAAGTAGCAGGATACAAAATTAATGCACAGAAATCTCTTGCATTTCTATACACTAATGACGAAAAATCTGAAAGTGAAATTAAGAAAACACTCCCGTTTACCATTGCAACAAAAAGAATAAAATATCTAGGAATAAACCTACCTAAGGAGACAAAAGACTTGTATGTAGAAAATTATAAGACGCTGATGAAAGAAATTAAAGATGATACAAATAGATGGAGAGATATACCATGTTCTTGGATTGGAAGAATCAACATTGTGAAAATGACTCTACTACCCAAAGCAACCTACAGATTCAATGCAATCCCTACCAAACTACCACTGGCATTTTTCACAGAACTAGAACAAAAAATTTCACAATTTGCATGGAAACACAAAAGACCCTGAATAGCCAAAGCAATCTTGAGAAAGAAAAACAGAGCTGGAGGAATCAGGCTCCCTGACTTCAGACTATACTACAAAGCTACAGTAATCAAGACAGTATGGTACTGGCACAAAAACAGAAATATAGATCAATGGAACAGGATAGAAAGCCCAGAGATAAACCCACGCACATATGGTCACCTTATCTTTGATAAAGGAGGCAAGCATACACAGTGGAGAAAAGACACCCTCTTCAATAAGTGGTGCTGGGAAAACTGGACAGCTACATGTAACAGAATGAAATTAGAACACTCCCTAATACCATACACAAAAATAAACTCAAAATGGCTTAAAGACCTAAATGTAAGGCCAGACACCAAACTCTTAGAGGAAAACATAGGCAGAACATTCTATGACATAAATCACAGCAAGATCCTTTTTGACCCACTTCCTAGAGAAATGGAAATAAAAACAAAAATAAACAAATGGGACCTAATGAAACTTAAAAGCTTTTGCACAGCAAAGGAAACCATAAACAAGACCAAAAGACAACCCTCAGAATGGGAGAAAATATTTGCAAATGAAGCAACTGACAAAGGATTAATCTCCAAAATTTACAAGCAACTCATGCAGCTCAACATCAAAAAAACAAACAACCCAGTCCAAAAATGGCAGAAGACCTAGAGACATTTCTCCAAAGAAGATATACAGATTGCCAACAAACACATGAAAGAATGCTCAACATCATTAATCATTAGAGAAATGCAAATCAAAACTACAATGAGATATCATCTCACACCAGTCAGAATGGCCATCATCATAAAATCTACAAACAATAAATGCTGGAGAGGGTGTGGAGAAAAGGGAACCCTCTTGCACTGTTGGTGGGAATGTAAATCGATACAGCCACTATGGAGAACAGTATGGAGGTTCCTTAAAAAACTAAAAATAGAACTACCATACGACCCAGCAATCCCACTACTGGGCATATACCCTGAGAAAACCATAATTCAAAAAGAGTCATGTACCAAAATGTGCATTGCAGCTCTATTTACAATAGCCAGGACATGGAAGCAACCTAAGTGTCCATCGACAGACGAATGGATAAAGAAGATGTGGCACATATATACAATGGAATATTACTCAGCCATAAAAAGAAACAAAATGGAGTTATTTGTAGTGAGGTGGATGGACCTAGAGTCTGTCATACAGAGTGAAGTAAGTCAGAAAGAGAAAAACAAATACAGTATGCTAACACATATATATGGAATCTAAGAAAGAAAAAAAAAAGGTCATGAAGAACCTAGGGGAAAGACGGGAATAAAGACACAGACCTACTAGAGAATGGACTTGAGGACACGGGGAGGGGGAAGGGTAAGCTGGGACGAAGTGAGAGTGTGGCATGGACATATATACACTACCGAATGTAAAATAGCTAGTGGGAAGCAGCCGCACAGCACAGGGAGATCAGCTCGGTGCTTTGTGACCACCTGGAGGGGTGGGATAGGGAGGGTGTGAGGGAGGGAGACGCAAGAGGGAAGAGACATGGGGATATATGTATAGCTGATTCACTTTGTTATAAAGAAGAAACTAACACACCGTTGTAAAGCAATTATACTCCAATAAAGATGTTAAAAATAAATAAATAATTTGGGGGTTAATAATCAACTGAGAAAAAGTACTTCATTGTATCTCAGAATATGATTAATACTTTTCTCTAAAACCCATTTTCTGTTTCCCTATTGCTTGATGTTAGATTTAATAAAGTACTAAACATACAGGAGATACTTAATGTGTCCCTTGAGAATGAGGCCCTAAAAAGGCCTGCATAAGATTTTTTTTTTTAATTTTTTAATTTATTATTAATTTATTATTTTTATTTTTGGCTGTGTTGGGTCTTCGTTTCTGTGCGAGGGCTCTCTCCAGCTGCGGCGAGTGGGGGCCACTCTTCATCGCGGTGCGCGGGCCTCTCACCATCGCGGCCTCTCTTGTTGTGGAGCAGAGGCTCCAGACGCTCAGGCTCAGCAGTTGTGGCTCACGGGCCCAGTCGCTCCGCGGCATGTGGGATCCTCCCAGACCAGGGCTCGAACCCGTGTCCCCTGCATTGGCAGGCAGACTCTCAACCACTGCGCCACCAGGGAAGCCCAAGAATTTTATTATTATATTTAGGCAAGCTTGGATCTGCCATCTATAGTATTAGGCAAAATTCCTATGGTTCAGAATTGTATAATACCATGATCAAACCTCAATTTCAGGAGCTTACAATAACAAAAATCTATTTTTCTTGCCTATGGGTTTGTGAGTATGGTGCATTTCTTCACTAGGCTTGGCTGACCCAATTTAGACTCCAGGCTTCATATCAAGTTCATGTGTGTAACACGTGTCTTCAACATTCTGGGGCCAGAAACTACTTGTGAAATATTCTTCTCATGTTCTTCTCTCTCTAGCAAAATTGCAAGAGACCAAACCAACCTATCTGAGAACACTGAAACCTTTTGCTCATCTACCAGCTGATATTCCACTGTCCAAAGCAAGACACATGGCCTGACATCAATGCAGTGGGAAATAAACTCTGTTTCCTCTATTGGGAAGTACCACAAAGTAGGCGCATTGATTTATAATTCTAAGAAAGGAGTGATGAGCTGGGAAACTTAATTGTATTTACAAATGGGAAATTTTTATGTCAAAGTTGCATTAACTACAGTTATTAAATAACTTTGTTTCCTTATTAAATAACTTTGTTTCCAAAAAAAGTATTTCAAAATTTGTTGTTAGAGTGTTGTAGTGTAAGGGAAGTACCCAGAAGTGAGGTTAGAAAAGTTAGAGTCAGATTGTGAAAGATCTTGAGTATCATGCCAAAAAACTGAGCCTTCGCCCCAAGGATAATGGGAAGCCACTGAAGCTACCTGTACTTTGTACTCAGAAATCCCAAAACACACCACCTCCTATATCCCTTAACAATACTGCCCCAGGAATACATCCCAACCAAGTTTGTTTCATCCTCCTTGCACATACCTGGACCTGGTGGGGCTTTCAGTACACTGGGAAGATAGTAGTTACACACAGCCAATTTTGCTGGTTTATTTTAATTAGAATTAAAATAATAAAATTGAAGAAAATGCAATTATTTTGTTATTTGCATTTTAATTAGAATTTATTTGAATGATATTCAATGATTTATTTTAATTAGAAGTTGAGTGGTAGAACTGAGGGAAAATGATGTTTTGAATGGTGTCTGCCCTATTTCTACTGAGATCTTGCCTCAGAGAAGAGGATTTTTACTTTGTCTTTTTTTTTCCCTCCTTTTATCTGTTCCAACTTTGCCTGTCTTCATTCCCTTTCTCATCTCACTACTGCCTGTTATATAAACAGGCCGATGTACATGACTCAGAAGGTCTCCAGGGCCCAACTACCAAGCATCCCACTGTTCCTGTCTACCTGAATGCTATAGTGATACGCGTGATAGAAAATATAAAGAATTGTATACCAAGCACATATGGCATACTCTCTATGCCAGTAATACTCCCTCTGTCTTCTCCTGATACCCTGACAAATGTAGTCTCTTTGCTTCCCTAAAGTTGTGATAAGGACATGGGTGAAAATCAACTTGCTGAGTTTAACCCTCATAAAACAGAATGCATTTTGATTGGCAGAGCAAAACTGGGAAGGTCTGACAATGTAAGCGTCTATTCATTCTATACTTGAAAAGATTAGGAAAGCTTTGACCCTCTAACTACAGATATATTTCTTGAGTCCTTATTCAGTCATTCAACATACTAATTAAATGTCTACAATGTTCCAGGCATGGTAGTCCCAGGCTAAGACCTAAAAACTCTATTATAACCCCAAACAGACAGCTTTGTAGCGTAGGACCAAATTAATTGGTATAGAAGGGGAGAAAAAGGACTTCGAGCCAAAGAGAGCAATGGTCTCTCAAATACTGGCCAAGTGAGCTTAAGGAGATCATTTTAGCTCTCTGATATTCTATTTTCTAGTGTATAAAATGGAGATAATGATATTTAGTCTACCTTCCTACCAGGGAAAACTGTATCAATTGTCATTTATGTGCGAGCACAGAACAAATGCCTTATATCAATATTATTTTGAATTTTGAACAACAGAATGCCTTAGAGAGATCACTAATTTAAGGACTTTGATGTAATATCCATCACTATTTCTGTGCAACAGAAGACCACAAAATCTCAGTAGAACAGAACATGGCCATTCATCTTTATTCTCATAGGACTAAGGTCAGCTAGATTAGCTCTACTTCAAGCTGCAGGTTGACCAGAATGATTCTGTTCCATGTATCTCTTATTGTACTGTGGCCAGTGGGCTACTAGGATGGCATGCTGTTTTCAGGGCAGTGGCAGAAGCATAATAAAGATAAGGTGAAAACATAAGATGCTTCTTAAGGCTTAGACTCAGAACTAGTGCACTGTCATTTACACCCACATTCCATTGGTCAAAGACAATCGTGTGGCCAAACCCAACATCAGTGAGATGGAGAAATATATGTCCACAGTGGCAGGGAAAAGGGAGTAAATATTTTCTGAATAATCTAAATCATTCCAATTTTTCTTTTCTCTAGTTAAGACTTTTCTGAGAACAAGCTTGAGTAGGATATATGCTTTCAACATTCCATTTTCCTGTTCAAGAACCACAATTTCTCTGCAGCATGTGTTTATTAACTAACCCAGCAGCCATTACTAACCCCTTTCTAGCTTGACATCTCCATTAGAGAGGCTGAAAAGCCCAATACTTCCTTCCCCAGCTTCCTTTGCCCCCAAGGGTAGGCATGAGGCCCAGTTCTGTCCAATGAAACAAAACCAAGTCTGACACAGACTTTCGGAAAAGCCTTTGATCCCTTTAAAAAGGGACAGGTATGAGACGACAGCTGGCTGGCATCACCATTTCCATTTTCCCAACATGAATGTAGAAGTGATGCCTGGACCTATAGCAGCCACCTTATTTATGGCTATGACGTAGCAAGCATGAGAACAGAAAGCCAACGTGTTCAGGCCTGGTTCCCTGACAGCAGCAATGGGCATCTCATCATGTAAGCAAAGTAAACCTTTATTTGTGAAAGTCACTTTTGTATTACTTGCAAGTGAATTCATCCTACATAGGCTCCCAATTGTCTACTAGATAAAATCCAAACTTCTGCCTGGCTTTCTACAGCCTTACTAACTTGGTCCACACCTGCCTACCCACCCTTTGCATATGTGCTCCCTCAACTCAAGCCAGACTCTTCTCCTCATACATCTCACTTCACATTTGCCAATTACAATCCATCCTTCAACACCAATTTCATATTCAACTTCCTCCGTGAAGTTCAACTCACAGTGAACTCCTCCCTTTTCTGAAACCCACTGTGCACTGATTTTCTAGCAAGAATCCAGCTTAGCTTTTGTGTTCTCAATATTACTTAGGTGACTGTTTCTTAATACATAAGAAGAGTGGGGGACTTCCCTTGTGGCACAGTGGTTAAGACTCCGCACTCCCAATGCAGGGGACCCGGGTTCAATCCCTGGTCGGGGAGCTGGATCCCACATGCGTGCCACAACTAAGGAGCCTGCCTGCCGCGGCTGGGGAGCCCACATGCTGCAACTAAAGGAGCCAGCAAGCCGCAACTAAGACCCGGTGCAACCAAATAAATTAAATAAATATTAAAAAAAAAAAAGAAGAGTGAGCATTTCTTATGGATGGATGCCCATGGTTTCAAATGGTACAGGTCCTACAGCATGGCACAATGTATATTTATTATTACATATAGGACATAGCTTCCAATTTACAAACAGACAGGTGTCCACGTAGGTTTTGGTTGGTCAGTTGTAAGTTAGAATATATTTTCCATAAAAATATCCAATCTACTTACCTAGATATGCAAAGAGCATCTCCTCATCTTTCCTTTGCCCTAGGCCAGCCCTAAGCAATATTCACCTGTTTGTCCATTCATCCACCAATTAAATAATTATCAGGTACCTACATCGTGTAGCAACTTATTTTGATGAGCTATCTTAACACATCTATCTCCCTCTCTACTGCTTTCTAGAACACCAGCTTTTTACTGCCATCCTAAACTGCAACTCTGACTTGCTCTCTGTCTTCAATGTTCCTACATTGCCAAAGTGATCTACATCTCCTACCCTACAGGGTCTTTTTTTCCATACAGTGATCTTGGTTACACATTAGGAGAAAAGCACTCTAACTGCTGATTCACACCAGCTATGAATCACTGAGAGCCCCTTATGGGTCCCCTGTGCTCCGGCCTCTCTTGTTCACATAAAATAATCTTTCAATTCTGAAGAATTTCACTCCAGATGCAAATCGAGAAAGTTCAGACAATGTGGAAGAAGTCATCAGAAAGCAGGTAAAATACCTCTTCTCTGAACCCAGGGGCAAGTCAAACATCTATTATCCCTCCACTTCTGAACCTAAGATATCCTTTTAAAAAGGGTTTTCTTGGACTTCCCTGGTGGCGCAGTGGTTAAGAATCTGCCTGCCGATGCAGGGGACACGAGTTCGTGTCCTGGTCTGGGAAGGCTCCACATGCCTCGGAGCAACTAAGCCAGTGCGCCACAACTACTGAGCCTGCACTCTAGAGCCCACGAGCCACAACTACTGAGCCTGCGTGCCTAGAGCCCGTGCTCCGCAACAAAAGAAGCCAACGCAATGAGAAGCCCACGCACTACAACGAAGAGTAGCCCCCGCTGGCCGCAACTAGAGAAAGCCCGTGCACAGCAACGAAAACCCAATGTAACCAAGAATAAATAAATAAATAAATTTTTTAAAGGGTTTGCTTTAGGTATGGTTGACATACAATAACCTGCCCATATTTAAAGTGTACAAAGATAACGTCTGATGTGTAAATACCCATAAAATCATCAAGACTATGCACATTTCCATCACCTCGAAAAATGTCCTGTTTCTTATGTAATTAACTGATCTGCTTTCAGCCACTAGAAATTAGTTTCCATTTCTTATGTTTTTACATAAATGGAATCAAATAGTATAGACAGATGGAGATAGATTTTTTTTGACTTCTTTCCTTCAGCAGTCATTTTGACATTCATTCACCACGTTCTTAAATGTATCAATAGCTCATTCCTGTATATTGCTGAGTACTATTATATGGACATTCCATATTTTTCTTATCCATTCACCTGTTGCTGGATGTTTGGGGTTTGACCACTTTTTACTAGCAGCAAAGAAAACTGCTATGGATATTCATGTACAAGGCTTTGTGTGGACATATACTTTCATTTTTCTTAAATGTCTGGGAGTGGAATGGCTGAGTTATATGGGAACTTAAAATATCTTTGAAAACTGAAGACTTTCTCAATTTCTAATGTATTAGCATCAGAGGACCTGTTAACAGATTCAGAGGTGAGAGAGGCATTTAAACATCGTGTGTTTGTAACTAGGGAATTTCTTATGGCTGGGAAACAATTCTCCATGAGGATCTCGCATCCCGGCATGTCCTCTGAGCAAAGGCACTAACAACTTTTGTTCCACACTATCTTTTCAGGGATGTTTGTCTATCACAGACCCAGGACTCCAGTGAGGATAACATAGCACCTAGGATTCCAAATTGAGAGGAACACTCGCTCTCAGGGTTGCGCAAGTGTAGGGTCAGCACTTGAGCGAGTACCTCCTTAAATGTTGTGCCATAGGCACCTCACTTGCCTCACCCTAGCCCTGGAACTATTTAGCAGACAGCCTTAGAAGATAAGAGATAGCGACTACCTCCTTGCTCTCTAGGATAATAAAGGTATTATCTCCCTTTGGGGCAAAGGCTGGGCAAGTTTGCTAACAGCTCCCTTTCAAAAATTTTGCTTTGTTTGTTCAGGGCTCCTAACCTGGGATGCAAACCCACTGTGTGTGCAACATCTACCCGGGCCCACTTCTGTGTCACTTCTTTGGGACTTGGGGGAACTGGTACAAACATGAAGCTCATACTGACAACTGTACCATGAGTAATGAAGTCCTTTGTCTCTGGCCAAGGAGCCTGATGTTTCCTTTGGCATCCATGAAACTATGGCAGGCTCACTTCTTAGGTTGCAAGCAGGGAAAAATCTTAAACCCTTCAGTTTTTGACACCTATTCCCACAGAGTGACACCAAATCCATTATCTTGATCCTCAGCCGAGAGAGAACTTTTAGGGAGTACAAGCACCGGCTGAATGCTCTTGGGCAAGAAGCTTGACAGAATTTATCCTAACCCCTCTGTGCACTCCATTATTTCACTCCATTTATTCTTTCAGCAAGCATTTAGTAAACTCTAAATGTATTCCAAACACTGTTGAACAGTGATAGAAAATGAATATAACTTCTACCCTCCTGGATTCGCAACCTAGTGGAGATATCTGACAAGCAAACTAAAAATTATAATTTAAGGAGATTCTTGCTGTAACCAAGATGAATAGTCAGGGAAGGCTTCAGAGAAGATGAGGTTTGAGTTGAGGCTTGAAAGAACCATAGGCACTCACTGGATGGCAGTTGGGTGGAGAGAACAGGCAAAGTCATTCATGTATGAAAAGAGAGTGTTAAGTTCAGGGAATGATAGGATTACCGTGGCTAAAGAAGAGGCTGCATGTTGAGGGGGAGGCCAAAAAGGAGGAGGGGCCGTGGGAGAAAGAGTGGGGTGCTGGGAAAGAAACTGAACAGATATATGAGAAGGGTCTGAAATGCCAAACTAAGGAATTGGGGCTTTGATTAAAATGGATGCTCCCAAGTTGGCTTTCACTTATTTGTTTTGCTTTGAAGTGGGGAAGTCAGGGGATTTATGTTTAACACATTGAATTATGACCATTTGCATCTACAAGAATTTCCCCTGCTAGGTTTGAGCTTTCTGTGGGACTGGGGGACCCTATATTGTTCACCTTTGCCCTCCAATTCCACTCCATGAACAGCACTGCCACTCAAAAAAGTTACTTGAACTCATTAATACATCTTAGCAAATGAGTTACTCAGCAAAAACTAACTTCCCCTCTCAGATAATCCATATGTATTATATGTCTCAAAATATCCCCTGTAAATAACTAAGGCATATAATTTGTTCAAAAACATCTCAATTCTTCATTTATCACCCCAGGTTATATCTTACAATTTCTCTCTCATTTTCTGTGACTTTATTCATGAGACAGCATATTTTAATTACTTTGTGCAGGATACTAATACAGTACTTACCTCTACTCTGAAATGAATTTCATATTCTTTTCATTAAATATACTTCTTTCGAATTTATAAGGTGTCATGTATTACTCATTGACAAGTCTTGGCTCGTGTTACTGATTATATATAACTTTTTCCATGTATCGTAAGTGGTCATTTAAATGGAAATACAAATTATATTTAATTGAACTCATAGCTGGTGAATTATTTTCTCATTCCAAACATTTTCTGGCCACTTGTCTCTGTCAAATATTATAGATGAAAAATCTTTCATTAGGACACTTATAATAAGAAACTCATGTACCAATATTTATTTTCTCTTAAAATATTTTCTTGAGTCTAAAAATTGATATGTTAATAGACTATGGAAAACTGTGGAGTCAAAATATTTCCCTTATTCACAAAAGAAGTGAGATTATATGTAGGTATATGGTCCAATGAAACATTACCAAACTCTAAATTCACTTAATTCTGCCCTTTTTCTTTCAGTTCAAAGTTCTTTGTTCAATGTACTATTATAGAGAACTTCTTCCTAGTCAAAATCATTTTAAATGCATTATAATTTTAAGGAATTCTTTATTTGGTTATACATAGATACATAAATATATATTTTACATCTATGTATAACCAAATCACTTTGCTGTACACCGGAAACTAACACATTGTAATAAATCAACTACATTTCAAAAAAAAAATTTTTTTAAGCTTCTTAGTTTGGTATAGTTCCACTTGTTTATTTTTGCTTTTGTTTCCCTTGCCAGAGGCCACATACCCCCCCAAAATATTACTAAGACCCACGTCAGAGAGCATACTGCCTATGTTTTCTTCTAGAAGCTTCATCCTTTCAAGTCTTACACTTAAGTCTTTAATCCATTTTGAGTTTATTTCTGTGTATCATATGAGAAAGTAGTCCAGTTTGATTCTTTTGCATGTAGCTGTCCAGTTTTCTCAACACCATTTATTGAAGAGGCTGTTTTTCCCCACTGTATATTCTTTCCTTTGTTATACATTCATTTCCCATATAAGTTGGTAATTAATGTTTATTTCTAAAGGGCAGTGTAGAGCTCAAATGACACAATGCAAGGAAAAGCAATTTGTAAATTCAATCTAGTTTTCACTTTACATTTTCTAAGCATATGTATTTTCACCTTGCCAAAATTATACTCATACATACCCTCTTTTAAACACACAGATGCAAAATCCTCTTGGCCCTCCAGCCTCAGTCACATCCATTAACTCCCCTTTCACTGAGCAACCATTACTATGAGTTCACTGTAAAGCATGTCTTTTGGGCATCTGACCACACTGATTGTACGGAGAGATCTACTTCTTTACCCTTTAACCACAGTTTGTTACTCCATTTTGTAAAGACAGTGCATTTTTTTTTCTCTCCACAGAGATTTATGGAGTTTCCTATTTTATTCGTATAAATGGGCCTGAGATTAACATCCTTCCTTGGTCCCTCCTTGTGCACCGGTTTGAATGTGTAGGGCATACACTTCGAGGTGGAACTTCTACGTCATTAGGGTACAAGTATTTTATACTTGTAACTCATGCTGGCAAAAACCTTTCCAAGGTAGCTCTACCAATTCACACTCTCACCAGCAGTGTACCTCAGAGGACCCTTTTCCTCATATCCTCAGTATTTTCACACTTAATAGTTTGGTCATTCTGATGAAGAAATGACAGTTGACTGGTTAATAGTGAAGATGAATTTTTTTACATATTGGATTAAACACCTGAATTTCTCTGAATTCCCTCTGTACAGTGTTTGCTCATGTTTCTATTACATTTTCTTCCTTTTATTGAGGTATAGTGGTTCTTAATGCATTTTGGATACTAATCCTTTGTTACATAGGTTAAAAAGTATCTTCTCCCCATCTGTTGCCTGTGAATTTTGTGTGTAATAGTGTCCTTCGACTTACAAAAGTTTATGTTGATGTAGTTGAATTTATGCTTCTTCCATGCTTTGTGCTTTTAGTAAATTGTACTATTAAAATTCTTCCACTCTCCGTGGTCATAAAGATGATGCTACAATTTCTTGTGAATATTCTAAAGGTTCTTTAACTTAAACATTTAATTCATCTGGATTTTTATGAACAATTTATGAATTTTTGAGGCAATCTATTTTTTCATATGAAAGTAATTTTCCCAGCGTGATTTACTGAATGACCCATCATTTCTCCTTTGATTTACCATGTCACCTCCCTCATAGAACAATTTTCCATTTCTTTCTAGATTCTATGATCTATTTGTCTCTTCCTGCACCAACAGTATGCTATGCTAATTACTACAGCTGCACAATACGTCCTAATGTTTGGTAAGTTCCTTTCACAAACATCTTTTCTGTTCATTTACTATCCTAGAAGGATTTCAGAATCTGTTTGGTTGAGTTCAATTAAAAAGCTCAGTGGGATTTTCGGTATTACAATGAATTCATAGATTAATCTGTGGAGAATTGACATCTTTAACAACAGTGAGTGTTCCAACTGAGTAATGTTGCTTGTACCTGCATTTATTTAGATTTGCTTGTACTTGCATTTATTTAGATTTTTATCTCCTTCAATAAAGTTTATTTTTCCTTAAAGATCTTCCATGTATTTTATTGCATTTGTAGTTCTACCAGGTTTGTAGTTTTACCAGGTTTGTATTTCTGTTATACCGAAAAGGATCTTTTTTCTTTCATTGGTTACTGCTGGTATATGAGTACACTATTATTTTTTATACTGTTCTTATCTCAAGAAACTTACCTTAACTATTATTAGTTTTATAGTATGGGTTTATCCTCTTAGATTTTTTTTTATTAACAGTCTGCAAATACAGTGGGTCCCCGACTTATAATGGTTCAACTGTAGGTTAATGCAAGTGTTCTCAGCACGTTTGAGGTAGGCTAGGCTAAGTTATGATGTTCAGTAGGTTAGGTATATTCACTGCATTTTCGACTTAACGGTATTTTCACCCTAAGATAAACTTATCAAGATGTAACCCCACTGTAAACCAAGAAAGATCTGTAATCAAAGTTTGGGCTTCTCTTAAGTCCTTCTACTTCTTTTTGCCCTGTTTTATTAAATTGTAAGACCTCCAGTACAATATTAAGTAGGAAAAATGGAGACATTCTCATCATGTCCCAATCCCAGCCTCAATGGGAATACTTCTTAAATGTCAGCATCAATTATGATGTTTGCTCATTTTGTTTCTATTTACGAGATTTGTCACTAATGACTTTTCAAATTTTTATCCTTTTTTGCCATTGACTGGGATAAACATATACACCTGTTTTCTTTTAATTTGCTAATGTAGTGAACTCACTGATAGCTTCTATGTTGAAGATTCTAGCATTCCTGGTATAAATTCCCACTTGATTTTACAGCTTTGCTATTTATCCAATTTTTTATTGGAGTTTTTATATCAGTGTTCCTAAGTGATATTGGCCTATGGTTTCTGGTTGACCCATTGGCTTTAGTTACAGTCATATAAAGTGAGTTTTATGAATTTTCCTTTAAATATGTTCTACAGCAAATCCTGAAGAAATGAGTTATCTGTTCTCTTAAATTACGGTAAAACTTCACTCTTAATTCTCTAGTCCTTGAGTTTGGAGGGAGGTAAGTATTTTAAATCTGTTTTAATGACTTGTTACTGAAGCTTGCTACTTCTGAGTCAAGATTGTGTATGTGTGTACATGTATGTACATACACAGTGTATATATGCTTATTTCTAGAAAATCCCTAATTGTCCAGGTTTAAGTTCATTGACCAATTTCTCTAAGTAATTTAGATTTCTGTTGTTGCTATGAGTTATGCCACGGTTTTTCATTCCAAATATTTTTTTTTCTAATTTTCTAGATCACTCTTGCCTGAGATTCGCCTGTATCATTTTTTCTGAAGATTTAGCTTTTGGTTGTATACATCTAAAATGATTTTTTTAATTCATATTGTTTTCTGTATTTACTTCCTCACTTTGGCTTTACTGTTTTTCTTTTACCAGTTTTCTAGAGTTGTATCTTAAAACTTACTTGTTTTAAGAGAAGACCATGAACCGAGACTTCCCTGGTGGTCCAATGGTTAAGAATCCACCTTCCAAATGCAGGGGATGCTGGTTCCATCCCTGGTCAGGGAACTAAGATCCCACACGCCACGAGGCAACTAAGCCTGCATGACACAACTGCTGAGCCCACGTGCTGCAACTAAGACCCGATGCAGCCAAAAATAAAATATTTTTAAAAAAAAAATTTTAAAGGTTATTTAAAAAAAAATAAAGACCATGAACTTCCCTCTTAAAATTTCTTTGGCTGTATTCCGTAAGTTATGAAATACAGGGCTTTTACTACCCTTCTAAATACTTGAGTTTAGAGGAGTAATATTTATTGGAGTTAAAACCATCCTCACTTCTAATTGTTTTCAGATGTGTGAAGTTAAACTGCTATTTTATTTATTTTGAGCTGAAAAATGGCCTATTGGATATTAGTTTTAGGAATTTGTTCAGACTTAAGATTTTAGCCTTGTCTATGGTCTGTTTCTTAGAGCATCCTATGTAGACTCTGAAGAACGCATATTGTTAGGTACAAACTTCTGTCATATTTTGAGGCTCTGTTGTAAAGTCTACTTACGTTTGTGACTGCTGCATTTCATGAATTAGTCCTGTCATTTCTAAATGTCCCCCTTTGTGCCTTTTAATGTTTTTGTTCCTGTAATCGTATTTTCTGATTAATCTAAGTTTTCTTCGGGTTAATATTTTCCTGGTTTATCTTAACCCCAAGCTTACCCTTACTTTTACATCTTCTCTTGTAAACTGCATATCATTGGACTTTATATTCTAGTCTGAGACTCTTAGCTGAGGATCTCAGTCCACTTGCATTTTTGTGATTACTACATTTGAACTCAATTCTACCACCTTTTAATTTACTGTGCTTTCCCTTCATTTCTATTTTCCTGCCTTCACTTTAACTGACACCATTTTTTCTTCATGTTTTTCTCCCTCCTACTAGCTAATAGCCACAGTCTCTTTCTTTACTTTAAGTGGTGACAAAGTTTTAAAAGGTACATACTTGAATTTGTTTTTCTACTGAATATTAAGTTAAACATTACCTATCTCTGTACCACAAGGCAAGAAATCTGACCATACTTTTCCTCCAAATCCCACTGGAATACAAAGATTTACTGTTGTTTGTTGTCAATTATCCCTTTGTAGATAATGTCTTTCCCCCCTCTGGTAGCTTTTGTGCTATTTTCACCTGAGATGTTTTGAAGTTTTATTCCAGTGGGTGTAGATATTTTTTAAAGTCCTGCTCAAAACTCGGAAAGAATTGTAACCTTCAGTTATTTCTTCAACTATTAGTCCCTATACCAGTCCTGCTTTTGAAAAGCCTGTGATAGGTTAGAAGCTATTTTCCATCTCTTTATAACTATGCTGTATTTGGTCTATGATTACCTCCACACTGGTTACACAAGTCACACAAGACAGTTCCTCCAGTGGCCTCCTCTGGGTGACTCAGTTTGGGGCTTATATTTGGCCTAATTCCAGGTTTTTTGGCCCATACATAAAATTAGTTTCAGAATTGAAAAAACTTTTCAAATACTTGAGGATTTTCATGGTAAAAGAAGTCATGTTTTATTCAACTAGCAAAAACTAAGAAACAGTCTTAGATGCAGGCAGTGTAGAGAACAGTAAATTTTCATTTATCAGAAATTATAAAATCTCTCCACCTGTCTCTGTCAGTCATAGAAAAAAGTTCACCTATAAATGCTTCAAAATATAAAGGCAGTCATTATATGAATACAAATTATTTTTATGAAAAATGCATTTTGCTAATCCTCATCCATTCCTTTGGGGCCAATATCCTTCCAATCTGTCATTATGCATATCCTTATCTTAAAGGCAATTTCCTTGAACATGAGAATTGACACTTGCCAAATGTCAATGAAATCATGTCCTGAAAACACCCATCTCAGAAAATAGTTTTAAGTGCTTTATTGTGTGTGATGTGTTTGTCACACTTGAAGAGAGCAACGAGACAACACAATCACAGTCACTTGAATACAGCAAAAGCCTTGAAACCAAGTTGACTTGCTTTCTTGAGCAGAACAAAATGGAGTCTTAGAGGGATTAACTTTACAACATCAGAGTTCTAATGGTTAAAACAGCTCATGTTTTTCTTCAAATTTAGTTCTTTTAATAAAAAAAGAAGGTTCTAACCACAGTTGGATGAGGTAAACTCACTCTTGGCCATATTAAGATGGCTCAGTCTTGCAAAAGTTTATAGTTTGCAGTGTGCTTTCATATATATTAAAGCACGTAGTCTCCCCAAAAAGCCTGTATTGTTTTGCTGAGACTAAGTGAGGTTAAGTGACCTGTGCAGCCGCACAGCCAGTCAATGGCTGTACCAAGACTCCCATTTATGCCTCTCAGCCCTAGGTGTTTGTCACCTAAGTCCAGCTCCTTAAGTCACCTTGGTGAGAAAAAAAATCACTGTAGCAAACAAGACCTGTAAGATTCACTTCATGACCCCTTAGTTTACAGTTTACTACAAGATTTCACTACCACAAAAAAACCAGATTTTATTACAAGCATATCTAACCTGAATTTAAACAGACAAGCTTTGGACCAAGATTTAAGAGATATTCCACCCCAATGAGATAACTTCGTTGAGGTATCAGCAACAATCACAACTCAGTTCTAGAAGATTTCCATCCCTTCAATAAAATCTCTTGGCCATTTACATTTATTCCCTCCACTTCCCTCACCCCCATGCCTAAGCAACTACTAGTCTACTTTCTGTCTATAGATTTACCTTTTCTGGACATTTCATATAAATAGAATTATATAATATGTGGCCTCTTGTGTCTAGCTTCTTTCACTTCGAATAATGTTTGAGGTTTATCCATGTTTCAGCACGCCTCAGTAGCTTGTTCCAGTTTATTGCTGAATAATATGCCATTGTGTCAATTTACCTCATTTAACTAATCACCAGTTGGTGAACACTTGCATTGCTTCCACTATTTCACAACCCATTTTTACTGCAGTTTGGTAGCATATGGTTCACGTTCTATGTCGTCTTCTCTGAAACTCCAACTTCCTAAACAGCTGAGTATGCCTGTAGGACGTCAGATCTGATGCCTCAGCTCCCTCTGCTATCTGTGACCCTCCTCACCCCCCAGTCCAATGGGTTATAACAAAGCCAGCTTTTAAGGACCATAAAGGCCATTATATGACTATCACCTTGGTTTTTCATAATCAACTATGAACAGGGTCATTTAAGGCATTTCTCTAACCTCTAAAGCTGTGGTTATGATCACGCAACTCAGTTTTACTAAAAGGCATTGAATTGTGCACTTAAAATGGGTAAATTTTACGGTATATAAATGACCTCAATGAATTTAAAAATGAAGGTTAGGGACAGCAAATGACAAACCTAGGGTACAGAAACCTAAATAAGGTTCAAGATGTCAACCTGAACAGACACCCGCCTCCAAGGCCCACAGACAACCCTGAATGAGTCCGTTAGGACTTCATTAGTTGCAGGGTAATCTTGCTGGCATAAACCCAGTATCTGCTGAGCTCTGGACACTCACATGCCAAGCTTCAGCCTCTCCCACATTGACCAAATCCACACAACTGGAGTAAAAGGGCAACAGCATACAAGGTGAAGAGAACAAGCTTTGAACTCTATCAGAACTACTTTCAAGTTTTGCATTTGCTACTTTTTAAGCAAAATAAGTTACCCAAAGTTTAGGACAGATTTAACTAGTGAAAATATAAGATAACCAGTTACGTTTGAATTTCAGATAAATAATTTGTATATATCTGTCACACGCAGTATTTGAGGCATACTTATACTGGAACACACTTGATACATTCTCACCGAAAATTTATTGAAGTTGTTTGTTGTTTATCTGAAATGTAAATATAACCAGGTGTCCTGTATTTTATCTAGCAACACTGTGAAATTTACATATCCCCTTAGTAATACGAGATTATTAATAAAGCAAATTAAAGGAATGTGAGATTAAATACATTAGCAAGTGACCTCTAAGAATTAGCTTGTCATATAATGGTGCTTCTGCTTGACTACCTCTTTAGATGTTCAACCATCCTCTGAGCGTGGAGGCTCATCCTGAACAACAGCTGGCTTTGATGGGATGTAAACAAATCATTCAAGTCTTGGTAACCTCATCTCCTAATAGATGAGGTCTTGTAACCCTACCACAAACCACCGGTATACAACAGCTAGTCATTCATGATAGACTAAGTCCTAGGCATTTCACAATAGGTAGTTCCTGTCAAGACAGAGGGTCTAGTCTGGTATAGGGGGGGAAAAAGTACTTAGAAACATGGAACATGAATTAAAAAACAGGTAAACACAAGGATCACAGCATAGAGAAATGAAGGAAGCAGTCTTTAGATACTGAGTACAGTTCTAAAACCAGAACCGCCCCCCTGGAGTCTTTGATGCCACCTCCCATTTATACTTCCACTGTTCTGTAATCACTTCCCTTCATGGTGACACCAGGCCAAGTCAAACCCACATATGCCAGGTTTTAGACACTATAACTGAACCATCGCTCCCAGGCTGTGGAGTAGCAACAATGCAAGGCTATATTCATTCACCTGCCCTGACAGTAACAGCTTCAGTCAAGGCATCAGATCATTTAATAAATTTTTTAACTTTCTGATTCTAAAAGCAACAAAAAGTGTAGTCAACATAGATGACAAGACAGAGGACCCCAATCCTATTACCCAATAACAACCTATGAGAAAAAGAAAAAAATGCTCCATGTTTTTATAAAGCTAGGATCATGCTCTACTTTTCTATCTTCCTTTTTTGCAATAACGTTTTCCCCAAATATTTTCAAAATATGATTCTTAATGAGTACCTAGTACTCCACAGAATACTAGAGTAACTGTTCTATTTGTTCGTTGCTCATTTCTTATTATCTATAATAAAATTAGTTATGTACTACTTTTATTGGCATTAACATAATTTTCCTTATGACAAGTTCGTGGAAAGGGAGTAGATAGGATAACTGCCAGGTTTCTTTCTAGGTACGTTATATTAATTTATATTCCCATTAGTACTCAGGATACATAGGAGGCCTACTTTTCTACGTCCTACATCTCCCTGACATAAGACTTCTTCAATTTTTAAGGGAAAAATAGTTTATGGTTATTTTTTTTTTTTTAAGATTTATTTATTGATTGATTGATTGCTATGTTGGGTCTTCGTTTCTGTGCTAGGGCTTTCTGTAGTTGCGGCAAGCGGGGGCCACTCTTCATCGCGGTGCGCGGGCCTCTCACAATCGCGGCCTCTCTTGTTGCGGAGCACAGGCTCCAGACGCGCAGGCTCAGTAGTTGTGGCTCACGGGCCTAGTTGGTCCGCGGCATGTGGGATCTTCCCAGACCAGGGCGCGAACCCGTGTCCCCTGCATTAGCAGGCAGATTCTCAACCACTGCGCCACCAGGGAAGCCCCTATGGTTATTTTGAAACCGTAAGCTAATTGATTTCTCTTTACACCTGCCCTCAGAATAGTCTTGGTCTTCACAGACTAGCTGAGAGGAGGAACCACAGGAGGGACCACTATGACTTTAAAAGTATGAGGCAAATGTCTGCTCTCCATCATCTGGTGGCCTATAGAGCTCTGTGAACAAATAAAACTTATCTAACACTTATTATTGGACTTACTCTCTGGAGTCGAAAGTAGAGATATAGTCAGGAGTCTGAGAGTAAGGCCAACTATGTGCTCCGATACTGGAGCTCCAAGAATCTATCACCAGATGGCCCATTCACACTGGGCTCTGTCCATCGGAGGATGGGCTACGGTAAACAAGCAGCATGGAGCTCAGAGAGGTTAAAGCCTAAGAGGTTTAGTGAATGAAAGGAGTCAAAATCCATAGTTTGGTCGGAGAAGAAACTAGCTTGAGGTGGAGCATTTTGGGGGTTTTGTTTGAGGAGCAAAGCAGCAGGCGTATTTCAGTCTCCATCTAATTCACTGTATATGACCAGCCAGCTACAGACAGACGTAGATTTGTTTGAAGGGCAAGATAAAGAACTTTCTAGAATGACAAGGAACAGGTGATTTTAGTTAGTGAAGACTTGTTTAAAAAGTCCTTAGAACCAAAATAATTTTAAGACATGAATCGTAGGTCCTAACAATTAGAGGAGGACTTGGAACAGGATAAAGTAAACCTTCTTTAGAAAGTAGTATCGGGCTTCCCTGGTGGCACAGTGGTTGAGAGTCTGCCTGCCAATGCAGGGGACACGGGTTCGAGCCCTGGTCTGGGAGGAACCCACATGCCGCGGAGCAACTGGGCCCATGAGCCACAACTACTGAGCCTGCGCGTCTGGAGCCTGTGCTCCACAAGAGAGGCCGCGATAGTGAGAGGCCCGCGCACCGCGATGAAGAGTGGCCCCCGCTTGCCGCAACTGGAGAAAGCCCTCGCACAGAAACGAAGACCCAACACAGACAAAAATAAATAAATTAATTAATTAATTAAAAAAAATAAAAAGAAAGTAGTATCAACTACTTAGATGATGTCTGAGCTTTTGGAATAAGCAGAATTCAATACCAAAACACAGGGATACAGTAGCTCAGAAGTCTAAGGAAGACAGTAAATGCTGCAAAACGCCTTATGGTTGATTCAGGATGCCTTTGGGAAGGGTATAGCTGTCACATGTAGTTACATAGTATTCTCTAGCAAGGCTGGCTCAAGGCAATGGAAGTCTTTCAAGATCAGATAGGCAATCCCGTAGCTCCCCCAGCACCCAGTTACGTGGCATCAAGACAGTCAGAACATACAGATCCTGGTGGCCCTAGCCAGCTAGTGGTTCTGCCTGGCAGAGAAGAGTTTTAAGTACATACTTTTGTAAACTTAGAGTTCTGGCCTCTTCCGGTCTTAAGTATTCAGTCCTTTTTTTTTTTTAAATGGGGATTTTATTTTCAAAACTTCTCTACACTTTGTAAATTGAGTTACACCCACAAAAAAAGAAAAATAAAATACAGACCATAAGAACAGATTCTGATCATTAAAAACATTTAGAGTTGTAAAAAGTATTATCACTTGGCCACTGATTTAATAAATGTATAATATGACCCACTTATGCTGACATTTGTGGGTTTTGGTGTTAGAGTCCTTAAGGATAAGTAAGGAAGTGTTCAAATCTTTAGCTAGTAACTTGTGATGAGTTACTGGGCTTTAACATGTCTCTGCTGCGTATTCTGGAGATTTCCATATTATTTAACAGCCTTTACACACAAATGTGAAAATATTTAATCTTCTTCCCTTTTCAGGCTACAGGGCCCCAGAGCAGCACAGACAACGCAAAGAGTAGTAGAGGAGTAAAGAGAGCAACACTTGCTTTTTAATGTATCTTTCATTCAGTTGAAGTTTGTATTTTGCTTTCTCTTTACCCCTTACCTCCCTTTTAAGTGTTTTGGAAGAATGAGTCAACATTATCTCTGGAGGAAAGTAGTAGCCGCTAGAATTTAGACTCACAGCAATTCACTAGATTTACTCATTGTTGTTCAACCAGTGGTGTTCACTCTTCACTTTCCTATGCTTAAATTAGTGTCATAGATTTGTATTAATACCATATGCCATCAGTATCCATGGGTTAAATTATTTCATTTTAATGTAACTGTTAGCAGAAAAAGTGGAGTGAGAGAGTACCCAATATAGAATATACATATCTAGATCCATTTCTGCACAAAGCTTGAAGCAGAACCCTGAGTTCTATTTTAATGTTCATTAAAATACCTGTTGTTGAATCACTATCTGTTGCTTAAAACATAAGTAAAGCCAAGCTGGGGAATTGGATCAAAAGCCTCTGAAACAATAGAAATCCATACTGATAAATGGTTATCAATAGCCAATAAACTCAGTTGTTCATTCCTTGGCTCAATTTGCCATAGTCTGGAAGTCAAAATAGGGCCTTTGCAGGCCAAATTCAACCTAAAGAGGTATTTAAAACATTTGACAACTTTTCAAGATACTTATGTCACACTAGGGCGTGGGGGAGGAATCTCCCAGTTTTGGCTTCTGAAAATCTGGCAGCTCCAGGCTACACTCTTACAGGCCACCAGTCTTCTGGGGCTCCTGACTGCTGTCCTCTCCAGACACAGCACATGCTCTCCCACTGACCAGAGTCCTCACTCCTTCCCCACTTCCCTTGTTTATGTATCACTTGCTCACCACTGTAGGTATTTGAACTAGCTCCCCACTGTCCCAGGCAGACAGGGCCTCAGGCTTCCTGCTTCTTCCATACAAAGGGACCCTTAGCCCTTAACAGCCCCTGACCAAGACAGTGAGGCTAAACAATACCTTAAGCCTGAGATTTACAAACCACCAGCAAACAGATCACGCTGCACCCCATCTCCTACCTGTCTGGCTGAGACAAGAAGTCTAACTCCCAGGCTTAGGATTAGACCCAGAATGTATGGAGAAAAAAAGGGGCCAGAAAGGTGAAGAAACCAGTCCAAGGTCACACAGCTATTCAAAAAGCTGTGTTTGTCTAGGACCCGGGTTTTTTGCTTTGGGACTCTACTCAGGACCAAGAGGCAGTGAGGAATCTTCCCAAAGTATATTAGAACAGCTGCTGTGACGATTCATGGCTTAGATTTAGGGAGAATATTTGCCCCACCATGGAATATTCTGTAGCCTTTGAACCCATCTCACCAGTGACATCTCACTGGTGTACAGCAGGCTATACAACAAGGTGAAGAAGCCAGCTGGGAGGGAAAAAAAGTCTACGAGACTCAAGTTTAACATTTGTCACTTTTGCTTTTGTTTTCTACTCTGGTTTCCAACAAAGGGATTCAAGACTTGAGCAACAAATCAAGCAAACATCTGGTGGCTGTGTTGTCTAGCTTTCACCCAGCCCCCAGGATGTTAAAAGGAGAGACTCCTAAGCTTGGGCATAAAGAAGCCTCTTTATTTTCCATGATCAAAACTGCCTTAGCCAGAAAGGCATCCAAGCCATGAGGTCTTCGGAGTAAGGGATAAATCCACTCTAGGCTGACAGGAGGGTCACCTTGGCCATTTCTTCCTTTACCTTAGGGAAGATAGGTAAGGGAAAAGGAAAGGTGACCAATTTTGACTGAGTGTCACTAAATGTGGGACGATAATCACACTACAGAAAATGATGTAATGGAAGCAGTCTACTGCTGTGTTACTCAAACTGGGTCCACAGTACTGAAACTGGGTCCACACACCAACATAGTATCACCTGGGAGCTTGCTGGAAATGCAAATTTTCAGACTCTACTCCAGATCCACACAATCTGAGGATGGGGTCTTGAAGTTCAACAAGCCCTTCAGATGATACTTATGCACAACTTGAATGAGAACCACTAACCAAACATCTCAATAGCAGCCACAGGAAAACACATAGGACTCCAGGAGACCTGAAAGACCCCCATCTGGTCCCTGGGTGACATCTGGTCTTCTTCCATTGGCACAGGGTTCTGGTACTCACATAAGCAAGGCAAGTTCACTAGCAAAATAGATACCATACAGAAAGAGCCTACTCATGAAAAAGGATGTTATACATCTAAGAGTTATTTAGAAAAAAAAAAACCCAACACTTCAGTCTGCTTTCAGACTGAAACCTTCACCTGTAGGATCTTGGTTCAGAAAGGGATTAACAGTCCCTTTCAGTCCAGATGCTACTGAAATCTTGAGATTCTGTAACAGGTCCTTCCAAGGTTTAAGAGCAGGGATGAGACTCAACTTTGACTTTTAGCCTTAGTCTATCTCCCTCATCACCATGGCTCAAGCTCACTGAGTGCCTAAAAACCTGAGTTTATATGGTAGGCTGCACTTGAATTTATGTAAGCCTATAAGTAGCCATACTTACATAGGCTACATACAATCATGAAAATTACACTCATTAATCAAACACAGGGAACTCCCATTAAAGTGCCCATTGTACTAGAAACACCTGAAGAATTTGAATTGCCATTATCTGCAGGGGTATCTAATTTCAATTCTCCTATTTACAGAAGAAGAGCCTGAGGTCCACAGTAATATGCCTACTTACCAAAAGACACAGAACTCAACAGCAGCCTAAGTGTAGAATCTAGCCTTCCTGACTACCAGTGCCCCACACTTCTCAGTGACTTTTTTTAGTGCGGCCAATTGGCTTGAACCACTATAATCACCTTCTCCAATAAATCTAACTATAAGCACCTGTACTTTGAGCACATATGCTCCATTCTGCCCAGATCCTGGCCAACCAAGAAGTACACTAGATACCCAACTCTCCAACCAATCAGGTCAGAATTAGCCTTGCTGCTCTAACCTTGGGAATTCAAAGAACCTGAACAGCCCTGAGGTCTATGTGCCTCTAATTATAAAAAACATATTAGCAACTACCATTTAATTAAGCATCTACTATTTGAATCCCTCTATAAGACCCTTTACATGCAGTCTCATTTGACTAGGAGGACCATCTGAGGTTAGTTAATTAAGGTCACACAACTAGGAATAGGCAGGCCTGTGATCCCGACTCAGGTTAGAGTCTAGAACCCACGGTCTTTCTACTGCCCTGCTTATGAAGAAGGGCCTTTCCACCTGGGTCTCCAAGTTGATGTTCAGTTTCTTCCCTTTGGAGCTGGAGCCCTCACCTTGAACCTAGGCAGCCTTGACTGAGGCCCTGACATCATGTGTGTCTTAACAGCCCTCTCCCTGCAAAGGCTGGACCTGACTTCTGGACTTTGAGTCACTGGCTGGAGTCCTGCTCCTAGAGGGATGGGCATCTGGCAATAAGGCCGGTCACTTGTCACTGTCCAGACCACAGCTGCTGGCTCCATCTACTACACAAACCCTGGGGTAGAGTTAGTTCACCCAGCCTGATCCACTTTCAACACTTCGCCCGTGGTTACCTACTATGGGCGAGCATTACCTTAAGCACCTGAAATATAGTGTTGTGGTCCTCATTCACCCTGGACTTAGCCTGCCTCTCATCCACGACCACATAAGATCCTGACAAAAAGCATGCTGAAAAGAGATCAGATTTGGTATTACCAGAGGCGGGGGTTTGGGGGAAGGGAGACTGAATGAGGGTGGCCAAAAGGTACCAACTTCCAGTTATAAGATAAATAAGTACTAGGGATGCAATGGACAATATCATAAATATAATTAACACTGCTGTATGATATATATAAAAGTTTTTAAGAGAGTAAATCCTAAGAGTTCTCATCACAAGGAAAAAAATTTATATATTCTATTTAAGTTTTTATCTATATGTGACGATGGATGAACGTTCATTAAACTTATTGTGGTAAGCATTTCATGATGTATATGTAAGTCAAATAATTATGCTGTACACCTTAAACTTATACAGTGCTGTATGTCAATCATACCTCAATAAAACTGGAAAAAGCCTACTCAAGAAGTATTTCTTTGGTAGGGGGACATAGTTGGAAAGGCCTTGCCAAAGAGATAGCTCAAGAAACAACAAATCTCAAACATACACAGTGAGTTTCTGGGTTCCTGCAGGATCATGGGTTGTTCATCATAGTTCATATTGTCAGAAGGAAACAACCAACACAGGTTTGTAGTAATTACATCAGTAGGGATAAGACGTTGAAAAACTAATGACATAGCTAAGACTGGGAGGCACGTTTAGTCAGGTGGTAGCAGTTCATCCTACAGGAGCTATACCACAGATCAGTTCTTTCCTAGGTGCATAGGAATCACCTGCGGCTCTTGTTAGAAATGTGGATTCTATCCCACTCCTGAGCATATATCCAGCAAAGATGAAAACTAATTCCAAAAGATACATGCACCCCAATGTTCACAGCAGAACCATTTTAATAGCCAAGGCTTGGAAGCAACCTAAGTGCCCATCAACAGACAACTGGTTTAAGAAGGAAGCGTTACTCAGCCATAAAAAAAGAACGAAATATTGCCATTTGCACCAACATGGATGGACCTAGAGATTATCACACTAAGTGAAGGCAGAACAGAGAAAGACAAATACTGTATGATATCATTCGTAGGTGGAATCTAAAAAATACAAATTAATCTATAAACAAAATAGAAACAGACTCACAGACACAGAAAACAAACTTATGGTTACCAAAGGGGAAAGGGAGGAGAGGGAGGGAATAATTAAGAATATGGGATTAACAGATACAAACTACTATATGTTAGATTAGCAACAAGGATTTACAGCATAGCACAGAGAACTATCTTCAATATCTTGTAATAACGTATAATGGAAAAGAATCTGAAAAATAAACACATATGTATAATTGAATCACTTTGCTGTATACCTGAAACGAACACAATATTGTAAATCAACCATATTTCAATAAAGTAAATGTGGATTCTAATCCAGTAGGTCTGAGGTGGTGCCTGATACTCTGCATTTCTAACAAGTTCCTCTAACGTGCTAACACAGCTGATTCTCACACTGCGCTTTAAGTAGCGAGCCCATAGACCTCATTGACCCAAGTTTAAAACGGAGAAAAAATATTTTACTTCCTTTGATCTAAGTTATGTAAGTAGATGGCACTAGAACCTTACAGCCAAGTTGCATGACCTTACCATAAAAGTAATCGTTTACATAGGAAAGAAAAACAAGCCAGCATTGGGTCTCAGGGTGTGAGGGAGAAGGAGGTTGAGGGGTCTGGAAACACATATAGAAATCAAAAGGGGGAAAGAATAAGCAACAATCACATAAACAGCAACAAAGTCGTTCACTTGCATAAATATTCAATGTTCAAAAAAGCAGAGAATAAGGTACCTGCTAAAGTCAGGCCCAGCTCACACTAAGGAATGCCAGATAAGAACTAACCAGGCCTGGGACACCAGCTCACTGGCACAGAGCAAGCAAATCCCAAAGTCTTAACAACGGGAAGAAATCAGTGCAGGCAAACCAACGCTAGGGTAAGCATAGGATCACAAATGTAGATCTAGGCAAACCGACAGATGCCCGTAAGTGGGAAAGAAACTTAGCTTCTGACCTTCAGCTTCCAAAAGGAACTAAGCCAGGGAAATCCAAGTACCTTAGTCCCAGAGAAAAGAGTGCGTCCAGCATGGAATCCAGGAAGGGATAAAGCATGGGAGCTAGAACACTGAGCAAAGGCCCAAGCGAACGTCGCACCTTGAATCAGCCGTGAAGATACGTAGTTCTGAGCCAACGAAAGGCCTTTTATGCCTTCCCAAGGGCGGGGGCGGAATCAACGTGTGAGTTAAGTGGATACAGCTGCGAAAACTGTCAAATACCGCTAGGCGTGTTAGCAGAGCAGTGAGTCTCAAAGTGTGGGTCCCCTATCAGTATTATCAGCATCACCTGGGAGCCTGTTAAGACATGTACATTCTCAGCCCCACTCCAAAACTACCGAATAAGAAGCTCTGTGGGTGGGGCCCAGCAGTCTGTGTTTTAGCAAGTCCTCTAGGTGATTATGCACGCTTAAGTTTGGGAAGCATTATAGTAGTCTATGGAAAGCATAAGTGCAAAGACAAGGCCAGGTGTGACAAAGGAAAGTCATTATAAGCAGCCCTAATAATGGTGCTTTTATGAAGCTGAAGACTAAAGCCAGTTTACAGGGGGGAGAAAAGCCAGTAGAGAGAATGTGAAAGAATAATTAATAAAACCTGCTCAGAGATCAACAAAGTTGGGCAATGAAATTCAGTGGTAGAGTTTAATCAATGCTGAAGAATCATCCAACCATGTGTATAATACTCATATTTAATTCTGATTAACGATAGACATTGTGAGTGTCAAGAGGGGTCAACTCATAATGTGTTGGGATATGTGGAGGCTTGCACTGGGTGGGGGAGAGGACACGAAGCTAGAGAACTGACCCTGGGTGCCATCCGGGTAATACTGGCGAGCCAGGGAGGACCAAGAAGGGACGTGCCCTTCAGAAAGACCACTCTCTGGCAGTCATACGGTGAGTGGATTCAAGAGAGGGCCAGAAAGGAGGCTGGCAAGATCAGTAAGGAAAAGACAGTCACAATTCAAGTGATGGACTAGGACATTAGAGCTCAGAAATGCAGAAATTACGCAGTTCAAAGGGATGATGAGGCCCAGGATATGACAAAGCTGAGACTCACTGACGTGCCAGGATCAATTGGAGGATGGGCCCTAGCAATTTGTAACTGATATTAGCAACAAGTTGGCGATCAATTTCATTATTTTTATAAACTAGAGATGATTCAAGGCTATCCCGGCAATAATGTCAGTTTAACATTTCAATCTGCTCTCTGGAGTGGGAGAAGAAGGGCTCAAGGGAGCCCACAATAACTGCTGAACATCTTCTCTGAGCAACGCATTTGAGCACACAGCAGTGAAACGATGGGAATGGGTGCCCTCCCTCCTGGAGCTCACCAGATGCTGGTGAGCGGGGGGTACGTTATATACCTCACAGGCCAGGAATGGAGTTCGCATCACCTGCAGGCCATCTTACCTATGTTCCAGCACATCGCTGAGGGGAAGGAAAGGCAGGCAGGCCACAGCCGTCTTCTCTTCCCTCTGATCTCAAGGGGGAGAACTCTGGCAGACATCAAGGAAGGTTACCTTTAGGATCCAATAGACCAGTGTTCTGGCCATAGAGGCTTCCATGAAAGGAACGACACAGGTAACCCTTTTCTTTCTCCTGGCACTGAATCCCTTCCCCTTGGTGGAATTAGTATTGAGAGATGGAAACTATGGGTGACTTCAGCTTAGGAGGGGAGTACCCTTACCTTGGAAGGCCAAGCAGGGCCAGGCAGGGGTTCTCAGGAAGGGATGTCAGCTTGGGGCTGGCCCTGCCCCAAGTCTCAGGGAAAAGTAAAGGTAGGGGGAGGATACAAAGTGATTTTTTGAGATTTCTGCAAATTCTGGACCAGCTCATCAGATAGGAAAGAAGATGGGCATTTGCTCAACACAGAAGTCTGGACCAGGGAATTCCCTGGTGGCCCAGTAGTTAGGACTCCACACTTTCTCTGCCGAGGGCCCAGGTTCAATCGCTGGTGGAGGAACTAAGGTCCCACAAGCTGTGCAGCGTGGTCAAAAAAAAAAAGTCTGAACCATAACAATGGAGGGAGCATACGGCTCAGGTTCCTTTGGTCATATCTCAGACCCTCCAGCACAGGACACAGACACTCCAATTCTGCTCCCACGGATATGACTAACACCAAGGAAGGTCTAGAGGAGGGACAGTTTAATATTGAGGAATAGAAAGTTCAAGTGTTCGAAAGGCCCTGGAGGGATTTACAATAAAATATTAAACAGCAGTTTTTCCTGTGTGTCAGGATTTCAGGTGATTTTTCAATTTTCTTCTCTTCGATCACTGGAAACTTCTATAATGAGTATAATTTCCATTAGTAATAATTAAAATTATTTAAAATATTATTATCATGCTGGACAAAGAACCCAATGTTAAAAAATCGATACCACAAATAAAGGATAGGTATATGAGTACATAAGAAAAAAAGCAGATGTAAAGTGATGAATCTATGATAGGAAGTAAAGATTTTAGAATAACTGGTCATAATTGAAAATACTGTCCATTCTGTGGTTCAAAGATATGTAAAACCTACCCAAATGATACTAACAAGGTTACTATCCATAGCTGAGAATGTGTAAATATGTAAATGTAAATTCTCATATGTAAATTGTGATATGCTAGAATTCTGTTTCAATGCACTGAATTACGTTAGCTTCCTTAGGTGTAGGAGCTATAATAGAAAATCAGCACCTCAAAGACTAACAAAGGTGAGTTAAAAATGGGAGAGAATGAAATAATAATGGTTAAGTAAACTCTGGTCCATCCATACAATGGAATATTACTCCACAATAAAAAAGGTACAAACTATCCACATATGCAATACCCTAAATGGATTTAAAGGGCATGATGCTTAATGAAAAAAATCACTCTCAAAAGGTTACATACTGTATGCTTTCATTTACATGATATTCTCAACATGATAAAACTATAGAGATACAGAGCAGATTGGCAGTTGCCAGGCATGCAAATATAAAGGAGTAGCACAAGGGAGGTACTCTGTGATGATGGAACAGATCTGCATCTTGATTGTGATGGTGGTTACATGGACCTACACATGGAATAATATTGAATACAATTACGTGTGCGTGCACACACAAATGAGTGTGTGTAAAAATGGTGAAAACTGAAGATCTGTAGTCTAGTTAACAGTGTTGTACCGATGCCAATTTCCTGGTTTCTTATTATACTCCAGCTGTGTAATATGTCACCAATGGGGAAAGCTGAAGGAAGGATGCATGGGATTCTATACTATTTTTGCAACTTTCTGTGAGTCTATAATTATTTCAAGATAAAAAATTTTTTAAACATGTCTAAATTGGTAGACATGGACACATTTTCTCTTTCTTCTTTAGCAAATGGGAAATTTCTCATAAAATATTTAATATTAAACTAATAATGTATAAGGGTGACCACCATACTAAATTTAGTACTATAGCTTAAGAAATGCTCCTTTAAGAATTGGTATGTGATAGCACAGGGAGATCAGCTCAGTGCTTTGTGACCACCTAGAGGGGTGGGATAGGGAGGGTGGGAGGGAGACGCAAGAGGGAGGAGATATAGGGATATATGTATATGTATAGCTGATTCACTTTGTTATACAGCAGAAACTAACACACCATTGTAAAGCAATTATACTCCAATGAAGATGTTAAAAAATATATTAATTAATTAATTTTTAAAAAAAGAATTGGTATGTGAGAACAAAGATGAAAAATAGGAACCTGATACAAAATGCACCCACTGAAGAAATGACCAAACACAAATGAAACTAAATTAACTATATTTTTAAAAAATTATATAGTATACCAACCCTTCCTATTTCCCACATTGTCCATGCATCAAATCCTTATAGTTGTGGTCTTATTTCTGTTTACAGAAACAAAGTACATATATCACTCTTCCTAGGAGAGGGTGGGTAACAATGAATACACATTTTTTAAAGAGGAAACTTGAGGTTGTAAAGAGAACAAAGAATTAAAGTGGATGTAATGTTTTTAAGTGCTTCATACTGAAAAAGGCAGAAGCCCAAACTGACTAAAAAAGTCAGGTAAGGTAACACCCAGGCAAAAGGAGACCTGTGAAAGGATGTTCACTTCAACACTGTTCACAACAGTGAAAACCTGGAAACAACGTAAAGGTCCATTGTTAGGAGGATAGATAACATACACTATGGTGTATGGTCCATAATGGCCCAGTAGAGAGAAATTAAAAGTTTATATAAATATTCATGAGCATATGTCAAAACAAAGATAGTAAAATTGAAAAAAAGCAATTTCCTTAAACTATATGTACAGAATAATGTTAATACTTACCTTTTGCTATATGTGGTAAATTAAAAACCATACTCAGTAAAAAAAAAAAATAAAAATAAAAAAATAAAGTGGATGGCAGAGCAGAAGTGGAGGGCTTCATTGTGAAACTGAGGACACATAAGCTGAAGGGATGGAGACCTGGACCCCCTGGCAGCATCTGGGAAGGAGGGAGCAGAGACGTGCTTAGAGGCCTGCCCGAGAACAGATGCAGTGTCTGTGGGACCACAATGGGACCCTGAAGGAATCAGACAGCTAACAAGTCTTTGGATGGAGAATTTGCATATTAGCCTGCAATAAAGCAAAATGGAAATACCGACATCTTATTGAAATTCAAGTTCTACCTCAGAAGCAGCCCCCTATCCCAACGCTATACAGTCTCCAGGTGTTTCTCACCTCGGCCCTTCTGCCAAGTCCTGGGAAGGGGAGGAGGGGTGGGTTGTTGGTCTCCTCTGGGGAAGTTCTGGAGAATCAGTTTACATGGTCTGGTCCACCATTCTGATGCAGTTTCACATTGCCCTTGGTTGACAATAGGTTCTGTTCCTAAACTTTAACCCCCAGTTTCTAAACATTATACGTTTATAAGAAGTATTGGCAGTAACTATGAGGCTAGTTTAATTGCATATTAGTCCTTTATGAGGCCCTGATTCTTTCTTAATTAATCTTGACAGAATCCATTGGTCTTTAGCCTGAACATAATCCAAAAGGCAACAACAGATGCATGAAGAGGAATGAGATATTTAAAAGGTATGATGGGAAAAAATAATAGCAGGAACATTTATTTAGCACTTACTAGATTTCCAGTTCTAAGTGTTTTCATGTGTTAACTTACTTAAGCATCATGACAACCCTGTGAGGGAAGCACTATTATTATCACCATCCCCATTTTACAGATGAGGAAAGTGGAAACACAGAAAGGTTAAGCAACTTCCCCTAAATCACATAATCATGAATGGAAAGCTTTAATTTAAACCCTGTCTCAATGGAAATGAAAAAGCAACAAAGAACTAGGAAATGGGGATTGTCTCCCAAAGGGATATTGTCTTCAATCAAGTATTTGTCTCTGTTCTAGTGCTGGTATTTTCTACTTAATCCCACATTTTGAATTCACAGGAGCACTTTTCAACAAAATGTTTTCTGCTCAGAAAACAACTTCAAAGAAAATGAGTGCAATAGGCCAAAAATATAGGTCAGGGGCAAGGTAACCAACATGAAAGGAGACATAAAATTGTATTTTCCCACTTCGAGTCATTCAGCTTCAAACAAGCCAGTCTCTTGAAATCAGATATCCCGTAACAGGTCCTATTCCACACTCCAGAAAGAAAACATAGAAAATAATTGAACCGCCACACATATCATACAGTTGGGCCTCTGCATCCACGGGTTCCACAAGTAGATTCAGAGGGCTCTATGCTCCGCCATTTTATAGAAGGGACTTGAACATCTGCGCATTTTGGTATCCACAGGACAAGGTGGGGGGTGTACACGGAACCAATGCCCCTTGGATACCGAGGGACCATTGTACTTATCCAGTGAAACGGTGTAGTGTTGGTCCACAGCAGTGATTCTCAAATAAAGATTTGTGTCAGGATCGCATAGAGAGCTGATGAAGGACACAGAGGCCCATTCTTGTTAAAGTGAGGCAGGGCCTGGCTCTTGGTATCTGACTAAGTTCCCGGATGATTCTTACATCCACCAACGTTTGAGAACCACTGGTCTATAGGATTCTGGGTTCTGGTGACTGGTAGAAAAGAGTCTGGGACAGTAAAAGTGCTCTTTTAGCAGACATAAGCTTCATGCATCATAGCTCCACGCCACCTCTTCAGTGTGTGCGTTCACCATGGCTCTCATCAGCCCCACGTAATTGCAGTTTACTTGTCTTCACCTCCCAATGTAAGCTCTGTCTTGCCGAGGATTGTGTCTCCAGAATGGAACCCAATGTCTACACATAATAATTACAAAACAAATTTTGTTGAATGAATCAACTGATGGAAATCTACCATCATTAAAATTATAGAATGGGAGTATTGAAGATAGTATTGAATTGTCTGTAAACCTAACTCCAAAGGGCACAGAATGCAAGTATTTGAACAGTTCTGTAATGTATGCAGCCACTCCAGGGGTTATTTCCTTTCAGTCCCAAGGAACTGGTCTGATAACTAGTTAGTGATGCTGAATTCTAAGCCTGCATTATCTCCTTCAGTGGGGAACCTAGGTACATATTAACCTCCTAGGGTTTCCTTCACTTCTCCCTAAAACATAGATTATTCTATTACTCACCCACCACATAAGGAGTATTTGAACTAATCAATTAATGACCTGGCCATTTTTTAAAATACCGAGTGCTTTTCAAATGTTTATTATATGGTCCTGGGTCTAATAATGCTGCTCTGAGAATTTCTTTCATTGAATTATATGTTGTTTAAATATAAAAGAGTGACCTTTTAATCATGAAACAAACGAACTGCCATCAATTGAACAAGAGTGATTTTTTTCACGACTTAAAGTAATCCAGTCTAAATAATCAAATACAAAGAATGCATGCAAAAATGGTACCACACTCCCTCTGAAAATGGTTTCTACTGAACAGAGCAGATCCCAGCTCTCAGGCCACACTGGCATTGTTGTCCACCAGTGGTGAGGCTGTGTAGAAGTGGTTTAAGGGCATGGGATTGGAAACAATGAGATCGAGCTTGCTTCAAGCTTGGAAAGTCACTGAACTAAATGCAGCTTCGACTTCTTCATCTCTAAAACGGGGGAAGTAATTGTATCTTCTTTAATGGGTTATCAGAGGAGATCATGCATGAAAAGCGTTGAGCTTAATGCCTTGCACAAAATAAGTGTTCAGTAAATGCTGCGCTGTTGTCACCGTCGTTCTTTCCGTGTTGATCGGTGTCTAGGGCTTGGATGATAATCAGTCTATCCCTATGCCTGTTAGTTCCTTCCTATCCTGTCACAACCCTATCTAAGTCAGTTCTATCCTACTGGCCTAGACACTTAGGGAAAGGTTTCTGTAAATGATAACACTTGAACTAGACCTTAAGAGATGAGCAAGATAGACTAAAGGGCACCAGCTTTCACACTCATCTATGGTCTAGTCAGCTGTGGCCAAGGAGAACTGGGGACACACGGAGCAGAACATGGCCACCTAGGTGAGTTTCCTTTGAGTGGGGACAGTGTCCCTCAAGGGATGTCTTAGAATGTCCTGACCTGTCCAGAATGCCCTGCTGAGGCAGCCTGACATTCTTACCCATCTTCAAGCTTAGTGAGCTTTCCAAACGTCCTTGGCACATTTGTGTGCTTGTGTGTGTAATGAACTAATAGAAAATTCTGGTAGCCAATCCCTTTATGTTTTACACAGACTTAAAGACTTTCCTTGGATCTGTAGCAGAGGAAACATTTCCATTTTCAGTATGGGCCTGCCATCTGTCCAAAGACTAGCTTCTAGAGTGCCACCTTCTCTCCATTGCTCTTTCTTTCCTACCACACGGGTATAATCTCAACAGAGTCTCCCACAGCACCATAGGCAATAATAACTGCTACTTGCTGGGTGCCTACTGGGAGCCTGGCACTTTACACGTGATCCCTTGAGGTCTGGATAATTATCCCATTTTACAGATGAAGAAATCAAAGGCTCTGAGAGGTTAGGAAATTTGCAAGATCATAGGGCCTGGTAAAGCTGAGCTGGGGTTTGAACCGAGGTCTGTTTGACGCAGTAGCAAGGTCCTTTTCTCTCCCCAGTGCTTGTGGGTGGGGGAGGGAAAGGACGTTTTGCTTTGAGGTACGTTTAAAGCATTTTTTCAGCCGGCCGTGTGGTGCTCACGTCACTTTATTTCACCACAGCCACATAAGCAGAAATTGCTCTGGAACCTTCCGTCCCCGGGCTGGGCTTATATCCAGCTCCGAGCTACACTGGGGGAAGCAGTGCTTCTATTAAATTAATGTGCTCCAGCACGAGTGCATCACTCCAGTCACCTGAGAATAGGAAAAGCCTTATCAAGAACTTGCTATTCATTTTAAGCCACTTTAATGCCCTCCAGTTTGATGCAAATTCATTTCATTAATAATTAACCGTACTTGGCAACGCTTTCTCTCAGTCTCAGTTCTCAGGTCGGCATTCCACTTTGCTGAACCTGAGAGAAATCAGGGTCGAACCAAGGGAGAAAAGAAAATGAGAGCACCAGCATCTAGCATTAACCCACCCACCCTGACCCCCTATGGAAACAGCAAGGTAACTATTGAAGCAACAGATATTAGCATTATCTGTGAGGCGGTCTGGATGATCCTTGTAATTCGTCTTCTTAATATTACATGTTTAATGAGCTCATCCATGCTTTGATAGTGTGGCTTTAAACCTTCCTTTTGGGTAGATATTATAGATCCGTGGTTTCCAGCCTTGGCTAGGAATCAGAATCACCTCTAGAGCTTAAGAAAGGCACATAAAATCTACTAAAGCTGAACATCCGCATACTTCATGACCCAGCTATTCCACTCTTAGGCATATGCCCAACAAAAATACACACGTATGTGCACGAAAATATGTATTAGGATGCTCATAGCTGCACACAGTAGCCCCAAACTGGAAGCCACCCAAATGCCCATCAACAATAGAAGGGAAAATACCATCTCAGACGAAAAAATAATTTACAGCATGTGAATGAATGAGATATTGGGCTGGCCAGAAAGTTCGTTCGGGTTTTTCCACAACATCTTATGGAACAACTACACACAACAACATAGAGGAATCTCACATACCTAATATTGAGGATAAAAGCCAGATACAAGGAGTATGTACTGTATGACTTTATCTGAATAAACAACAAAAACATGCAAAACTGATCTACGGTGTTAGAAGTCAAGACGGTGATTTGAGTTGGGGGATTAGTGACTGGAAAGGGTTTCTGGGCTTCTGGTTATGTTCTATTTCTTGATCTGGGTGTTGTTGGTTACTTGGGTGTGTTCACTCTTGAAATTTCAACCTGTACACTTATGTGTATGTGCCTTTCTGTGTATATATTACCCTCCAGTACAAAGTTTAAAATACATACACATAAACCTATTGCTCCCAGCCCAGTAGCTTCCACACCCCCGAAACACACATACACACCCACTCACGTCCCCTGGGGAAACTAATTCAGCAGCCTTGGGGCTTTTATACCCTTTTCTTAAAGCTTCCCAGATAATCTGATACCATCAATGTCATCTCAGTATCCGTAGTTTACAGCATTTGCAGTAAATTTTGGTGGGAAAACAATATAATTCCATTACGATCTGCATGATATTAAAATGTGGGAACTGAAAAAAATCAAATCAATTTACTGAAGAAGAGTATAAACTGAGAACATTGTAAAGCTCATTTTCAACTTAGAAAGGAGCCACGGAGGAACTTGAATGGTTTTGCTCTATGGGCCTAATGAACATGACATAGCCTTTCCTTTTTCCTAATAACAGTCACATAATAATAACAGCTAACACTTATACCAGGCATCACTGTAAATGATTTACATAAATTTACTTATTTACAACTCATAGCATTATTTGAGGCAGGAATCATTATCTCAGTTTTACAAATGAGGAAACAGGCACAGAGAGGTTAAATAACTTGCACATGGCCACGCAGCTAATAAGCCCCAGAATCATAATTTGAATCCTAATAGTTTCATTTCAGAATCCATGCTCTTGACCACTTCACTATATTTCTGTATATTTTATGTTGTTTAGTATTTTGTTTCCATTTTAAATGGACTATATTTAATATATTTATAATAAGTGGCAAACTATGTCCACTTGGATATTGGCATCGCTGCTAAAAATTATTGATACATGTGAGATGACTGAAATCAATAATACAGGTTTTACATCAATTCCTTTTTTGCAGTTTTATGGAGATGTTTTTTACATATAACGTATGTAGTTGAAGGTGTACTGTGTGATGATTTGATACACATATATAATGTGAAACGTTTACCACAGTAAGGTTAGTTAGCACCTCCATCAATGTCACATAATTACCATTTTATTGTGGTGATAACATTTAAGATCTACTCTTTTAATAACTTTCAAGAATACAAATAATACAGTATTATTAATTATAATCACCATATACTGTACATTAGAGCCCCAAAACTTATTCAACTTAAAGTTGCAGTTTGTACCCTTTGACCGATATTTCCCCAACCCCCAAGTCCCTGGTAATCACCATTCTACTCTCAGTTTTCATGAATTCAGCTTTTTCAGATTCCATATATAGGTGAGAACATACAGTGTTTGTCTTTCTCTGTCTGACATTTCATTTAGCACAATGCCCTTAAGGTCCATCCATAGTGTCCCAAAAGGCAGGATTTCCTTCCTTTTTATGGCTGAATAATATTCCATTGTAAATATATACCACATTTTCTATATCCATTCATCCACTGATGGACAGTTAGGTTGTCTCCATGTCTTGACTACTGTGGCTAATGCTGCAATGAATATGGGGGTGCAGATAAATCTTCAAAATAGTGATTTCATTTCCTTCAAATATATACCCAGAAGTGGGATTGATGGATCATATGGTAGTTCTATTTTTAATTTTTTGAGGAGCCTCCATACTGTTTTCATAGCGGCTATACCAACTTATAGTCCCACCAACAGTGCACAAGGGTTTGCTTTTCTCCACATCCTTGCCAACACTTGTTGTCTCTTGACTTTTTGATAATAGCCATCCTAATAGATGTGAAGTGATTATCTCATTGTGCTTTTGATTGGCATTTCCCTGATGATTAATGATGTTGAGCATCTTTTCATGTACCTGTTGGCCATTTGTATGTCTTTTTTGGAAAGATGTCTAGTCAAATCCTTTGCCCATTTTTTAACCAGATTGTTTGGCTTTTTTCACTATTGAGTTGTATGAGTTCCTTATATAATTTGGATATTAACCCCTTATCAGATAGATGGTTTGCAAATATTTTCTCCCATTCTGTAGACTGACTTTTCATTTTGCTGACTGTTCATTTTACTGTGCAGAAGCTTTTTAGTTTTATGTAGTTCCACTTTATTTTTGCATTTATTGCTTGCACTTCTGGTATCATTTCCAAAAAATCATTGCCAAGACCAACGTCAAAGAGCTTTTCCCCTATGTTTTCTTCTAGTAGTCTTACATTAAGTCTTTAACCCACTTCTAGTTAATTTTTGTGAGTAGCATAAAAATAAGGATCCAATTTCACTATTTTGCATGTGAATATCCAGTCTTCCCAACACCACTTATTGAAGAAACTATCCTCTCCCCATTGTGTGTTCTTGGCGCCCTTGTCAAAAAACTGTACATCTGTGGGTTTATTTCTGCCTCTCTATTCTACTCCACTGGTCTATGTGCCTGAGTTTAGATAGTTTTATCATAATGTGTCTTGGAGAAGATCATTTTGGATTGAAATTTTGGGGTCACCTATTAGCTTCATGAAACTGAATGTCCAAATCTCTCCCCATATTTGCAAAGTTCTTAGCCATTATTTTTTAAATAAGCCTTCTGCCACTTTATCCCTCTCTTCTGCTTCTGGGATTCCAATAATGCATAGATTCTTTCTTTTAATAGTGTCCCTTAATTCACATAGGCTACTACCTTCACTCTTTTTCATTCTTTTTTGCTTTTTGCTTAACTGCTGAATGATTTCATATGATGTGTCTTCAAATTCACTAATTCTTTTTTCTGCTTGGTCGAGTCTGCTCATGAATCTCTCCATTGAATTCTACAGTTCAGTCGCTATTTTCTCCAACACTAGAATTTCGGTTTGGTTATCTTTAATGGTTTCTATTTCTTTGTTCAACTTCTCATTTTGTTCATGCGTTGTTTTCCTAAGATCATTTGGTTATCTATCTGTGTCTTCTTGTAGTTCACTGAATTTCTTTAAGAGAATAATTCTGAATTCTTTGTCAGACAGTTCGTATATCTCCATTCCTTAATTTCCTTAAAATAAAGAATTTCCTTTGGTGGGGTCATGGCTCCTTGATTTTTCATGATCCTTGTGGTCTTACACTGGTGTCTACAGGTTTGAGGAAGTAAACGACTCTTCCAATCTTTACAGACTGGCTTGGCAGGCAAAGCTCTTCCCCCATCAACCTGTCTAGAGATTCTGGGTGGGCCATCTGGTGGTTCTGGTGGGCATTCTTGCTGCTGAAGTCCTTGGGCAGGCAAGTCTGGTGCCTGAATCAGTAGGTGGGCAGGCCTGGTACATGGGTATACAGGGACCAGCCTGATGACTGGGTCCATGGAATAGGCTTGGTGCTAGGCCTGCCCAGGAGCCTGGGTTCACAGGGGCCCACTTGGATCCTGGGTTCACAGGGGTGATTGGGAACCTGGGGAACTGCCCAGGGCCACAGGAGCTGGCTAGTGCTAGGATATTCCAGGAGCCTGGTGGCATGAGAGTTGCCCAGGGCCATGGCAACCAGCCAGTGCCAGAACCCAGCTGAGAGCCTGGCTTCGCAGGAATCCACCGGGAGCCTGGTAACACAGGGGTTATGTGGGAGCCTGCATTTTCAAGAGCCCTGTAACCACCAGGAGCCTGGTGCCAAGGATGCTACCTGGGGCCACAGGAGCCACCCCGGGCTGCCTTAGCTGCCAGAGGCTGCCAGAGCCAACATGCACCAAGGTGAGAAGGGACCTGGTTTCCCAGGAGCCTGCTGGAAGCTCGTATCAATTCTTCAGCTGTTGGGAGAGACAGGCAGGTCAACCATGAAGTGAAAATTCCCTGACCTCAAGGACATTCATGTAAGTGTAGTTATTCATTCATGAGCAAACACTGAGTCAGTGCCTCCTCTGTGGCAGGCATTGTGCTAGTGCAGTGGACCCAATGGTGAGCACAGTCAAGGGCAAGACTCAAGCCTCCCAACAACCTCCCCATCCAGCAGGTGGAATGTTCAAATAGCAGAGGAGTTAGTGTAAGTGATCACAGTGCCACAAAAGCATATAAAATAGGGAAGCATCCTAGTTAGAGAGGTCAGGGAAGCCTTCCCTGAGGAAGTGATGATAACATGAAATCTGAAGGATGAGTAGGAGGTGACAGGGAAGGCGAGTGGGGCTGTAGAAAGAGCTTAATGTGCGTGTGTAAATAACTGTAATGCAAATTAGAATGAACAAATACTGTAATAAACATACAAAAAAGCACAACAGAACCTTAGGGTCTTTTTCCTTTTTTATTAAATAAATCACCTGAAATTATCGTATTTCAAGCACGAACCTAGAAACGCTTGTATTAGATTTGGAGTTGCTCTCAAAAGCCTGGAACACAATGAGACAAAAACCCTGCAGGACAGGAATTTGAAATAGTACTTTCAAATCAGCCTATGTTGAAGGATTCAAGACATCAAAGTGAAAAAGAAAATAATGGTGTTTACGTTTTCTGGAGAAAACTAGCAACAAAGAAGGAAAAAGAAAAGACCCTAAGATGCTAAAATTATCAGTCACAGAAAGTATTACTGCAACACTGTAGGCCGGAACCCCCTCAGTCCCGCACCCACCACTGCTGTGCTTAGCTCTTTCAGAAAAGTAAGGGCATCCCATTAGGCCAAAAGACTTCACGCGATATACGGGAAGTATGGTCAAGTGCAAGTTCTGAGACCGCCCAATAGCCTCAGAATAAATCCAGGTGCAAAAAATAAAGATAAAGCAGCTCCACACTACCTCCTGATATGACCACCTTTCAAACTGTTCTCTAGTCACCACAATCAAGCGGTGTGGTCTTTTGAAAATATAATTCTGTCATGGGTTGTAAACCCCACCAAGAACACTTCAGTGACATCCATTGCTCACAGGGTGAAGAGACACTCCTTAAATTAGCCTACAGGCGCTGCCTGCTCTAGCTTCTGCCAATCTCTCCAACCTATCTTGCACCCAACTTGCGTTCTCTCTGTGTATGTTTCCCCAATGACAGTCCCTCCTACTCACCACGCTCCACATTAACGCACGGACCTTGCACGTGCTGCTCCTTCTAACTGGAATGCTCTCTTCATCCTGTCTTTCGCCGAGTCAGTTCCTACTCATCCTCCAGCTCTTGGCCCCTATTCAAGACAAACCACCCCTGGTCTCCCTGACTGCATCAACTCTCCCTATTACAAGCACGGGTAACCCCTCCTCCCTGGCGCCTGCTGTAGTTGAAATTGTACATTCACCCTCTTGACCATTTGATTATTATCAGTCAGCTCCTTCAACATAAGTGCTGAAATCTTATCTGGTTTTGCTGACTTTGTATACACGGTCCAAAGCATACTTATTGACTCATATTAAGGGCTTCACAAATATCCATGGTATGAATAAAGAGGTTTCATGGAGCTTGTCAGTTCCTATGAATCTTTGGTCAGCATACTCCTATGCTTCCAGGTCACTCTCCTAAGAACCATGTATAAAGCAATATATTTTTTAAATAACAGTATATTATATCCCTGCAAGAGGAATGAAGGAAGGCAAACAGAAGTTGACGAAGGTTTGCTACTCTAGTCAAATAGCGTATTCTAATTATCTTGGTTACTCAGAAGTACAGTCCGAAGTCTTACAGTGGGAATGAGAAGGAAATAAATATTTAGTTGTTTTAACCTAATGTTAATCAAACAATATTCTATCTATAACTGGATGTGGCGGTTTCGTCGTTTAATCCTAACATGTTTGAGGAATCTTTTTCCTGACGTGAGAAAACACTAACTTCTTGCTCTAAAGGACAAAGAAAGCAAAAGAAGGCAACAGTGGTATTCCAGAAGGGCCTTTGCTGCTAATAATTTACATTTTAGACTAGTGTTTGTTTTCCTCTTTTATAAAATTAAACATAATTATCTGTACTCCGCACCTGCCCCATTGGGAGGCTGGTGGAATTAATGAGATGAGGTTTGTGGAGTGCTCGGAGCCCCTTAGATACACTATTATTAGAACTGTTAAGTAAAACATTGCTTCTGGTAACCCATGGGGTGACTTCCAGACGAGCAAGGCTGACACCAGAAAAAAAAAGGAAAGTGAAACACTGAAGACAAAATTGCTATTTGGTGATTTTTCAGTAATGAAAATCATCCTTTCCTTCTGAAGTCCTCACAGCACCACTAATCCAGTAGCCATTAGCCATATATGGCCATTTAATTTAAACCAAGGAACTATATTTTAAACTAAATTAAATTTTAATTTATTAAAATGCAAATAGCCACACGTGCAGCAGCTTCCTCACTGGATAGTGCGGATTTAGAACATTCCCATCATCAAAGAAAATTCTGTTGGACAGAGAGCCATGAATCTAGGAGGGTCTTTTCCTTTCAACTCTTTGCATGTCACTCCTGTTATTTGACACTTTTTAAAACCCTCACCCAGAGCAGTGATTTGGAACTTTATCAGCTAGAAGAGAAATTACTCATAGAGCTGAAGAGAGATTGTTCTTGAAAGACAAATGGTTTCCTTTCAAACTCATTTGTTTTGCCTTTTTGTGCTGCCTTCGCCTGGTTAGCTCTGAAACTCTAAGCAAAGCAGAATGGGTTAAATGTTTCTCAATTTCCCCCATCTCATATTTCTCAGTGTCCAGATAGGACATATAAGTGCTGAAGTCTGGGCAGAGAGTAAATAATCTGAGTGACCATAATAACAGAGTTTCATAGCTAGAAACTACTATGTCTGGTTATCCATAAGATAAAACATAGATCACTAATATATTCTCATAGGGAACGAATCCCGTCTTGCATGAAATGCTGCTGCATCTCATTTTTCTCTGTATACTATTTTAATCTTGTTGGATTGGGGGGAGGGGTGGGGAACAGAAAGGAGCCCAATGCATTCTAACTTTGTGTGGGTGTCTCTCTGGCTTGGTTACCAAAGAAACCATTATGTTCCACACTATTCAAATAATGGCTCTACTAGCGCTCTAAATACTTTCTTCTTTCCTAACCTGACTGCACTGCAGATTTAGAGTCACCATCTGTTGGCCAGCAAAAGAGAAGGGTTTCTGAAAATGCTATGGCCCTTTCCACACTGTTTTAAGCCTTGGTCTCAAGATTCCAAACTGAGAAGTCTGCTTCCAAGGCCAATATTTCCCGAGCTAACCCAGGATGCCATCTCCATGCACCACTGCACTGCCAAACTGCAGAAGTGAATGGTATTTGCAGACATCCCGTGAGGCTGCTCCAGCCCTGAAGTGTGGTAGGGGACCTGGTTCACCCGTTACTCTGGGCACTGGAGTCAATCATGTCACCCAGCCATGGATCTGATTTCCACAGCAATGTATACAGCAGCTGAGACCACCTCCTTCCATAGCTGCCAGGTTGGGCTGTGTCCTCCAGAGCCTCCCACTCCACAGAAGACCCCAGGAAGGAGCCCAGGATGCTAATGCCCCCATAAGGGATTTTCTGGAAAAGCATTTGGTTTTCACCCCCTATTGACATTTGCCCTTCCCCACCCACATTTTTCCCCAAGTTTATTGAGGTATAATTGACATATAACATTGTATAAGTTTAAGGTGTGGTGTAATGTGATGATTTGATACATGTACATAATGTGAAATGATTACCACAAAAAGGTTAGTTAACACCTCCATCACCTCACATAGTTAACCTTTTGGGGGGGGGGGGCGGCATGAGAACACGTAAGATCTACCCTCTTAGCAACTTTCAAGTATATAAGACAGTATTGTTAACTATAATCACCATGCTATACATTAGGTCCCCAGAACTTACTCATCTCATGGCTGCAAATTTGTACCCTTGGACCAACTCTTTATGTGTATAGAGGCACAATGCACTTGGAAAGTTCCCTATGAATCCGAGGCAACAAGGAACTAAGGAATGAGGTCTTCTTGCAAACCTCCAGGTCTTTGCAACAAAGGGTTCTGAGCTACTCTCCCAAGCAGCATGGCCACTCTTTTAGAGGTTTTACATAGATATTAAAGGGCTTCCAAATTTCTCTCCTTTGGGCATCTAAGTATAAAGCTGGTGAAATTTTTTAGTTTGTCCAACCACAAGAGTGTTACTGATTGCAATTTAAACATAAGAAAGTTTTCTTAAGGCTAGTAGTTGCTTCCACTTAGACAAACCCACATTACCACCACCCCTTTCTAAAACTGTACTTTAAGCCAGGGGTCTCCAAACTATTTGGATCAAGCATCCTCCAAACTATTTGGATCAAGCATACAAGAATTTTTTGCACACTCCCAAGTATATGTACCCTTATTTATAAAGTACTTACACTAATATATTATCACATTACAAAACATGCTCCCAAAATTGAAACCTTAAAAACATTAAAAATGAAAATGCAATGTTATTTTTAAATTATGCTTAATTTTGTTTCATTTATTAAAAGTACAAAAGTCACTTTTGCTGTTACTGGCAAAATATGAAAATTTTGGGAGCAATATGATCAAGCATGCTTTTTAAAATTTGTTTAAATTTAGCTTACTTCAAAAGTCTTGTGCTAAGTTCAGTTTATTTTGATACTTGGATTTTAAAGCTATGACAGCTAAAAAAGAAGAGAGAAAGAGAAAGAGCCCACAAAGATACACAGATCCAAATGGAAGAAGTAAGGGTAATTGTAAAACTTGATAATACATCTGTAAAAAAAAATCTAATATCTTTATAACTAAATATCTGTAATAATAATATGTTTAGAAAACAGATGATATCTATAAGCCCCTTAACAAGGTACACATAAATGTCAGTAAGTGGCAATTTCCTGAAAGCACATACATGAGTCATGGTACCACTGTCAACTCCTCTTTCACTTCAGGATATATGATAGGTGGCCAAGTAACATATAGGCAAGTGTGGGCATCTATGTCCATCTGGATATTAAATACTCGTAGAGTTACCATATTTTGAAAATAAAATTATCAGATGCCTAGTAAAATTTGAATTCCAGATAAACAACACAACTATTCTAGTATAAGTATACCCCATTGGAACATACTTATACTAAAGAATTATTGTTTATCTGAAATTCAAATTGAACTGAGCATCCTGTATTTTATCTGGCAACCCTAAATACTAGAAAAGCTTAATTTGTTTCTTCTTTTTTTTTCTTCATTTTTTACCAAAAGTAAATACAAATAGGAGTTCTAATATTTTTTTTCCTGCATGCTTAGCAATGGAGACCACTTCTAAGAAGCTATACCACCGGAGTCCCTGGACAAGCTAGTATTCTCGTCAAATAGCTAATACAGCCAAATGCTAATAAGAAAAACACACTCTCCTTTCAAGTTTCTGAAACTACTCCCCTCCCAATCCCCTCACTATATTTTAATAAAATCCCAGGTCAATGCTATGACTTACTGATACAGAATCTTCTTCATTTTTCCAGCCAGTAAGTCTACTCAAGGGGAGAGAGAAAATTACAGGTAGAGCAGAAAGAAGCTTGAGCCACATGTGCGGATATGTGTGTCAAGTCCCCCTTCCCTGTTGTATCTCTGGTTTACTGGGGTAGCAGCAGGCACACTTTGCCCTCTCCAACCCCAACACTGACACCCAAGATGTTATCAACATTGAAAGAGATCACTCTAGGAATGCAGTGATTATGGCCTAAGGAATTCAAGAGAACACATGGTTGGACAATGTGTCTTTGTGCCTTTATACTATAAGATTCCGAAAGGTAAATTTAACATGAGCAGAAAGTGACTTATCATTAACACTTTCCTGCATACTTTGAATAAGTCTGTTCAGCATCAACAAAGCATGGTAAACAACATCTGAGAGAGTCACTGGAAGCCAGTATTTATGGCAGCATGATGGCTGATGCAGTGTCATGGGTAAGGAAATAGCAAGCGTTGAGTAAAGGGTTTTAGGGAACTGCAGGGCAATAAGATCTACGTTGTTCCAGTATAAACAGGTTCCAAAGAGCGCTGGCACTCTGAGTGTCCCTTTCTCATGAAGGGAAGAGGCGGGTGGGGAGGTGATATTATCTAGGAATGGTGCATTTGACAATAAAAAACACTAATAGATGGGACCTAGACCTGAGCAAGTAGAGATTATAGCTGGACACGAGAAAGAATCTTCAGGTGTATTGATCTGACAATAAACAAACATGTAGGGCTTCCCTGGTGGCGCAGTGGTTAAGAATCCGCCTGCCAATGCAGGGGACATGGGTTCGAGCCCTGGTCCGGGAAGATCCCACATGCCACGGAGCAACTAGGCCTGTGTGCTACAACTACTGAGCCCACGAGCCACAACTACTGAAGCCCACGTGCCTAGAGCCCGTGCTCCACAGCAAGAGAAGCCACCTCAATGAGAAGCCCGCGCACCGCAAAGAAGAGTAGCCACCGCTCACTGCAACTAGAGAAAGCCCATGCGCAGCAACGAAGACCCAACGCAGCCAAAACTAAAAATAAATAAAATAAATAAAAGTTTTTAAAAAACCAAATATGTATCTACTGCATCTCTACCCACTATCCTCAGTCTTCATCAGTACACTGCTATACCTCACATGGGTCTGTGAATTTTTATAATATGTTTTACACTGAATCACTTATATAGATAGAGGTCCCACACGAAATATTCGTCAGTGCCCCACACACTTTAGGGGTGGCCCTAGTGCCAAGCAGTCCCAAAGTTCTCCTGTGCTGCTTGACTATGTAATTTGGAAATGGCACACAGCCTCAGGACATTCTCATGGGCAAGGTCATCCTCCGCATTGTAAGGGGTAACACTTATTGAGTGCCAACTCTGTGCCTGGCTCTGGGCTCAGGGCTATGCATATATTAACTCATTTTACACTCACATTAAATCATGGGAAAGAATAAGTTGCTTTCTTTTAAGCCACTGCATCTCAGAGTAGTGTTAAGCAAGCAATATATCACTGAAATAGGTTAATTTGAGTTTTTTGTTTGATTCATCCCCCCGAACTGCTGTGAAGCAGGCAGATCTCGGACCTTTTCGTCTCCCTTTTACAACTGCACAAATCGAGTCCTAAGAAGGAACAGGAGGGAGACTGGCAAGGGCAGGCCAATGGCTTTCCCCTGAGGAGGTGTAAAGACTGCGGAACCAGAACGAAGGCCTCAGCCTCCCAGACTAGACCCAGGCCCTGCCTCCCAACCATCTTGCCTCACTAACAAACAGGGGCAGTTCTGAAGTTCTGCACGCCCTCGAACACACTATGCCCAGACCAGGAAAGCATCTCTTCCTTTCCCTGGAGCTGGAGATGTAGTGCCCTGGCGGGGGTCATTTGTGATCTCTGTAATGCCCCTTGTCTTTTCGAGCAAACCTTCATTCTTGTTAATTCACACCCTTCAGAGGCAAGAGGCAACAAAGAGTGAGTGTGAGCAGTGAAAACGCGTCAAGACCAGCTAACGTGGGGTTGCGGGCAGGCGGCACGAACAACAAGATCCTTGCGAGTTTCTCCAATCATTTCAGCCCCAAATCTCAGCATCACTGGCTGCCAGCTCCCTTCAGAGAGAGAACACCAGACAGAGCCTATCTCCCCTCATCATTTGACCTCTACCAAGACGATCCACCAGGTCATCATTAGCGCCTAGTGCAGGGACATGGGGACCATTCCCCAACAAGTTCACATCACACAAGAAGCTGCAGCATAACAAGAGACAGGGAAATATCTGGAACGTTGTCCTTTCGCCTCCTTGCCAATTAGTTTTTTAACTTGATGACTAAGATGTGTTTTAATCCAGTAAGACATGGTCCAAACAGAACAGAAGCCAACCTATAACAATGTACACATGCAGCATGGGTGTGTTTGTGCGTATGTGTGTGACAGTGAGAGAGAGAGAATACAGGCTAAAAGAGGAGTAGAAGTGTCACTGTCACTGTCGCTCTGCCTGTTTATTTCTCTACAAACTGAACAGTTTGGGAGGAGTCAGAAGATCAGAGGATACAGCAGTGAATGGAACAGACAAAAATTCTCATAGAGCTTACTTCTAAGTTGTGGGAAGAGGTGCAAGAGACAGGCAATAAATAAAAAATATAAATCACATGACATGTAAGATAATGATAAGTCACATGGAGAAAAATGAAGCAGGAAGTGAGGATGAGGAGTACAGTTTGAGGGGGGTGCATTTTTCAGTCGGGTGGGTAAGGCAGGCCTGAGGGGGTATATATAATAAAACGCAACATTTACGAAACTCACTGGCCCAAGGAAACTGTCATCGAGCAGCTCAAAGAAGTTAGAAGAGGTTTTGTTTTTTTTTTTAAAAACATCTTTATTGGAGTATAATTGCTTTACAACGGTGTGTTAGTTTCTCCTCTAGAACAAAGTGAATCAGCTATACGTATACATACATCCCCATATCTCCAAAGAGGTTGTTTTAAAAGGTAGTTTCAGCTAGGGAGGAGGAGTGTATCGATTAGAGTTGTATTTGGCCGCTAGTAATTAAAATATAAGTGGTCTGAAACATAGTGGCCTAAACATTTCTTTTTCATTTGCATAAAAGAAGCATGGGGATAGGCCGTTCAGAAACATAGGCTGCCTCCATGCCGTCATCGGAGACTTGGGCTCCTTTCACCTTTCTGCTCTACTCTTCTGAGTCCCTGAATTCCTGGTTTCCATCTTCAAGCTTGCTTCAGGCCAAGACAGTTGCTTAATCTGCAACCATCACTCCTGTGTTCCAAGCAGAACTGTCCCTCTTACAGTCTTCTCATAGGTCCTGCCCAGCATGTTTTGCTTACATCTCATTGGCCACCCCTAGCTATAAGCAAACCTGGCAATGTATTTTAGCCAGAATGTGACTTCTCATAATAAGATTAAGCTTTTTTAACGAAGGAAAAAGAACGGCAATTAGCCCATATGGCTCAGGAAAGAAGGAGGGTAAGATGGAAGGAGCGTTCCAGTCTACAAAATGGCCGCTTTCTATTTTAATGCAGTGGATAGTGCAGCCTCCCACGGATCAGGACCGCAGCAGCAGAGCCCATGGTACCTATGGGAGCCTGTGGTTAAAGCTTTATAGGACAGAGCCTCCAGGAGCAAGGTCACCGTCTCCCTATCACTAGGGTCAACGCCCCACCCAGCTCCTGTTTTGTCTTTCATCATATCACTGGCCCTTAAGTTTTAAGGAACCCTGAAGTTCCCCATCCAACACTTGAATCCTCCCTCAACATTCCAAAAAGATTTCCAGCCGGTAGTTCAAGCTAAAAACCTAACCTCCAAAAGAGATCCATCAACTTCTTCTGCCTTCTTATTGCTACCAGTTTCTGCAAGCTCCATCACCCTTCACCTAGTGGTCAGCAGCCCAGAGCTGCTCTCTCTGGTTCCACTCTTGCATCCCTACATTCCACGCATCACGCAGCAGCCAGAATGCCATTTTAATAATGTAAGCCCAGCCGTGTCACTTTCCTACTGAAATCTCTCTGGTGGCTTCTCATCACACAGAGTAAAATCCAAACACCATCATCTGGCCACTCCCCATCCCTTTCACTGCTTCTTTGCCGCTCCTCCCCTTTGCTCAGGGGCTCAGGGGCTCACATCCATTATCAAGTTATAATACTTGGTAATCCTCTAAATAATCCATTTCTTTCTATATTCCATGTGTAGCATCTGTAAAATTATAATTTCCCAACTTCCTAATGTTCACACTGGCCTTTTTGTCACTTGAACACACCAAAGTCCTTTTCACCTTACGGCTTTTATCTGGAATGCTCTTCCCTACGTGGCTGGATCCTTCTAATCATTCAGATCTCCACTAGAATATCCCACCTCCTCAGAAAGACTTTCCCTGACTTACCCAGTCTAATGAAGTCCTATCCTTACTAGATATTACCTAGCACATCACTCTATTTTTTTCAGGCATGAAAAAATTTAACATGCTCATACATTTATTTCCTCTTTCATTATTACTATTATTAAGTTCCATGAAGGCAGAAACACTGCTTCTGTTGTTCTCCCCATATGTCCAGCACCACAGTGAATGGGATGTGATAAGCCTTCGATACTGTTGAGTGAACGATGTGATGTGAAATGCCCTCACTCTCCTAGTCACTCTTCTCTGAACGTCCCTCCGTTGGCTATAAGCCCTCTTAAACAGGCTCCAAAAAATACAACTCAATTCTTAGAACTGTATCATTAGCAAAGAACAGCATGGCACTCTTGAGCATTATATAATGTCCCCTAACATGGTTCAGTGGCTTATTTACAAAATAAGTTTTGCATATGGGTTCATGGATCCATTTTCAGAATTTTCACGGGTGAGGGAACCCAGGTCACAAATCACTGACCCCTATCATGCCGTGTGATGATGTATGATCATGAGTAAAGGCCCCCCACAGTCCAGCAACAGACAGGTCTCCCTAAAAGCAACTTGAGAGGCACAGAAGTATACTGGGGGCACCTTAAAGCCAAAATGTTAACCACATAACCATTCTTCTGATTTTAATGGTAATTTCCTATTTTAAGAAAAAATCTAGAAGAGGTTAGACTTTTCATTGCATACTATTCCAATTTTTAGAGGTGACACAGAGACTTCTGTGCATTCACAAAACATCATTTCTTTTCCTCCTGGGCATATAGCTGGGTCACAGTTAGGAGGGACCGTATTACTGAGTTCTCACTGGTGAAATATGAGTGGAAGTGATCTACACCACAACAAAGAAGGAGACTAGATCCCTGAATGACTGAGTGGAGCAGAGTCACCTACACCCCCTACCTGAGTTGGAATGTGACATGAGTGAGAAATAAAAATCTCGCTGTAGTAAGCCACTGAGATTTTTTGAATGGTTTGTTATGACACTTATTCTACCCTGATTTATACAGAGAATAAACTAAACACCCTGTAATCATAATAATGCTAAATTTTCAAAGACAGACAATTCAACTTTCTGCAATCTCAGCCATTTTGGGCTGTTACAAATTATGTAGTTTTAACATCAGTGGGTGACAAGCAAAACGCTAGTGGCTTCTTAGATGACATAAACATACTGTATTTGCTTTTCAAGTGCTGGAAATGTTTCTAACTCAAATATGAAAGAAATATCTTAACAGGCTGACTTGGGGGAAATGCTCAACATGAAGAGACCAAAATGTTTTCCAAAAAGGGAAACAACTCAATATGGTCCCAAAGCCCTGCCCGGGCTTTAATAGAGGGACATCCAAAGTAAAGTAAAATTGCTGAAATTTAAGGGAAATTTTCTCATGAGGGTAGGATGCTATTAATTATCATTTAACTTAATGTTTATTTTTCTAAAGTGATTTCTTAAATTAAGGGAACTCTCCAAAGTCTCTATCCTGTCCTTCTGGGGATTCATAGGATGAAACTGAATCACTCTTTTACATGACCACCCTTCAGATATTTCTTGCTAACACTGTATATTCAAGCCATTAGATCTTCCTAAGAATCAGGAGACATTTTTCGGTGTAATTTCAGTTTTTCCTACCTTGACTAGTTCTTTCTATATTCCATGTGTAGCATTTGTAAAATTGTAATTTCCCAACTTGCTAATGTTCCCTGGACTACCACAGCCCTACTCACTAATTATATATAGTAGTTAGATGCATTATAATGTATTTTATTTATAAAATATGAATGTATTTTACCAGAAGAGCAAAAGTATCAATTAACTCTACCAAAATTTAACTTGCAATATTTTTTAAATACACTCATCACAATTCTACAGATTCATTTCTTTAAATTTTTGTTTCTCTTATCATTTTCATTATGCCCCATTCTCTCATCCAGTAGTATCAAGTTTCCAGGTTTCCAGCTTCTGGTTTGAAATCCATGGCCTGTAAATGTTTTAACTAAAGCAGAACTATAGAAAAATATACTAAATGAATACAGATGAGAAGGTTGTCTTTGGGTGGTGTGATTGCTTTCTGATTTGTGTTCATTTGGGTTTTCCAAGTTTTTTGCATGGACCACATAGTTCATTTTGTAATTAGAGAAAAAGTAAAAAATAAAGAATTAAACATAAAGTACTTCTTTTAGCCACTTAGCTTTTGGTATGTAATTACATATAAAAATTGGTTTTGCTTCATGTTGGTCTTAGGAGTCTCTTGTCCTCAACTTCATACTGAAAAGGAGTGATACAGCAAAATGCACTGTACTGAGCAAAATTCTTCTTCCTCCAAAGAAGACTGTTTAGAAATGAACATCTTTTGGAGGCACCTGTTTCCTTTCAATGGGGACAACAGATAAAGTTTGACTGAGAGAAATGCCAGTCGTGTCATGAGGCAGATGGATTAACTTTCTAATGTTTCTTTCCTGACAGTAAATCTCAAGTTTTACTCCTATGCGTAGCAAAATATTTTTAGAAATATCATTTGTTCAATAGAGATGATGCATTTTACTACTTCTTAGAGCAAACCATTGATCCCTATCACCGTGGCATTAGGTAGGCATCGCAAATCATCCAGGCATCTGCCCTCAGCCTCAAATAAATCACTGACAGAGCAGTAAAGAAAAGGGAAATGCCAATCAGAAGTAGGGAGTCAAGAGGAAAAGATTTTGTGGTATCTCTATTTATGACATTGCCTTTCTCTTAAAGACTTTGGTTATTCTAATTTCTTTTGCACTTTCCTCTTGAGGACTTCTCTCATGAAATATATTTTAGCCTAGTACAAATTTTCCCAGCAGGTATTTTTGAGTTCTTGAAAAATTCTATGTAGACTCATGTTAAATATCATCCAAGGTGCATTTTAAATTAATAGGTCAAGCAGTGATAAAATGTTTGAACTTTACATATATGTATATATACACCTACACACACATCAGTACTTATTGATTAAATTTTAAAGTTCCTATTTTAAAAAACTATCAATTCTCCAACCTAAAAATTCTCATCTAGTTTGTTTACATTCATTTTATTATCAGGGAGGGAAGATCCAGCTGAAGTTGGCCTCTTTCTCACCCCTCCCTGGTAACTTCCCCATGGTGACTTGCTGATGCGACTTCCTCACTAAGCTGGCAGCCCTGTTGGAGGATACCAACAGGAGAGGTTACATTCTAGCCATCTCCCGTGGTACCCACTCAGACACAGGGAAGTCCCACATTCTTGTCACACCAAAGGGTGGGAATGTTGGCTGCAGCTGGCACCACCTCTCAGTTCTGACTTTTCACCCTTACCATTACCCTGTGCCCCAGAAGCATCAGCCCAGACCAGTGAAGCACCCTTCTGGCTTGGTGGCTCAGCAATCTTGGTACAGGAGATAATGTTACTGTCAGATTCGGGGTGAGGAGGTTGTGTGGTTCAATCTGGTGGAAGGAGTGGGTAAGTTACATGTCCCACAGGAGCGGAGGGGGAGGGGATGGTTGCCCTCCATGAATCCTTACCCCCCCACCACCAAAGATGGCTTCCCACCCTACAGCCATATCTTACCTGATGGAGGGGGAAGCAAGCAAATAGGGAAGGAATGCTGGTGCGCGTTCTGCTGAAACGGGGCCTCTTAGCAGGCGACTCCGGAGGGAGGTGACTGTTCCTACAGACTGGCAACTTCCTGAACTCAAAACGCAGGGGACTTGGTGCCTTTTGTTCTCAGATGTGCGCTCTAGTCAAAATTACACGGAAAGCCTACTTTGCACTTCACACCATGACTCTAAAATGATTTCTTTGTCAACTGAAGCTTTGACATTTTGGAGCATTTAACTTGATTTCTGGCTGCCTCATCTGTGGGGTATCTCCGAGGGAAAAATAGCAGTCCCTTATCAAAAAGCCTAACTATTCTGTACAGATAATTCCTACCATCCCATCCAGGAAAATTACTGACCTTTGGACATACAGCCCTGCAAAAAGCAAATTTAGAGCATTTTTACTCTTGATGTTTTATCTAGGATAAACGTAGAAATGGCTATGTGTATTCCATGTAGCACGTGCTTAGAAAATGTCATTGAACTGAGCTAAATTATTTGGAAGAAATGAGGCTTTTAATTGCTGTGTATAATTTTACTATGAACCTTCCCTCCAGTCCTTTGGGAAGATACTTGCTTAAAAAATGTGTCAATACTTTTCTCCAAAATCAGGTCTGGGAAACCCCAAATGAGGTCCAAAAGTCTGAGGTTCTAATGAGAGTTTCTTTGGGAAATGCCCATTTCATAGAGTAACATGGAGTGGGACAGGTAAACACACCCCGCCCACATACACATACACGCACAATATACATAAGTCTATATGTTAACAATAGTTCTGTAAGTGGTAGAATTCTGTTATTTTTAAGTTTTCTTTATGCTGTTGCATATCTTACAAATTCCTACAATTAATATATATTAATAATGAGATGAACGATGATACCATTTATTAAATTCTTATATCTGCCCGTCACTGTGATACACTTTCTTACTTTCTTAAACCTTGTTTAAACCTCAAAACAGAGCAAAAAGTAGGAACTATGATTAACCTCATTTTACTGATGGAAAAACTACAACTTAGAGGTTTTTCATTGCACCTGGAAAGATGGAATGGCTAACAGGTGGCAAAGTCAATATATGAGTCCATGTCTACCTGAATCTACGTTTGTATTCTTTCCACTACACCATGTGATATAACTGATGCGGGAGAACCTTCATTGGGCCACACATCAGAAGTGCCTCACCATGATCAACATGTCCACGTTTATCGCCATGAGGTGGGATGTAAAACATTGCCCTCCATCTGAAGGCAGAATAGGAAATAGGCAGAAGGGATGCAAAGTAGGCATCTGAAAAGTTGGCTTTGTTTCCCCTACAAAGCAGATAAAGCAATGTGGAGTGAAGGGAGATCGATGAACTGAGTACACACTCAAGACTATACTGACGCACAGCTGTGGATGGGAGGCCAACAGTTGAAGAAAACCTCACCTACTCAGAGGTCCGACTTGCAGCAGCCTCAGCCAGTTGTAACCCAGGGGACCTCAAAATTAGTTTAAAGGACATTTGGGCACCACAGATGTCCCAAAGAGCTTTGAAGTTAATAATATTAGAAATATGTACAGATACCACTATGGTATCCTCCAGATAACTGGCCTCCTCCAGATAACCATATGTGTGAAAAACAGCAATGGATTAGATACAGAACTCATTGAGAGCTAAAGAAAATCTACCAGTGGCAAGAAACAAGAGATCAGCAGAGCAGGCAGAAGAAGTAGAAGTGTCCAGGCAGAGCATAGGGTGAGGGTGGACATTCAGTGAATGGACCATCTGAGTCCTCCATGCTTCAATAGCCCCTAAATATATTACAATATTAGAACAAGAAAGGACACTGGAGGTTATTGGAGGTCACCGTAGATCCTTCCTTATTTTACAATGGAGTTGATGAAGTGACAAAACTATTGCTGCTAAAAATTATAATCCCAGGTCATTAGGAAGAAGTAATGATCATGCCAAAATACTATGTTTAAGAAGGCTACGAAAAGTAAAAATAAATGTAATGGCATTTACACATGTAAACTTATATTTCCCGAAAAATGTTCTTTTGTGAAATATCTCATTCTCTGATGAGGTCAGATATATTGGTCATTATGATAAAACCCAGTAACAATAGTAGTAGAGAACATTCAGTTTTTCAAAGTCTACCATCTCTTTTCATCTTCATACCCTCCCTATGAAATTGCCAAGAGAAGTATTTGGCACAATTATCCTCACTTTATAGATTTGTCTCAGCGAAGCCACTCAAGGTTGGCAGAGCCACTATTAAAACCTGGACCTCCTAATTCACAGTTCTGGGCACTTTCTTCCATGTTTCATTGCCTGAAAGCTTCTTCTGAGGAGTGATGCTAGATAAAAGTAAGCACCTAAGAAAAGGTGGCCATGCAATATCACTTATACATTTATTCTTTCAACAAATCAGTTAGCCATTGCCACAAAAATACTACAAAAAACACCCCAAACTAAGCGGCTTTAAACAATAGTCATTATACTCTCACAAATGTATGTGTTGGTTGAGGGGTAGATAATTCAGGATGGGCTCCGCTGGTCAGTTCTGCTGGTCGCAGCTATGGACTGGCTGACCTGGCTGGGGCTTGGCTGTGGTGGTACAGCCCTTCTCCACGTCTCTCCTCCTCCTCCTCCTGGGGCCGGACAGTGAGCCCAGGCATGTACCTCTCATGGCAATAGTAGAGGTACAGGAAGATAAGCCTCATTTTCAAGTGTTTTCCAAGCTTTTGGTCTGCCCTCCAAGCCTTTGACCCACGAATATTCCATCGACCAAAGCAAGTCACATAACCAAACTCAAAGCCAAGAGGCAGGAAAATAGATTCCTCCTCTTTAATGGGACAAACTGCAAAGTCAGATGGCAAAGGATATGGATATGGGAGGAGTGAAGAATTGAGCCCACGAACGCAGTCTACGACAGTACCTACCATATTCCAGGCACTGTGCTAGGCACAAAGGAAACAGTGCTGATCATGATAGAAGCTGGCCTGCTAGAGCTTACAGTCAAAAACTGATCATTAAACATCCACCCACACAGACTCTACTGCAGTCTGCTTCAACTATAATCAAAATTTAACAATAAAGGTAAATCTGTTACCCTTATCTTACCTTGCATTTCTAGGAGGAATAAGTGCTTTGAGGGATTATCCATTATTTTGAAATCCTTTCACCATTGCTCCCCTTCTGTTGTCATGCATATGTCATATGTCTCATATAGATATATTCGTTCAAGTAAATCATTGAATTTATTTAGAGAACCAATGGAATAGCCTTTCTCCGCTCTTCTGGCTATGGGTCTGTGTGAGAATCTGTGGGTAGGATGGAAAATTTCTCACTTTAAGAAGCTGAGGACTTGCATCCCAGGGCTCCACCCCTTTCAAGTATCCCATCTGTATCACAAAGTTATTACTTAATTCCAAAACAGTTACTTAGAGCCATCTATGTACCAGGCTCAGTGATCAGGGTTTTTCCATCTAATGATTCATCTAATCCTCATGACAATGTTGTGAGTAAAACTAGTAGAAAATGTTCCCCGTATTCAACACATGGTTATTAAAGCACTAATTATGTGCCAGGCACCGGGCCTGCCACATGAGAAATACATATATTTCTGGCCTTCAGAGAGACAGACCTGTAAACAATACAATTAAAATATAATGAGTTAAGAGCCTTTATAGGAGACAATGCACTTTAAAACATTATGCAAATATAAGGTATTATAATTAAGCATAGCCGTAGGTCTCGAAGACTGCATCCTGTTTTCAGAAGTGCCTAATTTATATACAAGGAAATCTGTGGTACTGAGACAATTTGAAGTGAATGGAGGAATACCCTGACCCCAAACCATGTGCCACCATTGTTTCCATCATTCTGAGAAAATCCAATTAAAATAGAAAAAAGAAGCAATGATGCTTGCCAGACCAGCAGAAAAGTGACAGTCTTCGCAGATTCAAGAGAATACTGAAGAAATACATGTGCCCAGGACAGGGGATAAGGAAAGATGAGTAAACACTCCAAAAATCATATAGATTGAGGGAACTCAGGGCATAAGCCTAAAAAATTAGAGCGTGGAGTGATCTTATTTAGGCGTTGGTTCCAATTTCCTTGATATGAAATCAATGCCCATGAGTTCCAGACACACAAAAAAAGAGTTTACCAGCTCCAGCACTTCACAAATAATTGTTTAGACATATAATCAACCTTAATACTTATCCTTCTCCCCATAAACTTTTTCTCTACTTCTTTCCTTCCTTCTCCAAATATTTCCTAAAGTAAAGCATGCTAATTGCTGGAAGGTACCTTATGACATCAGCCACTGAGTCAGCTTATCTTATCAAAAACTTTCACTGACAAATAGAAAATGTTTTTAATAAAGCACATACCCTCAGACATAAAAGGAATTATTTATCACAAATTTAAAACCCCCATAAAGCCCAACCACTGATGACTAGAGATGTTACTTAGAATATCAGTGCCATAATCTCAGCACTGCTTTCACTAAATGACTTTGCCAAAGTTATGAAACCTTCATAATTCCATGAAAAATGGGTGTCTCTAACAATACCATGTATAATTAAGCATATACTGCTGTGCAGTTGGAAAATTCCATTGTCACCTGCATCAGCCTCAAAGATCAATTTGCATACATGGATCAAAGGGAACCTTACAGCTTGCTGGTTCATTTAAAAATGAACCAGGACAATTTTAAGACCTTATTAAATCCCTCAAATTCATCAGAATAAGAATGTTTTGACTTGTAAACAGCAAAGTACTTTATAAGGGATTATGAGGGAGATGCATTCATCAATTGCTTGAGTTGAACTTTTCTGATGTGTTTGTTTTCATTCCTGGTCTCTCTCAAGCCTCAATATTCTTGAATCTTGTTCAAATTAATGATATATTTTAAAGTCAAATCGAATTGATACTATTGCATTCAATTAAACATCCAAAGCTTCGGCAGGTCCTCCGGAAGTGCAGGAGTGGAGAAAATATTGCTGACATGAAATAGAAACCAAAGCCCCTTGCATCTTCATTTTGTGCAACATCCTTCCAGGGGAACCAAGCAAGGGACAAGCCAGGCTGGGGAGTTATTCATGGTCAGGATAGAGGGAGGGAATGGAAAGCAGAGACCAGGGTCAAGGACAAAGGCCCACTTCTACTGGTGATAGAGGGTCACTGTGACTGTCCTTTACCTATTACCTCTCAGCTCTAAGATCACCTCTCTGTGAGCCTGGAGCTGGAACTCTGCAAGCCACAGTTTCCCAGCACCCTTGCTAGCTGGCTTCCTGTCCAGTTTTGCCAGGGGGAGACTGAACGTGGAGAAGCTCCTAGAGAAAACTGGAACGTGGGAGGAGGGGAAAGGGGACTCCCTACTTCTTTCCCAGTCTCTGTCAGCATCCCTCCAACAGCAGCCTCACCCTGCACCCTGAGAGGGGCCAGGAGCGGCTGGAGAATCAGTCATCTGTGCTCTCTCACTCCCTGGGCCACGCTACCCAGGCCATCAGAGCACCCACTGGATTACCCCCTTACTGGCCCCAATACCAGCAGCAGGGCATCTGCTCCACGGAGGTCCAGGCACCAGTCACAACCTGCTCCTTTTCCAAGACCCTGGGCTCTAAGACACCCCTTGCCCCTCTCGTCCTCCCAGCCCAGGGTGGGAACTGCTCCTGCAGCTGTTCATCTAGGGCCTCCCTAGGCTTCTCCTTTTGTTCGCTAGCCTTCCAACACCCGTGTAACCAATTCCTGTATTAAATCCCTTCCATTTAAATTCCTAGTGTAGTTCTGTTTTTCTTGACTAGATCCTAATTGATATTCTCACCAAGGCAGCGACCGTCAATGAAGAAAGAAAGGGGAGTTTTCCATTGCTGGTGAGGGATTGGGGAAAGGATCAATACGTTATTTCTGGAAGCTGTAGAGGTGATTCTGATAATATTGCCATTCCCCACCATTATTCTTTCTGCCATTCTTCCTCCTTTAACTGTAATGTGGTTTCTGGGCCGTCTTACAAGGGCATACTGTGTGCATCTAAAGGTAGCTGCAATGGAAGAGATCTATGGGAGTCTTCAAGGAGTTCCTTTACCCATTAACCCCATTGGTCAATCCACCTACCACACAGGTGTCAATAGTGGTGATGATCTGTAATGATGCTAGACCATATACGACCATACTTCTGTCACTATTCCTTTCAAAGGCTGCCCTCCCCAGCCAGTCATGGGAGGGGCACACGAGCTACCAACCCTCACAAGAATTAGAGGCCACACATGTAACTGTGCCTATACTCTGGCATGAGGACACAGTCAGCCCACAGAGGAGCTAAGTAAACGGAACCTTAGCCCAGGGCTTAGGAAAAGGTTCCCAACCCTTGACATTGAACAACCTCACCAGTAACTGTACTTTCAAAACCGGACTAAACATCTTCCACCCCAGCAGAGGTCATAGCCCAGAAACAAATTCAAGCTAAAAAATCATTTAGAAAACTGGAAACTCTTTAGTATTGGTTTTTACACATGAATGCCATAATTATGTTGTTGTATCTGTAGGGTATCTTTATTTCTCTAGTGTTTTGGTTGTGTTGTATTTTGATTAAATATTAACCAACAAATATTTCAAGAAATGTAGGAGGATGATTCCCTAAATAAATAACTTTGGTTTTAAAAAAGATCACTTCTAGAAATTATTAATGCAATGAATCGAGATGAATACTTTAAAACTGAACTCTGGCAGATGTTGACTGCAGCATTTAGCTTCCCTTTCTGAGCATCACTGAGCCCCTCATGCCCAGAGCTAATATGACCTCAAGAAAATAAAACCAGTCTTGGCTCAGTGATTTAGAGGCAGTGGGGGGAGTTGGGAATAAATGCTAATGGTTTTCAGTCAAACCCAAAGCAAAATACAAGGCAGCCAAAGCAAATATGTTTTTTTTTCCTTACACTTCCAGCTGACATTTGTGTGGCAGGATGAGGTCTTAACCCTGATAAATAATTTTTTGAGTTAACAGCCCCTGCTTCCGTTTACCTTTCAGTTGGGGGGGGGGGGGGAGTGGGAAACACATGAAATCATATGAAGGAAACAGAGGATAAGACAAATGTTTCACAATAGTTCTATTGTATTTACCAATCTCTTAGGCTAGCTGCTGGCTCATCCTCAATTCTAGTCTTTACGCCCACCTAGCCTCCACCACACACGACCCACATCTTCACACATCTAGAGCTCTGCACATCAATATTTTCTCCATTATTTACCAGTATTCTCCTCAGCTCTTCTTCATTATATGTCTTTCAAGTAGGGCTAACCCTTAATTTATAGGACAACTTACATTCAGTGTGACAGCTCTTAAACTTGTAGCAAACAGGAAGAAAAAATATTTTTTGATAAATTTATCAGTTTAAATCCACTCATATTTCCCCTGTTAATTGCTGGAAAGTTGTATGTAAAGTATATAAATGTAAGGATGCACATCCTTCTGGCAATTGTTTTGTGATGTCTCTGATATTCCTTAAATCTGCCCCCCACCCAAATCCTGCAAGTTTATCTACAGAAGGGAAGGGAGCTAGTGCTGACTCAATTTGCATTCAGGGTACATTCCTTCTTAATTTATCTACTTGTTTGTATTTGCTGAAGATATGCATGTGTCCTGAACATTTACTCTATATGATACGTCCTGTATATCTGCCTGAATTATGATCAGTTTGAACCCATGAGCCTCCAGCAAAATATTTAACTTTTATTTTTGCCACTCCTCGCAACATGACACACAGAGAGATCCTCAGTATAGCAGATATGGCAGAGGCTGTTAGCACCCTCCCCACGTCCTCTTGCCATCCATTATTCTCTTACATGCCTGTGGCTTTCAAGGCAAGTAAAAGGCCTGAAAGGCCTCTCTAGCCACGGAAGCATGCTCTGTCCACGCATGGGGAAGGCCTGAAGGGCTAGGAGTTAACGCTGCCCCCAGTGGCTGTCAACCAATGAAGGATGGGAGTGGGTGGATACACACCCCAGCTTCCTTACCCCTTGGGTGGAACAACTCTGAGGCATGTTGTACACAATCTTGCAGAAGCCCATGACAGAACTGATGGTCAGTCACCCACAACAGTAAGGCTCTCGTGAGCTCATCTCTGTATTGGCTTCCTTCCCTTCCATGTCTCACTCTGCCCCTTTCCTACCAGTGCTTTCTGGGATGGCTCCCAAATAAACTACTTGCATCCATATCTTGTTTCGAGGTCTGCTTATGAGGGACCCTCTGCTAAAATCACTCGACAAATGTTTTCAGTGATATATATGGGTCTTTCTGCCCCACAGACTTGAAAAATGAAAGGTCTCATATTTGGGAATGGGGGAATAAAAATGACTTTAGAGCTTTGTTTTCTAAATGCAGCACACATTCCCCCATAGGAGGTATGGGCAGGCACCAAAACCATCTTATATATTACTATCAGTATAACCTCACTTTTGACCAATAGGCCAGTAAAGCCTTCGATAATGAAACACCTTGACTAAATCAGGGCCTGAACTGGCAGAGTTGAGTCAGGTGCCCTAGCAAAGACACTGGTGATACTGCTGGACAAATGGTCCCCGCTCCTCAGCCCATGGATCAATTCACAGCTAGGAATTAACATAGAAGCAGAGGAGTCTCTTGGAAAGAACAGCTTAAGATTCCAACCCTTTCTGTGTGAGGTTCAACATGATTGAAGCCACTTCATGGCCCTCACCACGGCCAGATAACAGAAAAGTGCATTGAGGTCATAAGGAAGGGTGGCCGAGAGTGACCACTTGACTGGATTTAGCAGCAAGGACTCATGTTGGAAGAGGACCGTCACTTGGAGTCCCCTGGGAGGCTGGCACTGGAATCCATCTCCACCCATAGTGCACTCCTGATTGAGTCTAACACTTAGGGAAGACACATTCACCATTGCACTTACTCAACAAATACTCTCGCGCTGGGCGAGGTACTGGGGATTCAACGGCCAGCAAAAGAGACGTGTCCCTGCCTTTGCAGACCTTACAGTAGAGTGTGGAAGACACATATTAGACAAGCAGGAAAACAGGTAGATACCTACAAAAGGTGTATCTAAACAATATCAGAAGTCAGAATTTCAGGACAAAGGGGATGTAAAGGAAGCAGGCTGGAGAAAATAGCATGTGTGAAAGTCCTGAGGGGGCAGAGAAGATGGGATTTTTAAGGAACAGAAAGAAAGCCAATGCAGTTAAGGTGAGGAGAAAAAGAAAGAGAGAGAGAGAGAGAGAGAGACAACAACCTTATTAAAGTTTTGCTCTTCAACCTAAGTCCAACAGGAAGCACCTGAAGAGGTCTTAACTGGGAGCTCCACATAGAGGAATTCAGGGTCTAGGAAAGGGTCCTCGCCAATGTCAGCCACAGAGCCACAGTAGTGAAACAGGTAGATGAGAGAGAGGGAAAGAGAGGGAGAGGGGGAGAGAGAGAGAGAGAGAGAGAGAGAGAGAGAGAGAGAGAGAGAGAGAGAGAGGGAGAGAGAGAGGAAGGAAGGGAGGGAGAGAGAGGGAGAGAAAGGGAATTTAGAACACTGTCTGACACATAGTAAGTATGCAGTAAATATTAGCTATTGAAGGACACTTTTCTTTAAATAGAAAAGCCCTCAGCTCCTCAAGTAACTCCATCTTGGGGTAAATCTTTACAACCCCCAACATTTTTCTAGAAATACTAGTGTCTCCTTGATGGTCATTAATTAACTTAAAACTGTCTACCAATTTAACAGGGGATCTCAAACCTAGCTGCTCATTATAACTACCTGGGGAGCTTTTAAACATAATAACTTTTTTTTTTAATGATGATGAAAGCTTGATGGTATTCACATTGCTTAATTTGTGTCACGCTTTATTTATTTATTTATTTATTTATTTATTTATGGCTGTGTTGGGTCTTCGTTTCTGTGTGAGGGCTTTCTCTAGTTGTGGCAAGCGGGGGCCACTCTTCATCGTGGTGCGCGGGCCTCTCACTATCGCGGCCTCTCTTGTTGCAGAGCACAGGCTCCAGACGCACAGGCTCAGTAATTGTGGCTCACGGGCCCAGCTGCTCCGCGGCATGTGGGATCTTCCCAGACCAGGGCTCAAACCCGTGTCCCCTGCATTGGCAGGAAAATTCTCAACCACTGCGCCACCAGGGAAGCCCAAAATAATAACTCTTGAAGATGGCAGAGTAGAAGGACGTGCACTCACTCCCTCTTGCGAGAGTACTGGAATCACAACTAACTGCCGAACTATCATCAACGGGAAGATACTGAACTCACCAAAAAAGATACCCCACATCCAAAGACAAAGGAGAAGCCACAATGAGACGGTAGGAGGGGCACAATCACAATAAAATCAAATCCCATAACTGCTGGGTGGGTGACTCACAAACTGGAGAACACTTATACCACAGAAGTCCACCCACTGGAGTGAAGGTTCTGAGCCCCACGTCAGGCTTCCCAACCTGGGGATCTGGCAATGGGAGGAGGAATTCCTAGAGAAACAGACTTTGAAGGCTAGGGGGATTTGACTGCAGGACTTCGACAGGACTGGGGGAAACAGAGACTCTACTCCTGGAGGGCACACACAAAGTAGTGTGCGCGTTGAGTCCCAGGGGAACGAGCAGTGACCCCATAGGAGACTGAACCAGACCTACCTGCTAGTGTTGGAGGGTCTCCTGCAGAGGCAGGGGATGGCTGTGGCTCACCATGAGGACAAGGACACTGGCAGCAGAAGTTCTGGGAAGTGCTCCTTGGTGTGAGCCCTCCCAGAGTCCTCCATTACCCCACCAAAGCACCAGGTAGGCTCCAGTGTTGGGTCGCCAGACCCCAAACAACCAACAGGGAGGGAACTCAGCCCCACCCATCAGCAGACAAGTGGATTAAAGTTTTACTGAGCTCTGCCCACCAGAGCAACAGTCAGCTCTACCCACCACCAGTCCCACCCATCAGGAAACTTGCACAAGCCTCTTAGATAGCCTCATCCACCAGAGGGCAGACAGCAGAAGCAAGAAGAACTACAATCCTACAGCCTGTGGAACAAAAACCACATTCACAGAAAGATAGACAAGATGAAAAGGCACAGGGCTATGTACCAGATGAAGGAACAAGATAAAACCCCAGAAAAACAACCAAATGAAGTGGAGATAGGAAACCTTCCAGAAAAAGAATTCAGAATAATGATAGTGAAGATGGTCCAGGACCTCAGAAAAAGAAAGGAGGCAAAGATCGAGAAGATGCAAGAAATGTTTAACAAAGACCTAGAAGAATTAAAGAACAAACAAACAGAGAGGAACAATACAATAACTGAAATGAAAAATACACTAGAAGGAATCAATACCAGAATAACTGAGGCAGAAGAACGGATAAGTGACCTGGAAGATAGAATGGTGGGATTCACTGTCATGGGATAGAATAAAGAGAAAAGAATGAAAAGAAATGAAGACAGCCTAAAAGACCTCTGGACAACATTAAACGCAACAATATTTGCATTATAGGGGTCTCAGAAGGAGAAGAGAGAGAAAAAGGACCCGAGAAAATATTTGAAGAGATTATAGTCGAAAACTTCCCTAACATGGGAAAGGAAATAGCCACCCAAGTCCAGGAAGCGCAGAGAGTCCCAGGCAGGATAAACCCAAGGAGAAACACGCCGAGACACACAGTAATCAAATTGACAAAAATTAAAGACAAAGAAAAATTATTGAAAGCAACAAAGGAAAAATGACAAGTAACATACAAGGGAACTCCCATAAGGTTAAGAGCTGATTTCTCAACAGAAACTCTACAAGCCAGAAGGGAGTGGCATGATATATTTAAACTGATGAAAGGGAAGAACCTACAACCAAGATTACTCTACCTGGCAAGGATCTCATTCAGATTCGAGGGAGAAATCAAAAGCTTTACAGACAAGCAAAAGCTAACAGAATTCAGCACCACCAAACCAGCTCTATAACAAATGCTAAAGGAACTTCTCTAAGTGGGAAATACAAGAGAAGGAAAGGACCTACAAAAACAAACCCATAACAATTAAGAAAATGGTCATAGGAACATACATATCGAAAATTACCTTAAACGTGAATGGATTAAATGCTCCAACCAAAAAACACAGGCTCACGGAATGGATACGAAAACGAGACCCATATATATGCTGTCTACAAGAGACCCACTTAAGACCTAGGGACACATACAGACTGAAAGTGAGGGGATGGAAAAAGATATTCCATGCAAATGGAAATCAAAAGAAAGCTGGAGTAGCAATACTCATAACAGATAAAATAGACTTTAAAATAAAGCATGTTACAAGAGACAAGGAAGTACACTACATAATGATCAAGGGATCAATCCAAGAAGAAGATATAGCAATTATAAATATATATGCACCCAACATAGGAGCACCTTAATACATAAGGCCACTGCTAACAGCTATAAAAGAGGAAGTCGACAGTAACACGATAATAGTGGGGGACTTTAACACCTCACTTATACCAATGGACAGATCATCCAAACAGAAAATTAATAAGGAAACACAAGCTTTAAATGACACAATAGATCAGAAAGATTTAATTGATATTTATAGGACATTCCATCCAAACACAGCAGGTTACACTTTCTTCTCCAGTGCGCACGGAACATTCTCCAGGATAGATCACATTTGGGGTCACAAATCAAGCCTCAGTAAATTTAAGAAAATTGAAATCATATCAAGCATCTTTTGTGACCACAACGCTATGAGATTACAAATCAATTACAGAGAAAAAACGCAAAAAACACAAACACATGGAGGCTAAACAATACGTTACTAAATAACCAAGAGATCACTGAAGAAATCAAAGAGGAAATCAAAAAATACCTAGAGACAAATGACAATGAAAACACGACAATCCAAAACCTATGGGATGCAGCAAAAGCAGTTCCAAGAGGGAAGTTTATAGCAATACAAGCCTACCTCAAGAAACAAGAAAAATCTCAAATAAACAATCCAACCTTACACCTAAAGGAACTAGAGAAAGAAGAACAAACAAAACCCAAAGTTAGTAGAAGGAAAGAAATCATAAAGATCAGAGCAGAAATAAATGAAATAGAAACAAAGAAAACAATAGCAAAGATCAACAAAACTAAAAGCTGGCTCTTTGAGAAGATAAAGAAAACTGATAAACCATTAGTCAGACTCATCAAGAAAAATAGGGAGAGGACCCAAATCAATAAAATTTGAAATGAAAAAGGAGAGGTTAAAACAGACACCGCAGAAATACAAAGCATCCTAAGAGACTCCTACAAGCAACTCTATGCCAATAAAATGGACAACCTGGAAGAAATGGACAAATTCTTAGAAAGGTATAACCTTCCAAGACTGAAACAGGAAGAAATAGAAAATATGAACAGAACAATCACAAGTAATGAAATTGAAACTGTGATTAAAAATCTTCCAACAAACAAAAGTCCAGGACCAGATGGCTTCACAGGTGAATTCTACCAAATATTTAGAGAAGAGTTAACACCCATCCTTCTCAAACTCTTCCAAAAAATTGCAGAGGAAGGAACACTCCCAAACTCATTCTATGAGGCCACCATCACCCTGATACCAAAACCAGACAAAGATACTACGAAAAAGAAAATTAGAGACCAATATCACTGATGAATATAGATGCAAAAATCCTCAACAAAAGACTAGCAAACAGAATCCAACAGCACATTAAAAGGACCATACACCATGATCAAGTGGGATTTATCCCAGGGATGCAAGGATTCTTCAATATACGCGAATCAATCAATGTGATACACCATATTAACAAATTGAAGAATAAAAACCATATGATCATCTCAACAGATGCAGAAAAAGCTTTTGACAAAATTCAACACCCATTTATGATAAAACCTCTCCAGAAAGTGGGCATACAGGGAACCTACCTCAACATAATAAAGGCCATATTTGACAAACCCACAGCAAACATCATTCTCAGTGGTGAAAAACTGAAAGCATTTCCTCTAAGTCAGGAACAAGACAAGGATGTCCACTCTCGCCACTATTATTCAACATAGTTTTGGAAGTCCTAGCCATGGCAATCAGAGAAGAAAAAGAAATAAAAGGAATACAAATTGGAAAAGAAGAAGTAAAACTGTCACTGTTTACAGATGACATGATACTATACATAGAGAATCCTAAAGATGCCACCAGAAACCTAACTACTAGAGCTAATCAATGAATTTGGTAAAGTTGCAGGATACAAAATTAATGCACAGAAATCTCTTGCATTCCTATACACTAATGATGAAAAATCTGAAAGAGAAATTAAGGAAACACTCCCATTTACCATTGCAACAAAAAGAATAAAATACCTAGGAATAAACCTACCTAGGGAGACAAAAGACCTGTATGCAGAAAACTATAAGACACTGATGAAAGAAATTAAAGATGATACAAACAGATGGAGAGATACACCATGTTCTTGGATTGGAAGAATCAATATTGTGAAAATGACTATACTACCCAAAGCAATCTACAGATTCAATGCAATCCCTATCAAATTACCAATGGCATTTTTTACAGAACTAGAAAAAAAATCTTAAGATTTGTATGCAGACACAAAAGACCCCGAATAGCCAAAGCGGTCTTGGGGGAAAAAATGGAGCTGGAGGAATCAGACTCCCTGACTTCAGACTATACTACAAAGCTACAGTAATCCAGACAATATGGTACTGGCACAAAAACAGAAATACAGATCAATGGAACAGGATAGAAAGCCCAGAGATAAACCCACGCACATATGGTCAATTAATCTATGACAAAGGAGGCAAGGATATACAATGGAGAGAAGACAGTCTCTTCAGTAAGTGGTGCTTGGAAAACTGGACTAATGCCTACATGTAAAAGAATGAAATTAGAACACTCCCTAACACCATACACAAAATTAAACTCAAAATGGATTAGAGACCTAAATGTAAGACCAGACACTACAAAACTCTTAGAGGAAAACACAGGAAGAACACTCTTTGACATAAATCATAGCAAGATCTTTTTTGATCCACCTCCTAGAGTAATGGAAATAAAAACAAAAATAAACAAATGGGACCTAATGAAACTTCAAAGCTTTTGCAAAGCAAAGGAAACTACAAACAAGACGAAAAGACAACCCTCAGAATGGGAGAAAAGATTTGCAAATGAATCAACAGACAAAGGATTAATCTCCAAAGTACATAAACAGCTCATGCAGCTCAATATTAAAAAAACACACAACCCAATCCAAAAATGGGCAGAAGACCTAAATAGACATTTCTGCAAAGAACACATACAGATGGCCAAGAAGCACATGAAAAGCTGCTCAACATTACTAATTATTAGAGAAATGCAAATCAAAACTACAATGAGGTATCACCTCACACCAGTTAGAATGGGCATCATCAGAAAATCTATAAACAACAAATGCTGGAGAGGGTGTGGAGAAAAGGGAACACTCTTGCACTGTTGGTGGGAATGTGAATTGATACAGCCACTATGGAGAACAGTATGGAGGTTCCTTAAAAAACTAAAAATAGAGCTACCATATGACCCAGCAATCCCACTACTGGGCATATACCCTGAGAAAACCATAATTCAAAAAGACACATGCGCCCCAATGTTCATTGCAGCACTATTTACAGTAGCCAGGTCATGGAAACAACCTAAATGCCCATCAACAGAAGAATGGATAAAGAAGTTGTGGTACATATATACAATGGAATATTACTCAGCCATAAAAAGGAATGAACTTGGGTCATTTGTAGAGACATGGATGGATCTAGAGACTGTCATACAGAGTGAAGTAAGTCAGAAAGAGAAAAACAAATATCGTATATTAACGCATATATGTGGAACCTAGAAAAATGGTACAGATGAACCAGTTTGCAGGGCAGAAATAGAGACACAGAGGTAGAGAAGAAACGTATGGACACCAAGGGGGGAAAGCGGCTGGGGGTGGGGGTGGTGGTGGGATGAATTGGGCGATTGGGATCGACATGTATACACTGATGTGTATAAAATTGATGACTAATAAGAACCTGCTGAATAAAAAAATAAATAAAATAAAATTCAAAAATTCAAAAAAAAAAATAATGACTCTTTGACATCCTCCAACCAATCAAATCAAAGCCCCTAGGAGGTAGGGTGTGAACCTGAGTATTTTTGAAAGCTCCCCAGTTTCTTTTATATGTGTCCAGCTTTGAGAACCAGGACATCTTAACATGATTTAGTGTATGACTAAACAGCTAGCCAGTCTGTTCCCAGCCCAAATGGGTTACAAGAGGGGCAGATTGAAGTTGGGATGAATTTGCTGAGAGCCTGCTTTGGGCTGGGCATTTTTCACCCACTGTGTTATTCAGTATCAAAAAAAATTCAAAAAAAAATTAAGGGAATTTCCTGGCGGTCCAGTGGTTAGGACTCTGTGCTTTCACTGCTGAGGGTGCAGGTTCAATCCCTGGTCGGGGAATTAAGATCCCGCAAGCTGCGCCGCATGGCCAAAAAAAAAATTTTCTTTTTTAATTTGATGAGACAACTCTTTTCATCCCATTTCATACATGAAAAACAACTGATACTCAGAGAAGCAAGTTGCCCAGGTCACACAACAAGTAAATGAGGGGAGAGATGCAGGATTCAAGCTCTAGTCCCTTTGTGTTCCAAATCCTACCATCTGTCTGCTACCCCCATACTGCTTTCTAAGACAGAGGTGGATGGTTGAGACCCTTGAGAAGCCAAAAAGGAAATTAGAGTCTGAGAAGGTGGTGGCATTGAGAAGGGTCACGGAGGGAAGTATCAGAGGACACAAGACATACTTTCCATAAGTCACTGTTTATCCCACGGACAGTGCTGCCAGCTCTGGCAGACCTCTAGGCAGCCTCCCCTGACTCAGAAACCTCTCCCTGGGCTACCGAGGAGTCATCCCTGATATTCGCTCTTTCTCTCACACCCCTCGTCTAATTCATCAGTTTTTTCTAACTCTTTTTTTTTTTATTTTTTTAAATTTTTGGCCACAGCTCGCGGCATGAGGGATCTTAGTTCCCCGACCAGGGATCAAACTCTCGCCCCCTGCAGTGGAAGCGTGGGGTCTTAACCACTGGACCACCAGGGAAGTCCCTAATTCATCAGTTAAGTCCTATTATCTACGCTCGTCAAGTATCTCCAGGATCTAGCAACTTCTCACTCTCCGCACAGCTACAACCCTAGACCGAGTCGGCCCGACTCCCTCCCAGGAGACCGTGTGAGCTATGGTGGGAAAGAGAAATCGAAATCGGAGCGTGCTGATCAAGCAGGTAGCTCCCTTTCAAACCCTCCAGGGCCTTCCCATTTCAACCAGACCACAATCTCGAGCCCTCACCGTGACCTCGGGGCCCTCCAAGCTCTGGGCCCACTGATTTCTCCAGCTCCAGCTCCTGCAGTGATCCCTCTCCCTCTGCCTGGCCGTTCACCTGTCCTGCGATGCTTGCTGCCCTCTCGGGGTGTCCCTGCATGCCGTTTCTTCCCTCTGCTTCTCCTCACTTAGCTCTCAACTCCACTGTCACCTCTTCAGGGAGGCCTCACCTGGCCACCAGAGCTAAAGAGGCCCCCATCCCCACCTTGCTGGTCAAGTGCCCGGCGTTCAGTCACCACTTGCTTACTGGTGGCCATGCTTTTAAAAGTGTAACTGTGTCCTTGGCCAGAAGGATTGTGATTCTTTGGTTGGAAATTCTATCCATCACACCCCGACCTGCTCTTCAGCGTTGAACTCATCGCCAGGCCTCGTTCTCTGTTTGCAAAATGAGAATAATGACTAACGTGAGTCTTCAGGCGACCTTCTGACTGAGGACTCAATGTCTGTCAGCGATCAGACTCCCAGTGCCACGTTCAGAAAGAGGGATGACCCAAAGCCAAATCTTTATCTTGCACCTTTCCTTTGCATCTGATGTTGGCTTTTTGTTTGCATTTAGCACATTCGGGAAGGAGGCAAATAAACATTACACTGGCTGACACTGTGTGAACGTGCATCAGATTCAGTCAGGGCAGGAAGGCTGGGAGCAAACCGTCCCCAGAAATCCCCACAGGCTTGGACCAGACTCTAAATCCATTAATCTCCTGCAAGATAACCAAGTCCACTGCCAATAAAACATTAACAGCACCATTTCCTGGACTTGGCATTATCTAAGAGTCCAAACAGGCCCAGAAAATGGAGCACAGCTTCTACTCCAGGCCGTTCACGAAAGCGTGGATAGTGCATGGGACAAATGACAAAGCTGTCCCCGTTGTTAGTGTCTAGGCTTCTGTCTGCCCTCCTTAATGGCAACATTAACCTGCTATTCTCCTCTTTGTGGTCAGAAGTTCTAAACGTGTGGACCCCCATGAGGTCTATGGGTAGATTTCAGGGGGTCCATGACTTTTTAAAAAATATTTATTTATTTATGTATTTATTTTGGCTGTGCCAGGTCTTATTTACAGCTCGCGGGATCTTAGTGGAGGCATGTGGGATCTAGTTCCCTGACCAGGAATCGAACCCGGGCCCCCTGCATTGGGAGCATGGAGTCCTAGCCACTGGACCACCAGGGAAGTCCCAGGGCGTCCATGACTTGAATGGGGAAATTTTTACCTTTTTGTTTTCATTCTCTAAATGAAATTTGGCATTTCCTTCAACTCAACATAGGCAGGAAACCTCAGCAGTACTAGCACTGCCTGTGACTTTGTCACCAATAAAATTCAAGGTTGTTGTCATATCACATTTTGGTTGTTGCAGAGCTCAAAATACTGTGAACATCCATCACTACTTCAACATTACAACAGTTATTAGACCTATCACTAGATCTTGTTATTTCCCACGTTGATAAAGAAGGACACATATTACTCTAGCACAAATCTGGGGGTTTTTTTTAGTATTTTGACAGCAGTATTTCTGTTTTTTTTTTTCTGGCCACACCGCACGGCTTGTGGGATCTTAGTTTCCCGACCAGGAATTGAACCCAGGCCCTTGGCAGTGAGAGCATGGAGTCCTAACCACTGGACCACCAGGGAATTCCCATACAGCAGTATTTCAATATAATTGATTTCCTTTGTTATATGTATTTTATTTTATGTATTTAAGAACATTTTCTGAGAGGAATGCCACAAGCTTTGCCAGACTTCCAAAGCCTAGCTCCCACCTCAGATCCTATATTAAAGTGGCCAAATCCTCCCACTGATACTTCAGAGAAGTTTTTGCCTTAGGCAACTTTGCAATGCAGATAAGTTTATCTTACTTGTCTCCACACCACACCCCACTCTGTCCTGTGTCACTGTCCCTAGCAGTGTTTGTTAGCTTTTGTGGGCCATGCCACCTTTTAATAAACATTCATGACCACCTTTAATGATGGTCTCTGAAATGCAAATGAAATGCTCTCTGAAATGCAAAACAAATTAAACACTGTGATTAAAAACCACTCAGTGGGGCAAAGTGCTGCTTTGTTTTAAACCATCACATGTCAACTTTGCCAGAGCTTCTGATTCCCCAATCTCACCAACAACCTTCTAAATGAATGCCCTTGGGAGAGGACACACACCTAGAGATCACCCCGTCCTTGGCTACCCTCTCCAAGGTATTTACCTCACTAAGCACCCTACCCCGACCAGAATCGCAGGCTGGCTTCTCCCATTCCTGGCCCAGGATGTAAGGGAGAGGGGCTCATTGGTGTGATGTGGGCAACTCCTCTTTTGCTTTAGTTCTGAGATGACAAAGGTAGGGTTTCTGGAAAAGTTTACTAAGACACTAAAGAGAAAGGTAGAAACCATGTAGAAAATGCGAACGTACAGAATCAAACTTGTCTTCACAGAACAGATTTCTTATCCCAGGGTGAGTGCAGTCTGGCTGCACACTGGCTGGCCTGGCATGGATCATGGGGCACTCAAGCCCCTGTTCTTTTACTTCCCTCTGTCTGGCTGGGATGTGAGACTTGGCAACTCTGAACCCTACCCAGAGGGAGCTTATGGTTGGCACAGCCTCTAGGTCTGGCAGGAGTCAGGCCCTGCCAATGTCAGCTTCCTGACTCCCCTCCACGTGTGGGCAGAGTGAGAAAAGAAGGGGGCCAATGACAAGAGTCGAAAAGAAAGCCAACATTTGAAGGGAAGGCCGAGGATTTGGATTCAAGGGAGCAGTACAGAAGCAACAACGGTGGAGAGGAGTCACCCCAAACAGTCAAGAAACGAGCACTGTGCGGGGGCCCAGCCGAGTGTCCTTCTCTTTGGTCCCCCCTTTAGGCCACTAGTGGTACTGCAGCTAGTCCTGCACCCCAGCCAGGGTACAGGTAGCCCTGCCCAGGCCTGCAGACACAGACACACACACATACACCCTAGTTCCTGCTTGGTCCTCCCAACACACATTTCCCACCTCCTTCTCCCTTTTCTGACAAGCGTAAAACCCTAATCTCTTTCCCAACCTCTCTTGATTTTAGGAGTAGCCATGTGCTACAGGTCTTCTGGAGAAAATATCCCTTTCCTTATTAAAGGAACAGACATAACTTTGCCCCCTTTTCCTGCCTGAAATGAAATTGTGATAGTCATATTTCAACCATAAGGCAACAAACACAAAGGGAAGGCCAGGAGAAGGGCAGAGATGCCATCTCAAATGTTCTTCAGCCACTGAACCAAAGCCCAGCGGCTACCTCTAGATTTTGGATTATGCAGGAAAAAATCAGTCCCTTTTTGTTAAAGCCACTCGAAGTTGCGTTTTGGAACTTGCGGACAAAAGCATTCCTAACTCATACACCAGAATAGTCTCCTCCTTCCAATATCTATCCATCAACTCAAAGTAACAGCTCTGCTCCATTCCCAAACCCATCTACTGTGAGGCCCACCCCTCCCTAGCAACCGCCGAGACTACCCAAACACTGACGCCACAGGTGACAACCCTTGGATAGCACTACTAACTGGGTTCACATTCAATGTCAAATCCTTCTCTTCTGGTTAATAATATCTAGCTCCAACCTATACTAGATCTTGGGTTTGTCTTACCACCCAACGCCCTACAAAGAGGTTCCACAGCACATAGTTGCAGAAAGACCAAGTACGTGCAGTTCTTGACATCGATCTTCACTCAAACCTCACTCCTTCATGAAGTCCTCCCTCATCACCCCAACATGAAGTGACTTCCTCATCTTTGAATGCCACTAACAGTTGCACCACTCATTTAGTACTGAACACTTATGGCACTGTTATGCGTTGGTCTTAATTATCTTCCACATCCAGCAAGCCTCCCCAACCCTCTCAGTCTGAGTTAGTCACCCCTAATACTAACTCTTGCAATGCCTTACGCATTCTTCTACTAAAGTCCTCACCAGGCTTTTGTCACCTTCTCTACATCCTCCAGTAAACTATGACCTTCTTTAGATAGGGATGCTATCTTACAACATTTATCAGTTCTCAAGTTGGACACAGTACATATTAGGTGCTTAATAAATTTATGTTGAATGAATGAAGAATCTCATCTCCCTACCAACATATCAAGCTCACTGAGAACAGGAATCTAGATTTTTGCCTCCTTCCACCCCTCTAGTGATGCACACGGTGGGCTTATAATAGATATTTGGTCACTGATTTGTATAGACAACCATGTTTTACTTCAATAACTTCTACTTGACAACTAAGGAACATGATTTTGCTTGTATATGCACATATACAAACATGTAACCGTGAAATATGTATGTACAACACTTAGCCAAGAGGTGCCAAATGAAAGCTTGGCCTGACAACTTTTTCCCCACCAAACTGCCTAGTGGTTTGACTCAACCCTCCAACTGTTCTTCCTGCATGCATACATAGCCTCTATTATTTTCTCACTAAAAGCTTTGCAACAAAAATCATCAACAATTAAAAGGAGCCACTTCTGAAGAAGTTCCCAAATGAAGCAGAGCAAGATAAGAGGGTTTATCACTGGTAAGAGCAAGGTGCCTTCTAAGGCCAGTTTAACACTGATACAAATATCCTGTGACATTACTCAGAAAAAGTCTACCAGGGCTTTGCTAGTGATGTTCTCAGGAAAGAGATAACCTTGCAAAGCATAATCCATCACTCACATCAAGGGCTGACCACTGAGACATGATGGTTCTAACCGAGACGTTTAAGATATTTAAAAGGATGACCTCCATCCCCTTTCTTCCAGGTGGGAAATGGTTGTCAGGTGATTCTCCCGAATCCAAATAGAAAGCCACACAAGGGTGAGGATGGGGTAGAGATGGCCACGGCGTTGCCTGAGGAAGGGGACATTGGCAGGTAAACTGTTTTCAAACAAGGTAGAAGGGAAGACTCTGAAAGCATAATTGTTAGATTAAAAATATGAAAATTCATGGGGGGGAAATATCTCTTATTGGAGAGAGTAATTTTATAAAAAGTAAAAAAGGAAAATACCCAGGAGTCATCTGACACAAAACTTCAAATTGGACTGGAAAATATACAAAACATACAAAGTAGGAATTTTCTTGCATTATAAGCTTCAAGCCAAGGGGAGACCTAAAGCACTCTCAAAAAACATGGGAGTCACCGATGTTCAAGTTTCTCTTGGACCCCCAATCTTAAGGTATCTGTTAGCCAGTCCTCTCAAATATGGAGAGGAGGCATCAAGAGGGCATTAAGTGAAAAATTAGTATTTTATGTTCTTAGTGTCTAGTTGGCAGCAGATTTCTACTTTGCCCTTATCTTTACCCCAAAACATCCAATCAAAGATGACTCCTCATATATGCATTAATATATGATCATTGTTTTCTCTTTCTGACTTACTTCACTCTGTATGACGTTCACTAGGTCCATCAACATCTCTGCAAATGGCACAATTTCGTTCCTTCTTATGGCTGAGTAATATTCCATTGTATATACGTGCCACATCTTCTTTATCCATTCCTCTGTCGATGGACATTTAGGTTGCTTCCATGTCCTGGCAATTGTAAATAGTGCTGCAATGAACATTGGGGTGCACGTATCTTTTGGAATTATGGTTTTCTCTGGGTATATGCCCAGGAATGGGATTGCTGGGTCATAAGGTAGTTCTATTTTTAGTTTTTTAAGGAACCTCCATATTGGTCTCCATAGTGGCTGTATAAAATAGGTAACTAATGAGAATCTACGGTATGGCACAGGGAGCTCTACTCAATGCTCTGTGGTGACCTAAATGGGAAAGAAATCGAAAAAGGAGGGGATATACGTATACGTATAGCTGATTCACTTTGCTGTACAGCAGAAACTAACACAACACTGTAAAGCAACTATACTCCAATATAAACTAAAAAAAAAAAAAAAAAAAAAGATGACTCTTGCCAGAGCTTATGGAGAATTCTGGGGCCTCTGTGGAGGCGGTATTAATCTCTATACTGGAACAGTAATCTATACCAGATGTGATAGGCTGAATTGTCCACCTCCTTCCCCAAATTCATATATTAAAGTCCTAACCCCTAGTACCTTACTTGGAAGTAGGATCATTGCAGATGTAATTAGTTAAGATAAGGTCATACAGAGTAGAATGGGCCCCTAATTCAATATAACTGATGTCCTTATAAAAAGGAGGAATTTAGAGACACACACACCCAGGAAGAACACCCTGTGAATGTGATGAGACTGCATGAAGGGATGCCAAAGGTTGCCAGCACACTGCCAGAAGGTAGGAAAGGAGCGTGGAACAGATTCTCCCACACAGCTCTCAGAAGGAACCCACCCTGCCAACACCTTGATCTCAGACTTCCAGCCTCCAGAACGGTGAGACAGTAAATCTCTGTTGTTCAAGCCACACAGTTTTGCGTATTTTGTTATGGCAACCCCAGGAATCTAACACACCAGATTAATCACTGAAGCTTCCAATATTTGAGTTCCCAAGTGCCAGCTCCTCCATACATTATCTTACGACCGCTAGAGAACTACCACTGCCACCATTTTCAGAGTTATCTTTAAGTTGCCTTCTGCCTCTGGCCCCTTCTTACGTATTTATTTCTTTCCACAGTTAGAAAAATCTGTGTTTACTAATTTCTAAGATGGGCTTGATGCAAAGCCATCTGTTAAATGAGAAAAATCCCTGTATATATGAGATAATCAACAAATATGGTTCCAATTAATGATTTTTAAATTACCGTTTAAATATTTACTTGGATTGTGCCCATATGATGTCAAAATAACCGATTTGCATGTGAATATTTCAGTCAAACAATTAGCTGTTTTGTCTATATAATGCCGAATCATGTGGTTGGTTGTTGTTCTATTACCATATTGACTGGATTGAGCGGTGGGTTTTGGCATCATAAAGCATAGCCTGGATTCCTTTATGAGTACCAGGAGACTAAGCCAGAGACATAAAAAGGTATTTCTTTTCTTTAAATTCCCAAGGACTATTAATAATGAAATATTACAGTGGAGGGAACCTTCACTAAGAAAGTATCACTTAATAACAGTTAGTCTTTCCTGTGGGATTCTGTCACCACTTAATTTCACCTTTATTGTTCTTTATAGGGGAGTTCATTACCTCATTACCATGACCTAGGTGATACTACTGCTTTATGGAGACCAAAGTGTTATCACTTCAGGTGAGGCAAATTAAACAGAACGCCTACCGGACTGATAATAAATAGGGAGGTGCAGAAGTGGGCGAAGGGTCATGAATACATATGTTCTTATTGTTCTCTTTTCCCCGTTCCTTAATTTTCCTCACCAGCCACTGGCCAGATTGACGGGGACCAGATGGATAAATGTAGGGTGGAACTGGAAGGAGTAAACTGGGGTGAGTAGTTTCAACTGGAGAAAGGGGATAAAGTGAATCTGACAAGCTTCCAAGTGGGTCCAAACCAGACCCACTATTGTACCTCAGGCTCTACCCGCCTCTGGCTACCCTCAGAGCTATAAACCATAGTTGGCACATTATGTCTTTGTGGCCTTCCCACAGCTCTCTCTGAGTCTTTCATCTCCTTTTGGCCTCGCTCTCCTTTCTTTCCCCTTCTGAGTGTAAACTGAGAGAGCATCCTAGTGGCCCCAACTGCCATCTTTGCTGTTCCATGGCTTAAAGAAATCCCCCCCAAATTGGAGATTCTGTGGAAGGTTTGGGCATCCCTGGTAAGATGTGGACATCACAATCTGAAATTCAAAATCCCCAAACAATGAGCTTCCACATGTATCTAAGTAATACACTAGTCCAATCAAGTATATTTTCCAGACAATCTCATTATCCGAATTTTTATTAGGATATTATTGGGATTTTCAAGTAACATTTTGAGATGTAAAAAAAAATGTCTTTCATCACAAAGGGAGAATTTAAAAGACAGACAAATCCGGGGGGTGGGGGGGGTGGGATGAATTGGGAGACTGGGATTGACGTATATACACCACCACGGTATAAAATAGGTAACTGATGAGGACCTGCTATATAGCACTGGGAACTCTACTCGGTGCTCTGTGGTGACCTAAATGGGAAGGATATCCAAAAAGGAGGGGACATGTGTATACTCATGGCTAGTTCACTTGGCTGTGCAGAAGGCGCTAGCACAACATTGTAAAGCAACTATACCCCAATAAATAAAAGATAGACAAATCCAGAAAGAGATTGCAGAAAGGTTTCGTGAAACTACCATCTAATAATAAGCAGAGAAAAAACTAGCATAAATATGATTGAAACAAACAAGCAAACAATCAAAAAACATTGCCCCTGCAAATGTAAAATGGTTCCGGCCCTTTGGAAAACAGTTCAGTAGTTCCTCAAAATGTTAAGCATAAAGTTACCACATGACCCAGCTATTCCATTTCTAGGTATATAGCCAAGAGAAATAAAAACACATATCCATACAAAAAACTTGTGCACAAATGTTAATAGCAGCATAACTCATAATAGGACTAAAAATATTTCATTAAAATGGTCTAATATTTACAGTGCTCCCATATAGGCGTCAGTGAAAGAATGAGTGTCTAATACTATAAAATGCTGGTGCCCGTTTTCTTCAATGTGATTGCTAATTGTGTAAATTAAAGCACCCACATGTGGCATATGGGGGTGTGTGCTTCCTAACAAAAACATAAGCTTCTGCCAAGGAATGAGGGCCTTATGTATAGGGTCTGGTTTTTGGTCACCTTCGGAGATGGGTTCTAGAGGGTCATCAGAGGGGAAATTTGCAGGGGTGCATTATAAAGATGAAGAGAATTGAGATAAACCAAAGAGGGAGGTTTCTGGGAAATCTCACCCATGAAGGCCATATATTTCATTTTCCTCCCACTGCCCCTCTCCCCACTGCCTCCTCCTCATTTATCTCCTCTTCCTTCTCCCCCCAGTGAAGTTGTCTCATTTAAGCAACTGGCCTTAAGATATAACTCAACTCCCTAGGGAGCAAGGACATTTATTAATCCACATGAATCACCATATTACAGACCTAATTGACTTTAGCCTCCACATTGTGGACTCCTCCAGGCTACTGACCTCTCTTGTCCAACTCTCATGTCCAAACCATTACACTCAATCCCCATTTGTTGTAGCTTAGAGCTTACACAGTCCATCTTTCCTTCTTCCTCACCCTGACAAGAAGCTCTGTCCTCCAGTAGAATCTGGTAACAATAAACTAGTATCTCTAAGGTTGGATATGGTTTAGCATAGCTCTTTGCAATGAAACTGTGTCTTCAGAAACCATGATGCAGTGTCTTAGCTCCATTCTGCAATCATCTCAGTCCTGTCAATTCTATCCCCCCCCGCCAAAAATGTATCAATCCTTCCCTTTCTCTCCATCCCACTGGCCTCCACCTTGCTTCAGGCCCTAATCTCTTCTTGTTCTAATTGTTATCATGACCTCCTAACTGGTCTCTTTGCCTCTAGTCTTGCCCTCCCTTTATCCACCTTCCACATAGCCACTAGAGTAACCTTATAAAACATAAACCTGGCCATAAACTCCCCTGTTTAAAGCCTTGAAATGGCTCCCCGTCGCCTTCAAAATAAACACCCAGCTCTCTATCTAGGCTTATAAGTCCCTTTTTAACACGGCCCCTGTCTACTTTTTCAAGTTACTGTCTATCCATCTTGAACTATCTGTAGTTACCAAAACAAGCTAAGCTCTCTATGGCCATCTTTATAATCTCAAACGTTATTCTCCCTGCCTGGAATATTCTTTCCCTCCATGATGCGTTGGCCAACTCCTTTTTTTTTTTTTTTTTTAGACAAATTTACTGAGGTATAATGTACATACCATTAAATTCACTAGGCTTGACTAACTGCTAACCTTTGAGATGCCATTTGGATGTCATCTCCTGTTTTCAGATGGGCTCCCCCAAAGACAGATACTGAAACAAAGATGTGGGCACAAACAGTTTATTTGGGAGGGGATTTCCAGAAAGCAGAGTGAGGGAGTGGAGAAGGGAGAGAGAGAAGAGAGAAAAGCCAATAAAAGGTGTGTTCACAAGTGGGGTCAGCTCTGCTGTGGTGTCTTTGAGAGCCTGTGTGAAACATCTCTCTGAGTTGTCCTACAGAGAGGCAAAGAAATTTGGGTATTTCTTTCTTTTTCGTATCCCTCACTAACTGAGGGTCACTCCTAGGGTTGTTAGCTCTCTGGCACTTCCAGCCTGCCCCCCGTGGCCGGAGAATATCTCAGACAGAGAGAAGTAGGAAGCCATCAGCATATATAGGAACTACCTCGAGTGAACTTCTAGAGCAGGCCAAGAGGCTAAGGTTGGAGCACCAGACAGCACCTCTACACATACCCTTCATAGCCTTTCCAAACCCTACCTCTGCTTTTCAGATTGGGTTAGAGGAACCTTCTCACTGGTCTCATAGCACCAATGTCCTTGCCACACTACACAACTTTGTTGTTTCACTTGGTGGCCTCAGTCCACTGCACTGTGGACACTTCAAAAGCAAGGTCTTTACACATCTTCGTTCTCCACATTTAGCAAGATGCCTTGGACTTATCAAGTCCAATAATGGGTATGGTCGTTTCAAAGCACTTTACATTCATTATCATGTTTTATACCTGAAAATCTCCTTACCTGGGAGATAGCATCATCATCTTTATCATTCTGATTTTTATGAAGAGAAATCTGAAATACGGTGATGAGAAAGAGCTAGATGGAGGACCATATTTGCTGATGGCTAGGCCAGTAGCCAAACTGCTTCAGTTTTTGCTGCTAGGCGGACCACAGGAGGCAATGGCATTCACCTGAGGCTAAACCTTTCAACTCATGGAAGAAAAAGCTTTTCCACAACTAGAATAATCCCCTTTACAATATTCAGAAGATGCCTGAAGGTGGAAGCAAAGCAGCCCCAGAAATGCCAAGTCTTGTGTTTTTTCTGAAAAAGGATTCTTTGATTTTTTTTTTCTTCTCTCACTTAGACTCTCTTAGGAGCTGCCTCCGATGTAACTTTTCTAGAATTCTAATATTTGTGAACATGTCAATCAGATTTTACTATTAATTAATTCACCAACATAATGCCATTCACTAGAAGGAAGTTATCAGCCATGGGGAACAGAATGCCTTGTAGCTCTGTCATTTTTAAAAGTCAAAGCAAGAAGTACACAGTTCTAATAACAGAAGAGATGAAGTGCTTTGTTCTTAGGTTATGCTCTGGAGTACAATTTTTAAAGGGATTAAATATATAAACATCAAAGAAAGACTGCCCCGAAGCTAAGAATTGTATCAGGAAACCCCCTGCTTTCTTATGTCCCCTATGCTCATACATAAGACAATGGATCTGGTGATTATAAGGGTCTCTGTTCACTTTACACAGTAAGTAAAGGAAGAGAATTAAAGAATCTTTCCTTTGCAGTATAATGACTACTGGTGAACCACTAAAAAATGGAAGAATTTCAACAGGCATAAGGTCAGAGTCTATTTGGTTGCTTTTTCTGCTATGTATTTTGGAACCACTTGACAGTTTTCCATTTTAACATTTTGAGGGATTTTTCTTGGTAGAATCCAGACAAGGACTGCAGAAGTTTTGCCATCTGCAAAAACAGTGGGTTGGATTAGATCAGCAAACACTTTGGGTTCCATAACAATATTTTTGTTGGTCCACAGAACTCCTCTAAGGAATACCAACATCAGAAATGAATACAAACACTGAAAACCTGACTAATGGATAGGCCATTGATATTGACACTTTACAACACTATTAAATGAATAATAAATACAGAAATAGCATGAAATTGTTTATAATATTCATGGCACATTATATTAGCTGATTATGATTTTTTTACACTTTATGATATTCAGTCAAGGCATTTTAGAAAAGGAATCAGGTAGTTTTCTGCTTAAAAGAATGATTGAACAGGAAAACATGGATTTTGATATCAGATAGGCCTGGATTCTATTTATACTTCCATTACAGTGCAACCCTGAACAAGACAGTTTATCTTAATCCTCAATTTCCTCTCTTTAAAATGGGTTTGACAATACCTATAGCCCACAGAGTGATTTTGCAAATTACATGGGCTAAGATACGGGAAAGTGCCTAAGGCTAAACTTAGCACATAAAACACATGAGAGTATTCTTTTCCTCATTTTCTATCATTCCTGTGAGTTTTCAGCACAATCACTCCTAAAATTCAAGAGATTGTAGTTTAGAATTAGTTCTAACATTTTCCTTTAAATGTCCCCCCCCAATACAAACACACCACAAATGCATCAAATTATTGGGCACAATTTTAAATATGATCATATTGGATTTAGTGGTCTACCAGTTTAAATTTATTTCCATTTTAAATGACCTGGCTTAGAAAAAATGATCAACTCCCTGATTATATTAGTTTAAAGAAACTCTTTAGCTCTAAAATTTCCGTAAAACCAATTTAGAAGTGATAGAGGCTGGAAAGGGGAGGAGTAACTAGGTTTTAATGGATCTGTCCCTGGTGCTGAAAGTGAATAAAGTACCTAAACTCTCCTCATTTAGATGCAGTGGAAGGAAAGCCAGCTTCACTTAATGAAAAACCTGAGCTGCACTTAGATTTCAAGAAAGTGGCACTCAGGAATTCCCAGAATGAGGAGCGGTCATCTTTGACCAAGCTCAAAACTTTAGGACCATCCCAAGGGAAGAGAAAAGGGGACCTCTATCAGCCCAGCCCAGTGGTCAAAAGCCTATCAAAAATTGATACATAATATTTACATCTCATTAACGCATAGATATCTATAACATTAGCTAACGAAGAAGCTCAAAACAGCAAGATGCTAACTCGAGGCTAAAGGTATTCTAAGGCTGGAAACCAACCAGATATCATCTATGCCTTTTTTGTTGCCTCTCCTCTAACCCTTAACTCTGGTTCCTATTTTAATTCTCAGTATATTTATCCATTTATCCATCTATTAGACTAAAAATTTCTAGAGAGCAGGGAATCCCTCACTCAATTTCTCCTAGTTGTTGACCTCAGTAGAAACTTGCTCACTGAAATAATTCAAATAAAATTGTTCAATCAAGTTAAATTAATCAATGTTGTTTTGGCAGTCAGAGAAAGCTTATTAGATATATGAGCTAGGATTTTAAGAGAACCTTGAAGGACAGAAGGATTTTGAAAGATGGAGAAAGGGCAAGGCCATGCTTTCTGCTTTTTAGGAGAAAAAAAGCAAAGCAAATATTTGGACCTGGCCACCTCAACCTACTGGTGGCGTGGTGAGCCCAGACACCCAAATAGCGTCTTTCAAAATGTTTCTCCCTGAATCGATGCATGAAATATCCCTCTCTTAGCCCTGAGTCCTATGTTTATTCAAGAAAATTATTTTGCATGACTTTTTTCCTTATGTCATGATTGATCATTTTTCTACAAGACTCATGATGATATTGAGAGCCTACTGAGTTGGCGGAATATCCTGAAAGACTCAGATATCCAATCAGCACACTTTTCAGAGGGGATCATCTACACACAGCAGCGTGCCTCTTTATCTTAAGCAACCTATTAGGACTTGCCACACACATGTGTTCTCTCTTCAACTGCAAGTTCAAACTATCTGTCGAAGTCTCCCTTTGTGTAAACTTTCTGTGAATACAGTGTTGCTCTGCATAAAACGGTTTTTTGATCAAAATAGGGCTGAGTCCCAGGAGATATTTTACGGAGGCATCCCTGCAAAAAACAGGGGACCCTCCCCACTCTGAAAGGAAAATGCTTGCTACACTTTTCCCTTCCCTGCATCTGTTTCCATTCTCCAAGAAATCTTACCTAGATGGCATCTTTTAGGATGGCAGAAGCACCCACCACTTAGAAATATATCAGGGTTACTGAGATTAGGATAGTATAAAGTGATGATAAACACACTATGCTAAGTACTACCCTAAATTGCAGCCACCCAACTTTCCTTTGCATGATCCTGCTATGTACAATGATTTCATGGTGGATATAGAACAGTTTAGATTTAAGATATATGCATGAAAATATTTTGTTGTTTCTCAGGCAGAAAATGGTGGTGTGATTATTGAAAGCTAATGTTTGACATACTTGCTAGACCAGAGAATACCCTTGTTTCTAACCTTTTCAAACCAAATAAGCTTTTCCTTTGGGTCCACACTCCTTCCACACCATGATCAATCCCTCTGGCATCTCTGAGCCATACTGAGCCAAGAGACTGATTCCAAATGTAACAGATGATAGAAATCCCCTGCCCCCAAGCAGGAATACTTCATTTATTTGACCAAGAAATTTAATCCGTGTGAAGGAATGCCCTTGTCCCTTCCAATTTAACAATAATCAGAAAGGCATTGGTTAGGAGCTGTCCACTTAAAATGTAGTGATGGATATTTGACCCTAAGAAAATAGAGATGCAGTCAGACATTTATCTACAGGCTGTTCATCTCACTGCTATTTACAAAAGTAAAAATTTTAAAAACCTAAATGTCCAGCAATATGGTACAAGTTGAAGTTTCAGCCATATGACAGAATTCTATGCAGCCATTAAAATGTCTTATAGCAATATTAATTGACATGAGAAAATGCTCATAATCTATTTAATGGGAAAAATGTTTATCAAAGAGAATGTTTATTATAACCCTCAATTTTAGAAAAAGGCAGTGTATAAACATTGTATATGCACTGCCAAAGCCCTCCTGCCAAAGACCACCAGGAACATGCCAATAATTGAACAAGCTGGCTTTATTTTTCATTGCAGCCAGGGAGAACACGCACCATGGAGAACTGAGGGGCGTCTCAATAAGAAGGTGTTAGAGAGGACTTATCATAGGATTTGGGCTCGTGTTAATGATTTGGGGTAAGGTTTAAAGCAGTGGGGCTGGCTCTGGTTTGGATGCTCTCGGGAAGCAGGCATAGTTTTCTGATTGTGTCTTACTAAATCTTCATCTAGAGGGAGAGAAGACTAGAGCAAGGCTAAAGCTGTCATTTGTTTTTCAACACACCACAACAGTCACTCATATTAGCCAGGGTAGGAACACGTTTGGTCATTTTTGTGGTTTGGACAAGGTTCCTGTTTTGTCTGTGTTCAGACATGATTATGGAGTGTTCCTAATTTTGTCTGGATCCATCACAGTTACAGAGTGACCTTATCTGCCATTAGTGTTTGGGGGAATGGTTTTTGCTCAACAGGAGAACACCAAAGCTTAGTTGTGAGCAGGTCCTAGCAACCCCAAGTCCCAGCAGATTATACCAGGCCAGCTTCTGCATGGCAGGGACTGACTTTCTTTTTCACATACACACATATTCAGTCAGAGAAAACTAGAATTGTAACAAATATCATTTACTGTTTGTGATATTCCAGGCACCGTTTTAAGTGCCCCACATTTTTAACCTATTTAACCTTCATGGCAACTCTATGTAGTAAGTACAATCAATATTCCCATTTTCCAGAAGAGAGAAGTGTGGCATAAAGAGGTTAAGTTACTTATCCAACAAAAGTAGTAGAGCAAGGATTCAACTTAGTGGCTATAGACCAATAGCCTTAACCTCTACATTATGTTGTCTATGTGTACAATAAATTATTAATAGAGGTCACCTTTGAAAGGTGGTGAAAGTACAGGGATACAGGTGTCTTTTTCTTTTTCTTGTTCTTATTTTCTAAATTTTCTACAATTAATATGTATTAATCTTTAATCAGAAAAAGGAATAATTTACAAATGTACTTATGGCAGCTCTGTACCCAAGCCAAGGTCATCGTCCTAATGCAAACTCAAGTCTTTGGTGGTGGCAACGCTCCCCTGAACGCCTGAATCAAGAGAAGACGAATCAAATCGGGAGGAGGCAACGCCCTCTCTGCGCGCGCGCTCTCTTTCTCTTACTCCAACTCAATCTAGACAATACTAACTGGATTTCCCGCATTAAAAAGTGGCAGGAAGACCCACTCTCAGGCCGGTCCGTGTGTCTGAGTTAAAGCCGGTAGGGTAAGTTCCCCCCAGCATACAGAAGAACAATTAGGAACCGAGTTGGGAGGACTAGAGGCAAATGCCTCGGTCTCAAAGGGAAGGCCCTTTCCTTGTGGGAGAAAACACCCCCAACCGGCCCGGTGAGCACCGCCGGGTTTGTCCCGCTCTAGGACTCAGCCCAGGCACTGAGAGCGGGGATGCCAGCTCTTCAGCCCGCGTGAAGGCTTGTATTAAAAGGCCGAAAATTCTAGGGACGGGAGCGAACCAAGGTTAGGAGGGAACCATTTGGAGGGACAAAGACTTCAGAATGCAAAGAGCTTTGCCGAAATGTTAAAGGCTTCCCAGCAGACCTGTCGGCTGGTTTCCCTTCTCTTACTTCTGTCGCTGCGCTGGCACCAGAGCAACAGGAAACATCTTTGTTTGCTCCCCGCGCAGAGACCGACTTTAGGCCTCCTGAGAGGTGCCCACCCACCAGCTGCCGCCGGCTCGGCCGCAGAGAACAGTGCTCGCAGTAATTCCCACTGCCACCGTACCCCCCTCCCTCCGCCGGCCCTTTCCTTCTCTCCGTGTGCCCCGGCCGAGAGCCAGGCGAGGCATCCACCCTGCCATTTAGCACCTCGGCTGCGCAGTGGTGGGTGGTTTCCCAAAGCGTGTGCCCTCGCAGCCGCTCGCGCTCGAGTCGCCGCTAGCAGGGGCACAAGTCAATGAGGCTTTTCCCTCCGCGATCATCGTGAATCAGCAAAGCGCTGCAGAGCAGCGGCGTCTCCGCGAGCAGAAATTAAGATGACGGGGGAAGGGCACAAGTGGAGTGTTGCAGGGGAATTTCTAGCCCCTCCCGGGAATGGCAATTCTGAGGGGGTGGGGGGGAGCGTTGTCGGCTGGAAGCTGCTGGTGAACCAGAGGGAGTCTTTGGAAATAGAGAGCGGTGTGGGGAACAGCGAGGGGGAGCTTTGAAAGTGGACGAGAGTACGGCTGGGTAAAAGGACCTAGGGAGCGCAGGCAGAGCGGAGGGTGCGCCCCCGGGGTGGGCAGCGCAGCAGCTGCACGTGTTGCTGAGGGAATACAGGACGGAGGGTCTGGTGTGGGGAAAGGGAGAAGAGGAACCAAGAAAGGAGGATTTCCCGGCCCACGACTTCCTGTTTCTGACGTGCAAGTTCCCAAGTTCAGTTTGAGAAGTGGAGGGCCGCTTGGCATTGGGGAATCTGGGCTGGGAACGTTAGGGAAACACCTCCCTTAGTCGCGGTCTCCCTCTCCCTCTCCCTCTCCCTCTCCCTCTCCTTCTCCTCTTCCTCTCTTCCTCCTCCTCCTCCTCCTCTTCTCCCTCTCCCTATCCCGTCTTCCTTCAGCTTTGATTAATATGCATGCCCATGCTCAGTAGTGCGGGCCACACTCCAGGGACCGCGCCTCCAGTCACCGCCGCGTCTCGCTTGACCCTTGGCACTAAAAAGCTAAGCAGGAGCGACCGGAGGCGTGGGATGGGAAGGCCGAGCGCTCAAAGCGCGAAGCCTGGGGACCCCTCTCCGCGCCCCGGTCCCCACCCCCCTGGCCGGACGGAGCGCCTCAGCGGCCCAGACTCCGAGATCCCGCTCGGTCTGCGTTGCAATGGATGGACCCGGGGATTGGAGCGCGCAACGAACCGCGCTAAATTGTACCTGTGCGTGGCCGTTCCCGCCGCCGCCGCAGGTCTATCCCGGGCCCGAAGCCGGCGCCCGCCTTCTCGGGGAATTCTCTGGAGGGGGTGTGCGAGGGGAACCACAGTGGCTGCCTTCTAGCTCACGGCTGGCGCGCACAAGCACACGCCCAACTTTGCCGAGCCGTCGGCGCCCCCCGGGTACCCCCGCGCCCCCTGCGGCTCGGCACTCTCGGAGACCACATCTCTCCAGGTCTGAGTTAAGGTGTCCCCCACTCCCACACTCGCCCATTTGAGGAGGAGAGGGCGGGGTGGAGGAGAGAAGAGGAGTAACGCTACAGACTCCCTAACCAGCTGTTCACAAACACTCTATGCCCGCAGGGGCGCCCGCTCCAGCCCCGCCGCACCAGGTCCCCCAGACCCGCCAGTGACGACAGAGAGAGGAGGAGGAGGAAGAGGAGGAGGAGGAGGAGGAGGAGGAGGAGGCGGCGGCGGCGGCGGCGGCGGCGGCGGCGGCGGCAGTGCGGAGAGGCGGGAGTCCGGGAGCAACAGAGCCCTGGCGACCGGCGGCTCCACCGACTGACCATCATTATCAGCACTTTTATTACTGGGGGACGGTGTGGGGAGGTTGAGGGGCGCGCAGCAGAACTGTCCAACCCACTCTGGAGTGACCCTAATTGAGACCGAGAAGACTCGCCAGAGGCGCCTCTGGAGTGGACGTGCCCCAGACGCACACCCGGACTCTCTGGTCCCGCGGAAGCTGCAATGTTGGGGATATTTTAAATGGCTCTTACTTGAGAGGAGGCGTGATTTCCACGTTCGAGCGTCTTCGCTCCCCACCCCCTCTCCGCACCAGCCAGTGCGCGCCACCACCTGAGCCTGGCGAGAGAGCCTGGGCGCACGCAGTCTTCAGCCTCTTCCTTTCCGCCTCTGGGGGGATTCGGCTCTGAGCGGGTCCGCCCGACGACCCCCGGGAAAACTCTTTACTTTTTGTTTGGAAAATCGGGGCCATTTCTTTATTCATCTCTGGGTCTCCCCGGAGGAGGACAGGGGAGGGGAGGGCGTGCGCGGCGGGCCGGGCCGGGGGAGGGGAGTGCGGGGAGGGGAAGGGACTGGGTGTAGCCTGGAATTCTCCGTCCTCGTGCTCCTAGGCTGGCGCGCAGAAGCTCCCCGCGATAGCGCCGCCGCCACTCCCCGCGCCACCCCGTCGTTGGCCTCGGGGGTCGGGTGAGTGGGGTCATGACGCGCCGCGGGGGCTGCCCCGGGCACCTCCGGCGCTGAGCCGGGACGCTGCCCCGCCGCTCCGAGCCCCTCTGGCGGGGAGGCGGCGGGGGGTGGGGAGGGCGCACGGGGTAGGGCGGGGTGGGGGCGGCGCGGAGGCCGCCAAGCTGGGGGGCTCTCCGGGCCGGCGCGGCCGCGGGCAGGAGGGCGTGTCTCCGGCCCGAGGGGACCCTCCCGAGGCGCGGCGCGGGACTCCCCGATGGTGGTGCCGCGGCTCCGGGAGAGCACCGGGTCTCGCCTCCGCCGCCGCCGCCGCCGCCGCCGTCGCCGCCGCCGCCGCGGGCGCCACCACCGCCGCCGCCGCCGCCGCCGCCGCCCGAGCCCGCGCCGAGCGTGCGCCTCGCCCTCCTCCCGCGCCCGCTCTGCTCTAGGATGCTGCGGCAGGTTCTGCACAGGGGCTTGAGGACGTGTTTCTCCCGGCTCGGCCACTTCATTGCCAGTCACCCTGTCTTCTTCGCCTCGGCGCCGGTGCTCATCTCCATCCTGCTCGGCGCCAGCTTCAGCCGCTACCAGGTCGAGGAGAGCGTGGAGCACCTGCTGGCGCCCCAGCACAGCCTCGCCAAGATCGAGCGCAACCTCGTCAACAGCCTCTTCCCGGTCAACCGCTCCAAGCACCGGCTCTACTCGGACCTGCAGACCCCTGGGCGCTACGGCCGGGTCATCGTCACCTCCTTCCAGAAAGCCAACATGCTGGACCAGCATCACACCGACCTGATCTTAAAGGTGAGAGGGGGGCGGGCACGGGCAGCCTCTGCGGGCGCCGCTGCCGCGGTTGGGCTGACTGAGCGCGGGGGTCCGGGCTGAGAGCGCCGCCTCTCCCATCCCAGGCGACTGCCGCAGGGGCTCTGCTGCACCGCGCGCCCCTCGAAGGCCGCCCGGAGCCTCCCAGCCTCCCGGGCGGGGAGCGTCCGGGTCCGGGCCCGGCCCTGCCCTGGCCGCCGTCGCCGCCACCCCGGCAGCCGCTGCAACAGTTGGGGCGGCGGCGGCCACGGTGCTGTGGTCCGTGCGCTTGTTTTGGTTGCAGTGGTCTTGGGGGCGGGGAGGCTTTGGGGTAACTGGGCCAGAAGGAACCGAACTAGAGAAGACATTCTAGAAAGTCCTGCTACTTGAAAACAAAATACTATCTTGGGGGGATTCAGAGACCCCTCTCCCCTGTCCTCATTTCTTCTCCCTTCCTCTGACCCGGGAGTGTTTTGGAAAAGGCTGCTCGGAGGGGCTGTGAGCGGGATGGTAAAGGAAATGCCTCCCATCCACCAGAAAGAAGTATGGTCCTGGAGAGAGGACCGGGGCTGCCCTGCTGCCCTCTTCCCCGGGCGAGGTAGCCATCTCTGACTTATAGGGTGAGAGAGAACGTTTGTAATTCGCAGTTGTTTCATCTTTCACAGTAGCTCCTCTCCTTTGAAATGCAAAAAGTTCTTTGGGAAATGAGGGATTCGACTGATGCACTTTCATTTGGGTGTATTTGGGCGTGAGGGTGAGGGGCAGAGCCAGAAGGGTGAGGACAGAAGCCACGCTGTGTGGCCCTGAGAAGAGCACAGGAAACCGAGCAGCTGCTTAGAGGGTGACACTCAAAGAAACAGGCTGTGCTGTCAGCCTGAGGTGGGAATTTGATGTAAAAAGTGAGGTTAATGGTGATAACTTTCAGGAAGTTCCTAAGGAAAGCAGAGGAGTGAGGACTAGAGTTGGAAAAGTGGAGACCTTGGGAGAGAAAAGCAGAAAGAGGTGAGAATGTTCCACCCAAGCCCTGGTGGGGATTCTGGGTCTTGTTTACTTAAGGTACTCCTCTGGGGAGGGCAGACAGGAACCAGTCCCAGCTGGAGCCCTGGGGCCCAGGGATGGAAGGTGCTGGTTTTGTGTGGGTCTCTGGTCCAGATCCAGGATTGGAGGCTGGTTAGATTTCTAGTCTACTTATCCCACCGGGAGTCAGCCAGTGAACCTGGGGGACTCTTTCCTTCTCTTTTACTCTACAGGTAACCCCCTAGAGACAAGCTAATTTTCCACCCTGTATTTGTTGACATGTTATCAATCAGCAATTAGTAATGAGCAGAATCTGACTAGAGACTCAGTGGAGTTAAGACCTTCGCACATTGGTGGCTCGTGGTATTTTTCATGGCACACACAGCATCACACATACTCACCACAGAACCTTAGTAACATTAATCCTGAGTTGTTTGCTTTTTTCATGATTATGCTTCCAACATCGAAGTGGTTTTTTTTTCCCCCCCGATACTTTAGTTACCGTATTTTGACACACAGATAAATACTGCTCCAAATGCTTTCCCAAGAAAACATGTAGTAGTTTCATCATAGGCTTAAGGAAACTATAATTTAGCCAGTCCTGACATTTAGAAGGCTGCCCCATCTTTTGATAGATGAGCTACTAAATGATGTTTCTCTTTGTTTTTGTTTTTGTTTTTTGTTTTTTGTTTTTTGAGGTGATGTTTCCACTGGCTGGTTTTTTGGGTGTTTTTTCCCCCTAACAAACCGTCACGCCACTCTGACGGGCAGTCACCAGTTCTGCTCACTCTCAAGGTTAATGAGACATCAACGGGCACATAAGATGTCTTTTCAACTGGACCGTTTCTCTCCTATTTGATTTTGATCTGTTCAGGACAGAAAACCGTATTAGAAGAGAAAGTTGGGACTGGAGAGCCAGGGAGGCTGGCTTTGCCTTCATATCTAAAGGGTAACTTTAAAGGACGGCGGTCTTGTGAGTGAATTGTTTTAAGAAATGGGATGGTTTTTCAGGTTCTAGGTTTCTGGGGAAGATCAAAACCAAGTGGCATAGTGGTCAGAACTCATTTCTAGCTGATGGCTCTCTGGTGAAAATGAATTCACAGAGCTTATGAAAACCCAGACTCATGAAACTGAGGGAACTGCCTTCAATTCTATATATCCATCTTTTTCTTCTTATATCCAACGCCTATATTTGGTAGGTATGGAGCAGGGGGACAGAAAAATGGACCCTCGGTAGTCATGGTACTGTAAAGTGTGGGAACAAGCACTTACTTTTTTCCTCTTTTTTTCTATTAGAGACATGAAAGATTTGTCCTTTACACAAGATGTTAGGAGTGAAAGAGTCACTGTTTCCGCCCTTACTAGTGTTATTCTGATACTTTGTTGCTGGCACCAAGGAGAGCACTGACAGTTAACATTGTACCCAACACCGGCCAGCCCCTGCCTGTTTTATAACATCGCACTGGAAGTAAAGTGGACACAGCATAACCAGGGCTTGAGGCTTTCTCATGCCCCACGACAAAACTGAAGGAAGTAACTTGCAGGGCTGTGTCACTCACTCCTCGTAGTGCTCCGGGGTTGTACCTGTTCAGTGAAGGCGATCCTCCTGGCAATATTAGTCCAACGACTTTCTGATCAAAAATAGACTGGGAAGGGATGATGACAAAAAAATGAAAATCCAGGTTGGTTTTTTTCAAAAACATAATTGAGAGTATCACAGAAAAAAATAATCCACCCTTGACAACCCAGCTGATCTGCTTTGCAGGAGCTTTCTCAAATTCATGCAAGTGACATGATTGCCATACTCTGACCTCTGCAGCGTTAGAGTCTGACCACAGACTATGAGACAGGTGACTCTCCCTAGCAATGGTTTCCTCTGAGGCTTCAGACTCTAACGCTGCAGAAGCAAAGATGTAATTCTGGGTGAAAGTAGGTGGGGCCTGATGGTACTGGCAAAGGATCAACCATTAATTTCTGAACCCCTTTAAATACATGTTGATCTTCAAAAGTCTTCATTTCACTAGAATATTAAATTTAGCTCATTGTTATATTTTAACAAAAATCCATGATGTTCATCTCAGAGCAAATTTCAGAGTAGTGCCTCCCGAGCTTTTAGGGATATGTTTCTTCCTGATCACCCAAAGTGAAGTGTAAGCAGGTCTTAGTTGATAACTGATCTGGCTGTGACCAAGACAATACTTGATTTGTTCCATCTGTGTAAAGAACCAATTTAGCCCATTCCTTATAATAATGATATCACCTTTATAACAGCTTATAAGTTATAAGCATATAGTATGTTTAAATACATCAAACACCTAAGGGTAGGCAGGAGAAATGGTGTGATTCCATTCTACCGATGAGAAAACTGCGCCTTAGAAATTAACCGAATTATCTATAGAAAAAAAGACAAGGACAGAACCAGGACTGTGACCCAGGGTTTTGACTCCCCGCCCAGTGCTCTTTTCACTATCATTTACTGCCTCCCATATGATAAACTACTTGAATGATTTTAAATGTACATTTTTGGTATCCAAATGAGGTATATTCAATCAAAGTCTCATCCCCATCCTATACCGTTGTTCTAACAGTGGCAGTTGGATCATAAGGACATTCTCTCGACTGATGCTGCCTAGTGTCAATGGAAATCCACTTACAGAAACTCTGCATGCCCAAAGTAAAGCATAAGATACTTGTAATTAGCAATATACAAAGACAGAAAGATAGACTATTTTGCTGGAAAAAAAAATCTCTGGATGATTGAATGCAGCGATTTCCTGTTTGAGTGCTGTTCGTTGGCCAGGTCCGGGTGAATTCAACTCCAATGCCTCACTCACACAGTTCCTGGCACAGAGTAGACCTTCAGTAAATATCTGTCCAAGGGACCTGCCCTAGTTTGCTCAGACGTTTACGTGATGGGCAAAGAAAATTCCACAGAAACTACTCTGAAATGTATTTTCAAAATGACATTTTTATGTGTACAACTTTATAGGCAGATTCTAAGGCTTCTCTTTTTCCAAGATACCATTCTTCCTTTCTCGTTTTCCAAGATCACCTCTGTAGTCATATCAAAACACTTTTCAGTTTTGCAATTGCATAGGGGCGTCTCCTTTGCATAACGTCCTCTTTTTCAGGGGGACCTCATAGGCTGTTTTATTCTAAACCAAGGGAAGGACACATACTCACTATGCAGACATTCTTCCTTTTACTGGGGAATCTCATTTTGTTCAAATATTGATTTCTACTTTATTTAAACTTTTCATGTTTAATTATATTAAGGAGAATTAAGTTGCAAAATGAGATTGATAGAATTTAACTTGGAATTATTTAATTCAAGCTTTCCACGAAGGGCAGCACAACAGCTAGCTCAGGGTCACAAAGACCTGATAGCTGGATCAAGATCCCAATTTTTCCAAATACTGTCTCAGCACTTTCAATCATTACAGGAATCGCCATTATGTCTTTCTCTACAGTCTAAGGATCGGCAAATTCCAGCCTATTTTTGAGCGTAGGAGTTTTTACATTTTTTAAAGATTGTAACAAAACAAAACAAAAACAAGGAAGAATATGAGACAGAGATAGTCTAAGACTCTCAAAGCCTAAAATATTTACTCTTTGGTCCTTTACATAAAGAAGTTCCTATACTATATTCCAAAACCCCCTTACCGGAGCAATTTCAGGAAGTTAATGCTGTTAAGTAATCTCTAAGGCAGTGGTTCTCAATCAGGGGCGATTGTGCCCTGCACGGGACATTCAGCAATGGTTGGAGACATTTTAGCTCATCACAACCAGGGGTGAGTTGCTACTGGCATCTAGTGGGTGGAGGTCATGGACGCTCTTAAACATCCCCTGTGCGCGGGACAGCCCCATACAGCAAAGAATTCTCTGGCCCCAAATCCTGCTTGAAAGGGTTCATGTGTGTATTTCTTTTTGTTTTGCTGGGATTTTTTCATCTGCATTGATTATGTAAAATAAAAAAATGCCAAAGAGAAGTTCACATCCAAAAATCTTATAGAAGTTTGACTGGGGACAAATACTACAACCTGTGAGGAGACGCTCGCTCGGGCAATTGGCCAAAGACCAGATTTTCCAACGTAACCTTCGCCAAGATGCACTTATCTCGCTCGCCTAGAGCTCTGTCCTTTATGGTCTAAATCCCAATGTAGAGGAACCCAGGAAACTGAATACGGTCTAACTGCTTGAATGATAAAGCTGCTGAATTGCTGCTGGCCTTGGGACTCGTCAGAGTGCCCACTACTGGCAGGCCTGACCCTCAGTCCGTAGCAGTCACCCACTAGGCCGGGCTTCTCCTGACACTGCGTAAGACCCCACTGTGAACAGTGACCTGCCGAGGAGACAGGAGGCCGTGCTCTGTTGCCTAGTCCAGCTGCTTTGCCTTTCTGGACATAAAATGACAAACGAAGAGCTTGCATCCAAAGGACAGGGGATCAAAGACCCTTGGGTTTGGAAGGCACCTTAAAGGTCATCTCCGCAGACACTGGAATGTGCTCTTAGCATCTCAGGGTGCTTTGTCTGGTGACAGGTGCTATGATGCCTTGGGCAGTCCTGTCACTTCGATGAGTTATCCAAGTGGCATGGACTCTTAGAGAAGATTGAGGCCAGGCCTGAAAGGGCAGCATTCGTGCATCTGCTGGACCAGCCAGTTGCCTTTTGCACTTTATTTTTGCACTAGGAGCAAAGTAAGGAGAGGGTGAGATCTCGTTTCATTCTCCTTGCATTTCATGGGAGGTGCATCTGAATAATCCAAGTTCAGTATCATTCTAGGGTTGTCTGACTTCTAAGCACATGTCATTTGTGTGACTAGTATCCTCCAATGCCCACTCTGTTTGTCTCATTTAGATTTGGGGAGCAATCTTTTACTTGCCCATGTAGATAAGCATTTGGAACAAACTTTGGGTAAACTGCTAATTTAAACTGAAATGTAAATATAAAGCTGTAGTGTGAGAGGAAGCCCACCTTTTTAATGACTCAGAGTATCTTGACAGATGCCATATTAGAGTTGGAGAAGGATGATTATTTTTTTTTAACAAACACAAAGACTGAACCTCTCAGAATTCACCAGACTTACAAACCTCATCCAACAGCTGAGCATTTAACCGGTGACTTCTTGTGATAACTAAGAGAAGAAGTAAGCTAAAAGAAGTTATTTGTTTCCTACCTGAGAGGTTGCAGCATCCCTTGGCACAGGAGCTAGGGGATCTGATCAGCTCTGACTTTGTGGTATATGCCATCTGGTACCTGACTTTGGGGCTCAGTATGAGCCCCAAGTGATACCTGAGATAGGCTTGAAGCAGGCCTTTGAAGTCACACTGCCTGTGCTGCTGCCACATGCCCGGAAGGCCACAGAACTTCCGAGGTACCCTGCCAGACTGATTTAATGACCAGCAGGGGAGGTGAGTAATCTCTAACCTTTAAAAGACAAAAAAAAAAAAAAAAAAAAAAAGGAAAATCAACACCAGTTGTTATTTCATATGGGAATAATATGTCATGCCTTCAACTTCAGAAGTCATATTTTGAACAAAAGAAGGCAATGAGGGAACAGGGAAGTTATTTTTATCTTCTTGCTCTCCAGGAAATCCTCTTGAGAATATTGTTTCTGGTATTTTGAAAGATCCCCATTGTTAGGTCTTCTACTTTAGGTTTAACTTGTGGGCTTCAAGTACAGTCGAGATGAGGATTTGAGTGCAGGCAGTTACCTTGGGGCATGATATCCAAAAACATCGGTAAGGAAGTGAGGACATGAAATAGGGAGTAGCAGGAAGCCAGTCAAGGGAGTGTTCTCAAGCCAGTGTCCACTGCGGGCACCCAGGGCTCAGTCTCACTGGGGAACTCTGGGAGACACTGGATAACCTCCATCCAAGTTATCCCAACTGTGGGTGAAGGACCTGGATATTCTTCTCCCAAGTCTCCAGCCATCATTAGTTGATCCGGCTGCAGCCCGGCACAGTAAATAAATCTCTAGCAATTCCAGATGCTGTATGTGTTCCCATAATCAGAATTGTTTTCCGTTGTTGTTTTATAAAAGCCACAGGCAAAGAGCTGCAGGTGCTCACGGTGAGCAGCCTTGACATGTAGAGGTGAGTGTGAGTGGAGAGAATACAGGTGGAGCCCTGAGAGCATCTGCACTAAGGGTCTTACCCCCATCTAGAGATATACCTCTAGGAGTTTAGGGCCCACATTGCTAAGGGATGTTCATCCCTTCACTCAACAAGATGGCCATGACCCAGGCAAGAATGACCCAGCATAGCTGTTCAGTTATTCTTGAAGTTGATAAGTAACTGCCATTTTCATTTTTGCCACTGGATGGTGGTAAAGATGATTCCAAGCTGGACCTGGATGCCACCTGGATTTGTGGTTTTATATCAAGCCCTCACATTTGAGTGGCCTGTGTCCAGCCCCTCTTCCCTTCAGGAATACAGGAGGAGCCTTCAGGCCCCCCTTTCACAGCCCCCATCTTCACACATCTACCTGTGTTGTTCTCCCCCCCTAGAAGTGCACCCGCTGCTTACTATGAGGTCAGACTCACATGTCTCCTACTTTGTGAGGCCTTCCCAAATTCATGGCTCCCTCCCTCCCTTAAATCTATCTGGCTTTCAGTTGTACCCACATTCTTTAATGCTTAACTAGATACTATTCTATAATTTGCTCTATTGGCATGTGATACTTTCTCTTAAGATCATAAAGCTCTTCAAGGGCAGGACCAATGTCTTATACTCCCACATCTCTCCTAGAAACTAGTATAATGTGGAATGTACAGCAGGTGCTTAATAAATTGTCGCTGGTTGATGGCTTGTAGGATGGAAAACACGCTCTGCCTTCCCTATTCATTTATTTTGCTTGAATATAATTTTGCCGGGTAGCATGACCATGTGATTTCTTTAGATCTGTCTTCACTTCTCATCCTTGATAAATTTTGGTTTCAAACTTGATGATACGCAATAAGCATCCATTCTGCCTTAGGATCTGTTGATACTTACTTTATATGGGGAGAAACTCATACAAAGAAAAACCAAAACCAAACGCCTGACCACCTCTTTTGGTTCAAGTAGTTTGGAAAGGTGTAAATTGACCTCAGTCTCCAGTGGTCCATTCCCATCCGGGAGGGCAGAGCACTCTGCAGTTCCCAGCAAGTACCGTCAAAGTCAGCTCTCCACTACACGTGTCCTTATGTACATGAAGTAAAGTCTCAAAACATTGGCCTAACCCATACTCAAATGTAAACATGAAACACATTTTTTAAAAATCAAGGACGAGTGGTTTTCCCAGCTGTAGCATCAGTGTTCAAGAGATCACCATTCTGATGTCATTCAGCTTCGAATTTCTCAAGAGGGAGCCCAGGGTAACAAAGACTTGTTCTAAGAGGTGAACTTAGAAAATGATGCTGGTACAAAATCAGTGTATCTCTGGTGAGTTTAACAGAAACACTAGAACTGTTAATTTCTCAGCATTAAAGGGGAGATTCCTTTGCTCATTCTTCCATGGGCTCCACGAATTTGTCAAATACCATGGCTTTGTCAATTCCTTCCAGTTGTCTCAATAAAAACCGCATCTCTGCTATACAACTAGCATAAGTGCTCAAAAAAAAAATCTTCGTAATACTCAGTACCTTAATTTTTTGAGTTTTGCACTGTTGTCTCGTTTTTATTCTGGTCTTGGTATAGCATGTAGGCAAGCGGTCATGCTCAGTAAACTGACTGCTCTTAGGCTCTTTATGTCCACACATCACCTGGGCATCTCGGGAAAATACAGATTCTGATTCAGCCTGGGGTGGGACCTGCAATTCTGAATTACTAACAGGCTCTCAGATGATGGTGATGTTGCTGGTCAGTGGCGCACACTTTGAGTAGCAAGGCTCAGAACCTTCATGCTTGACAGGGCTTTGCACACAAAGGAAGCGTTCACTTCTTGTCGAGAAGTATCTCTGGAATGAAAAGCTCTGGGAGTCTGTGGGCTCCAGCTTCAAGGTTCTCTTCACCGCTCCTCACAGCCCAGCATGCCAGAAAGGGATTCTCCAGCAATTTAGGTGAGCGAGTTGATAACTCTCCTCTCTCACTTAATTGACATGACTACACTGTTTCCCTGGGAAATCTTCCCCACATAAGTAGATCCACAAGCACTTCAAAGGGAAGAGTGTGTCAGAATTGCCAGAGATCAGGAGAACCAGGCCAAGTGATAATAAAGCCCCTTGAAACTGTGAAATGTAAAATTTTGCTGACTGGGGGTTTTAGTCATTTAGGTCAGTGCATTTCTCCACCTTCCCTTGTCTAAAATTTCTTTTCATAGGGTTATAAAAGAAATCTACAATTATTTAGGATCAAAGAAAATTTCTCTACTTTCCTGGTTCTCTATGCCTAAACTCTTCAAACAAAACTAACCTCAGTTTAAGTGAAGATTAGCAATTTTTCTCAAATTTGAATATGTTTTGGAATTCCCTGGGAATTTTATTAATGTTCATATTCTGATTCAATAGGTCTGAGACAGCAGGCCTGAGCTTCCGCATTTCTAACAAGCTCCCAGGGCTACTGCTGCTACTGCTGGTCTGAGAACCGCACTGACTAGATCAGTGGATTGGTGGACCTGAAGAACCTTTGTATAATATATCCTGACTAATTAGTGCCATTTAACTGCCTCCATAGGCTAAAGCAGTGGTTCTCCACCTTGAGTAGGTATCCCCTGGAGGGCCTGTCCGAACACAGATTTCAGATCTCACCCCCAGAATTTCCAATTCTGTAGGTCTGGGGTGGGGCCTGAGAATTTGCATTTCAAACAGGCTCCCAAGGTGATGCTGTTCCTGCTGGTCTAGGGACCAAACTTTGAGAACCACTGCTATAAAGCATCCTAGTAATTAGCTGCCAGGACTAATTCTAAACATGCAGTTTCTCTCTGTCTGTAGAAACCTGGACAACAGATACAGCAGGGTGAAAAAGTTATTTGTTCAGCCGTTAATTTTGAATGATGCTGTCATTCAAAGGAGACTACATAAGCCTGAACCTTTAAGTTTGCGGTTTAAGGCAAGCATATTGGACAGAGGGCCCTGCCCCTGCTGCCTGTCTCCAGGAGCTGGAGTTTAGGAGAAAGGGGCTGAGTAGAAGAAAGGATGCTCAGAGATGAGGAGGAGAGAGATAGCCCCCCACTCCACACACATGCAGTGTGGATGTTGTTACTACCATCACTGTGTGATGGCCAAAGCTTCCTTCCTTCCAAAGACTTCCCACACAGGGTCACCTGCCATTTGCCTTTGCAGAAACATAATTTACATCAGACCAGAAGGCGCAGCAGGTACAAATAGGAGCGACATGTTGTGTTTCTGAGACAAGGACCCAGCTCTGTGGTTGCCAGAGGTGAGGTGTCCATGGGGAGGACCCTGGCAGCTAATGTTCAGTTTCAACTACTGACTGATGTCAGTTCTGTTAGAGAGAGGTGAAGTCGAACTGGAGTGAAGTTCAGTGAGTACTGATTTTGGCATAGTGGAATTAGCATTGTTTCAGAGCCCCAAAGTTCTGTGTTTGAGGCTGTGAACCATCAAAGTGTCCGTGATAAAAGTCATTTATCCTCTCTGGGGTCTTCATTTCCTCACCCATAAAATGGGATCAGCAATATCATCATCATGGTGTTGGAAGACAGAAGGAGATATAACGTGTGTAAACAAACTTTGTAAAGTGCAGCATGCCTAAAGCCACACAAACCTCCCAATATCTGCACTGAACGCACACGTGTTTGTCTGGGGCAAGAGAACAACCTCCTGGGGATTCCCAGGGGAGAAGACTAACCACCTTAGTCACTCAGTTGACACATTCCAAATCACCGTCTCCTTTTATAAAAAGTGTCTGTACAGTCCGTGACTACCTTTTACTAACCAGAAGCTTTGTTGACATGGCCTCGTGCTCCCAGATGATGTAATATTACATCAGTCTATATTTTTACTTTGAATTACTCAAGGAGAATTTTAAAATAGCATATCTGATCACCTACCGTCTACACTTCTAAAGCCTTAGACCTACACTGTCCAATTCAAAAGCCACTAGCCACATGTGGCTATCTGATTTAAATTTAAATTAATTAAAATAAGAAATTCATTTCCTCACTTGCACTAGCCACTTTTCAAGTGCTCAATAGCCCCACATGTTCCTGTAATGGACAGAACAGATAACATTTTCATCATCAGAAAAGTTCTATTCGACAACACTGCTTTTCACAAATAAATAACCGATGCATCATACAGCTTAACTAATAAGCAGAGGAATCAAGATGGAAACACAGATCTGGCTTCTAAAGCATCAGTAAAAAATTAACTCCACCACATTGCCCCCAAGAAATACAGAAATAGATGAGCAAGGCATGGCGCCTGGTGCCAGATGCCCTTGAAGTAGTATTTCAATCAGTAACAGAGTAAGGAGGAGCTTTCGGCTTCAGCTTCGACATGTAAAGAGCTTGGAAGTTGTCATCCCCATCCTTACAACAGGAAAAACCTAGACGAACTGAAAATCAGTGATTTTTCTCGAGCCCATCAGAGAACTGAGGTCACAGGGCAAAGTGCCATCCCCAAATCCATAGAGGCATGGAAATAATCTGCTGACCTGGAGCACATGTCTCTGGTAGAAACATTTAAATGGTAATTTTGACATACTGCTGGCAGGGAGTGGAAGAAAAGTAATCCTCCTGAAATTCACCTAGTCTTCTCCATAACGAAGGGCTACTCTCCAGGGAAGAAGACTTTGCCAGAGCACAATTCTGAAACTTTATCCCAGGTTCCTCCTTCCCACTGGAGCCCCCTTTAGCTTTTGTCTCATGTAAGTTGGGGGTGCAGAGTCCACAGGTGTCAGGGCTTCAAGGAAATAGATTAGGAGTGCAGCAGCCAGGAAAGGGAGTAGGAGGCAGGGGAAGAAAACTATACCACTGGAGAAATATCTGTGAAGGTCATAGCCCCAAGGCACAGGCCCACTTAAAGACTGAGATTTCTTCAAAAGATTATATACCATTTACCCTCCCATCACCTTACCACCACACCAACAGGGCTCCAATATAATAATAGTGGATTATAGCCGAAGAGCTGCAAGACACAGACTCTCTCTGAGGAGGAGTACTTAGGGAAGCCAAAGTTAAGAGGAAAGACAAAAAGAATGACAATAGAGAAATTTGAAGCTTCTGGTACCTATAGCCACAACAAACATTAAATAAATCCTAAGTCCTTACTATAAAATTCTATTTACCTCAGTTCCTACTAACTGATACAACATGTCCAGCTCTGGAGAAAAAATTACAAGGCATGCAAAAAAGAAAAAATACATAGTCTGAAGAGACAAAAGAAGCATGAGAACCATACTCAGATATGACACAGATGTCAGCATTATCACACAAGAAATCTAAAGTAACTATGATTAATATGTTGTTGACTTTAATGGAAAAAGTAGGCAACATCAAGAACAGATAGATAATGTAAGCAGAGAGATGGAAACTCCAGATAAATCAAAAGGAAACGCTAGAAATCAAAACTGTAGCAGAAATGAAGAATGGTTTTGATGGACCATCATCAGTACATTCAACACAGCCCAGGAAAGAATCAGTGAGCTTAAATACAGGATGAAAGAAGCTTCACATATTGAAACACAAAGAGACAAAAGAGTGAAAACACCCCAGAACATCCACGAATTGTAGGACAATATCAAAATAACATACACGTAATTAAAATGTCAGAAGGAGAAGAGAGAATGCAACAGAAGAAATGTTTGAAATAATAATGGCCAAGAATTTTCTAAAATTAATGATAGACACCAAACTACAGATCCAGGTATCTCAGAGAACACCAAGGAGGACGAGTACCCATAAAAGCACACTTAGGCATATCATATTCAAACTACAGAAAACCAAAGACTAAGAGGAAATCTTGAAAGAAGACAGGGGATTGGGGTGGGGGAACACCTTACATATAGAAACAAAGGTAAGAACTACATTAGACTTCTTATCAAAAACCACACAAGCAGGAATAGTGGAATGAAATGTTTAATGAGTTGAAAGGAAAAAAACTCACCAACCTGAAATTCTGTAATTCCACAAAATTATGCTTCAAAGTGAAGGAGATACAAAAACTTTCTCAGACCAAAAAAAAAAACCACACTGATGGAATTCATTGCCTGCAGACCTGTTCTACAAGAAATTCTCTTCAGCAGAAGGAAAATTACATAGATCAAAAACTCCGATCTATATAAAGAACAGTGTTAGAGAAGGAATAAATGAAGGTAAAGTAAAATCTTTTTAGCTTTCTTATTCTTAATTGATCAAAAGATAACGGTTTAAAGCAATAATAGTAACAATATATTGATTGACTATAACATATGGATAAGTAGAATGAATGTCAGCCATGTCACTAGGGACAGGAGGGAGGAATTGGAACTACTGTGTTAACAACTGTACTACATATGAAGCATTACAGTATTATCTGAAGGTGAACTTAGATTAGGTATTGATATATATTGTAGGTGCTAGGGCAACCACTAAAATTTTTTTAGAAAAAGAACAAATGCAACAAATAGAGAATAGTTACAACTATGGTAGATATTAACCCAACCATATCAATAGTTACTTAAAACATGAATGGTATATACCAATTAAAAGGCAGTGACTATCAGAGTGGATCAAGAGAAAACAAGACCCAACTCTGTGTTGCCTACAAGGAACCCACTTTAAATCTAAAGACTCAGATAGGTTAAAAATGAAGAGAGAGAGAAAGATGTACCATGCTAACACTAAGCAAAAGAAAGCTATTATTAATTTAAGATATGGCTGACTTCAGAACAAGGAAAATTCTCAGGAATAAAGAGGGGCATTACATAATGATAAAAGGATTAATTCTCCAAGAAGACATAACAACCCTAAACATGTATACAACTAACAAACAGAGTATTAAAATACAGGAGGCAAGAACTGATAGAACTGAAAGGAGAAATAGACAAACCCACTATTATAGCTAGAGACTTCAACATTCCTCTGTTAGTAATTGATAGAGCAAGCAGGCAGAAAATCAGTAAGGATATGGGTGACATGGACAGAAGTAAGGGCCAGGATGTCTAATACTCTGGGGAGAGTCATGACCCAAATTTTATAACGACAGTTCTTATAGAAGTATAGAGATTAAGTTGGAGAGGCAAGATATTGGAGAGGGGGAGATCCCCTCCTCCACCCAGGAGACATATGTAAGTTTGTAAGCAAGAGGCTTTGAGTAGAAAAGCTGCAGAAGGAGAAAAGATGGGGGCTAAATTAGACCACCATTTTCCAAAATGTGCTTTAGTAAAAATTTCCTGTGATGCGGCAAAGAAAATTGGCTTCTGTGACCAAATAACTTTGGGAAACAATGCATGTAGTAGCCCCATATTGAATGCACATTAGCATATCAAAGGCTTTTAAAAGCTCCTCTGTAAAGAAATCTATTTAACTCTATCCAGTTCAGCATTTCTGAAATTCATTTGATCATGAATACTTTTTACTTTTTTGATGACCCTTATTAACAACCCAAGGAACTAATGTGCTTCAGAATATAGACTGAAAATACTATCCCCAAAATAGGGAGATGGTATCAATAGGATTTGAGCTTCCCTGGATCTGTGAGTAAACAAAGGGAAAAGGGTGAAGTCACCTTAGAAGTTGCCCACCTGGGTAAGTAGAAAGAGGAGAAGGATGTTAACCATAACAGGAAACAGGTGGAAGAACAAATTTGGAAGAAAAGATTCAGCTGTTGGACATATGCCAGTTGAAATATTGCCATAATATGTATTTGCAAATCTTCAGGAGGCAGATGGAAATTCAGATATGGAGTTTGGAAGAGAGGTGAAGCACTGATGTGAACTGGGGATTGGTCAGCATAAAAATGACAAGCCAAACCATGGAGATGGAACTCATTGCCCAAGAAGAGTTTATGAATGTGACAAGATCAGAAGTGCCAGAGATAGAATCTTGAGTAGTATCAAATTTACAAGGTAGGTAAAGGTAGAGAAGTCGGTTAGATAGACACTGGAAAACCAGGTTGAGAGGTAGGAGGAGAGGAGAAAATTGTGTCATGGAATTCACCATGGGAGAGAGAGAGGGTTTTGGTCAAACCACACATATTGAGCACCTTTGTGTGCCAGGCACATAATCAAGGATGCAGCAGTGAAGAAACCATGCCCATGCCTTAATGGAACCTATTGGATTCCCACGAAAATCTCAAAAATGCCTAGCCATCTTAGATATGTTTAAAGTACTATTTTGACTTAACTGTGTGAATCTGCTGAGAGTTCAAAAAAATGAGGACTGAAAAGTAGTCATTGGATTTACCTGCTTAGAAGTCATTGTGGACTTTTGGTTGAGTGCTGGGATACAGTCCAGAATGGAGTGGTTTGAGAAGTGAGTGGGAGGTGAGGAAATGAAGTTAGCAAGCGTGAAACACTCTTTCAAGTGTAGTTGGAGACAGCATATGTAAAGAGCTTCTTAAAGAAGGGGAGCTATGGCAGAAGTTGGAAGGGAAGTGGGGTCAATGAGGCCTTTTTTAATATGCGAAAGACATAAGCCTATTTCAAAGCTCATGGGAAGGAACTAGTAGAAAGTTTGAGGACATGGGAGAAGAGGGGATAAGCAATACTAGGAAGAAGGAAAGGAAAGCCAGAACCCAATGGAAGCAATTGATCTTAGAGAGAGGAAGGGTCATGGCCTTGATTTTCACAGGAGGGGGAGGATAGAAACGAATGGATGTGGGTATTTTTAGAGATATGGTGGCAGCAAGTTGAGGGTAATTTCCATCTGATGGCTTGGGGTTTTCTCTGCAAGATAGAAAACAAGGTCAGTAGCTGAAAGTCTTGTCAAGTGCTGAAGAAAGTGAGCGTTTGTCATTATAATATCTATGGGCTTGGAGGCTAACTGACAAGGGAATAAAGAGACTAGGTGGTAAACTGGAAACAATCTCTCTGGAACTTGGGTATGAATGTGAAGAGACAGTCTCTTCCTCCCTTTTGTCTCAAGATGGGCAAAAGTATAGAGAAGAAATTAAAGTGGAAGTGAGAGGCAAGCTGAGAGAGCTCACACTGGCTACATTTACATTTCAGAAGAATATGGATTATATAGAAGCAAGGATTTCTTAACTCCAAGGGTTGTTTGGCATCTGAATGGCTCATCAGAGGAGACTGAAATGACCTAGAATGGTTCAAAGAGAGGTTGGGATGGTGTGATCTCCAAGGGTAACATGGCCTTAGAATTCCATCCCATATCTCAGTGGTCCTCAACCCTGGGTACATGGTAGAATCCCTGGAGGAATTCAAACATACCATGCCTAGGTCTCACACCCATAGATTCTCATCCCACTGCTCTGACAACAGGGTGGCCTGCTCCAAATGTGGTCCTCACACTGGCAGCAGCAGCAGCAACCCCTGGGACCTCACTAGGACGGCAGACTCCACCCAGGCTCCACCCAGACCTACAAGATCTGAATCTGTATTGTTACAAGATCCCCAGTTGATCTGTGTACATATTAAAGTCTGAGAAATGCTGGACTAAAGCATGGCCTAGAGCAGGGCCAGTCATGGGTACTTTTTAAAACTCCCCCAGGAAATTCTAACGTGCAACCAGACTTGAGAACCACTGCTACATAGAAAAAGAGATCCTTTTGAAACCGTATTAATTAAGCTCATGTGATGAAGTGTCATAGTATTACACACACACACATACACAAAGAGTGCACGTAGAAACTGGTGAAATCCAGACAAGGCCTGTAGTTGAGTTAATAGGATTGTACCAAGTCAGTTTCATGCTTTTTATCATGTACTATGGTTATGTATGATATTATCATTAGGGGGAAGCTGAGTGATAGACACATGGGAACTCTGAACTGTATGTACAACTTCTTGTGGGTCTTAAATTACTTTAAAAAGTTAAAAAGAAAACATTTTAAGCTAAGAGAACACCTGCCTAGGATGAGGAGCAGCTGTTGTCCATCATCATCTAAGAAATAAACAGGCTCCATCATTCATTCGGAGCGGAACCATTGGAGGATTTAAAGCAGAGGGATGACAGGTTTGGATTTGTGTTCTAGAAAAATAAATCTGGTGGCAGTTTGGAGGAATGGCTAAAAACAAAAAAGATGAGTTAGGAACCTGCTTCTGTCATCCAGATGGATTATAAGGGCTAGAACCAAATCAGGAGCAATGGAAATGGAGCACAAGAGGGTGGATTTGAGAGATTTTGGAGGTAAAATCCACAGGATGTGATGAATGATTCAAGGATTTGTCAACCTTGGCTGTGTGTGGAGGCCCCTGGGAAGCTTTTTCAAATAGATACCTGAGCCCTTGCCAAGGGATTCTGATTTAAAGGTGTGAGGGGGAGCCCAGGCAGCTGAGTTTGTAGAGTTCCACAGGTGGTTCACATGGGCAGGGTTGAAAGCAGCCGGCTCCAACTGAGGAGGCGGGAAGTGCAGGGTAAACCTCACAGGTTTTCAATCCAGTCGTGCTGGAACCACAGAGGATGACGAGGAGGCAGCAGACAGGCAGCCAGGAGAAATTAGGGAGGTAGCCCTTCCTCTTCCATTTGTTGTACATTGAGTAAAACTGTAAGACTCTGAGTTAAAATGTGTAAAGCCATTATCCTTGCAACCTAGCTGTCTTCCCATGGCTTGTCTAAACATATATTTTTTTAATGAAAATAAAACCTTAGTTCGTTTGTGCCATCCAAACATAACTTCAGCTTATTTAAAAACAATGACAGGGACTTCCCTGGTGGCGCAGTGGTTGAGGGTCCGCCTGCCAATGCAGGGGACACGGGTTCAAGCCCTGGTCCGGGAAGATCCCATATGCCGCGGAGCAACTAAGCCCGTGCACCACAACTACTGAGCCTGAACTCTAGAGCCCGCGAGCCACAACTACTGAGCCTGTGCTCCAGAGCCCGCAAGCCACAGCTACTGAGCCCGTGTGCCACAACTACTGAAGCCTGCGCGCCTAGAGCCTGAGCTCCACAAGAGAAGCCACCACAATGAGAAGCCCGCGCACCGCAAGGATGAGCAGCCCCCACTTGATGCAACTAGAGAAAGCCCGCGCGCAGCAACAGAGACCCAATGCAGCCACAAATAAATAAATAAATAAATGTATTAAAAAATAAAAATGATGACAGCAGAAATTAACACAACATTGTAAACCAACTATACTTCAATTAAAAAAAAAAAACCAACGACAACAGCAACTTTCTGTTAACCCCAAATTTTGAAGGATTTATACAAACAAATCTTCAGGAGGCTAGACTAAATGCTTTGAGAACAAGGTGAAATTCCTTGTTTTTACTGCCGTTGGCCCCTCTGCATATTCTGGAAGCCCCTCCCAACCTTTCTCCCAAATCCACGCAGATGCTGTTCCCGTTTTCCTCTGAACAAGTCTTTCCTTTGGGGTTGCTGAGGCTGCTTTCTGGAATCCATCCAAACGCTTGCTCCTGCCCACCCACTACCCTCGCCGCCACCACCACACCTGGGTCACCAGGCCAGCAGGTGCAACGGAGCCTCCGCAGTCAGTGCTCACTGCTAATAAGCCCCCGGATTCCGTAGAAGGGCTTCTGGGGCCGTGCACCATGCCCTCAGAGCTTCAAGTCAGAAGTAGCCGATGGCTAGTGGTTTATCTTCTTCAGGGTGACCCGCCAATGCCACCAGTCTCCAGCTCGTAAAAACAATCTGGGGTTTCCCCACTGAGAGGTGCTTGCTGCCTATTGGGATCTCTCTTCATAAAGCTGTGTGCAAAGCACCATGAAGATGTTTCCATCTCAAAATGGTCTCTTCTTTAGCATTTCTGTTTTCCCCATTAAAGACATTTTTGCCCCTTTTTTAACTTAAAAAGAGAAGTTACAAAGCTCACTGATATCCATTATAATAGTGCAGAAGCACCTCATAACATATAATAAGCACATTACAGCGTGTAACAATGAGTTAAGTGGTTAATGTGAGATGGAAAACACTAAGGTGACATTTACAGGGATACTTCTGTGTCTATGTCTCAGCTTTCTACTAGCTATGTTATTTACAAGGTAACAGAGTAATGCCTAGGCTCATCCATTTCTTAAATGAACCCGAACTAACTTTGAGATCTGCAGGCTGGTTTATATTGATTCTGATAAAGCTACTTCAGCATGGAAAAGGGGAGAGGAAATAATAGACTCAGAATTTAAAAATCTCCTTATTCCAAATTCCAATGTCCTATTCTTTCTAGAACTGCCTATATTAATAACTGCCTGTGTATTCCCTTGAGAGCTGGGCTGGAAAAGCATTACAGTGCTGTTTTGTTTTGTGTTTAAATTGTCACAGCATCTTTACTTTTTGACATAAAAGTGCATATACTCATTGTAGCGACCATCATTCCCCCACGTGTTCTGGTTCCTCTTGCTTGTCTGTTTGCTTTTTTGTTTGTTTTGCTTTTCCCCCCCGAGTATTTGAGAACTACCTAGTTCTTTTGCTTGATCACTTCTCATTATTTAACTAGGCTTTAGGCCATGCAAGTGGAAGCTGTTTAAAGCATGCTGGTGATGCCAAGGCGACTGGGCAAGAGTGTGTTGGCTTGTCCAGAACGTTTCTGTCTTAAGTACTGTGTGCCTGCACTGTGCTGGGAGTGGGGATATAACAAAGAATAAGACTCAGAGAGCTGAAAGAAGATGTCCTTATAATATGGCAGGTGATGAGACAGATGTGTCCACACGCAGGGGACCAGAGAGGACCTTGTCTGCATTTCCAGGGCAGGCTTCCTGGAGGGGGTGGTGCCTGAGCTGAGTCCATCGCTCCTCACAAGTCCGAACTCCCAGAAGGGAGGGCTGGGGACCACAAGTAGGCTGCTCACTCTGCAGCCCTTTCCAAAGCAGCCTCACTTTCTTATTGGTCCTGCTCTGCAGCAGCTTCTCCCCCTAAATAGAGAACATGGCTCTAAAAAGTGCCCTGCAGATCCTTCCTGCCTCACATCAAATAAGGCACTGCAAAATATCATGCTTAGGAAACCTTGCCATCGTGCCTCCCACAAAAAGAGAAATGCTACTTCTCACAAAGAATAAAGCCCTCACATCATGAGACAGGCGGTAGCTTTATGACAAGACACCACTAGACAGCCAGGAAGAATATGGGATTTCTAGGCATTAAAACCATCATGTGCCTCGTGAACAGAAGCTCACAGGTGATTCTGACTGAGATGGGGAGAGGCTCCAACATTTACGGGGAGAGGCTCCAACATTTACTAAGAACCTGTGATGTGTTCCTCTGCCAGGCATTCCATCTATATTGACCCATTCAGAAACCAACAGCACTCTAGATAGCAAGCCCATTTTGATGATGTGGAAACTGAAGCTCAGGAAGGGGATATGCTCAACGTTATCAGGTAGTCACCAGTTTGGTTGGATATGATCACAAGTCTGTGTGACCCCAATGTCAGGCTCTTTTCAGCATGCCAGGCTGCCTCTGGAGCTCTTCTTTTTGGCTTTCTTTACAAGCCAGCCCCACTTGTCTTGAACTTACATATTCTCTTAAAAATCAATAAAGAAAAGACCCAACAACCCAATAACCAAAGGGACAAACAGCTTGGACAGGCACTTTGGAAAAGAGGATAGCCAGATGGCTAACGAGCATATGCAAAGGTGCTAAGCTTCAGGCATCATGGAAATGCACTTTAAACCAAGATGAGGTACCAGTACACACCCACCAGAATGGTAAAAATTTTAAAGACTGATAATACCAAGTGTTGCTGAGGATATGGGGCAACTGGAACCCTCACACATTGATGGCGGGAATGTAAAATTGTACAATCACTTTGGAAAACTTAAACCAAATATATGCCTACTCTCTGATTCTGAAATTCCACTCCTGGTCTCTGTACCCAGTGGTATGCTGAAACTGGCTCCCACTGGCTCCTGAAAGCTGATTGGGCACATCTCTTCCTAACCCACATCCCCTTGGTAGCTTGAAATTGGCCAAGTCAGAGCTATTTTTGTTAGAGAACTTACTGTTACACATTTACCAACACACCACTGCATATACCTGAGAGAAATGAGTACAGATGTCCACAAAAGGACTTGTACAAGAATGCCCATCGCAGTTTTATTGATAACAACCCAAAAGGACCACCGATAAGAGAATGAAAAAATACACTGTGGCATGTTCACGCAATGAAATACTATGCAGCAAGAATTAAAATACAACCTATAGATAAACACAACAGGGATGAACCTCAGAGGCCACGGGCTGAGTAAAAGAAGGCAGACACAAAAGAGTACAGCTGACCTTTGAACAACACAGGGGTTAGGGATGCCGACCCTCCGCATGATTGAAAATCCATATATAACTTTACAGTTTGGACCCCAGATTCGTGGTTCTACATCCACAGATTCAACCAACCACAGATCATGTAATACTGTAGAATATACTTACTGAAAAAAACCCGAATGTAAGTGGACCCACACAGTTCAAACCTGTGTTGTTCAAGGGTCAGCTATACATACTGCATGATTCCATTTATTGCAAACTCAAGAATAAGCAAAGCTAATCAATGTTGATAGAAGTCAGAATAACCTTCCCCTGGGGGTTGTAGGGGTATTGACCAGAAAGGACACAAGGGGGCCTTCTGGGTGCAGTAGATGTTCTGTGTCTTGATCCAGGCAATGTTTATATAGGTACGTACATATAAAATTCATTGAGCTGTACACTTAAGATTTGTGCACTTTCCTATATACACGTTATACCTCAATAATGAACACTGTACACACATACACATTCTATTCAGTGACCCTGTTAATAAGGCGGAAGCGTTAGACCACCATCCCAGCAGAGCATCCAACAGTGGTGAGTACCGACATGAAGAAAAGCAGTCTGAATCTTGGCAGACAAATCAGCTCAGTTCTACTGACATCTGACACACCACCATCATGGAGACTTGCAACACCTGTACTGGCAGCACATGCTCCCTGGGCACATCACTGCCTGGGAAGGAATCCAGTGAACACATCAGCTGTCTCTCCCACACACCTACCACCATAACAGCAGAAATCCAGAAATGTAAAGATAGGGACTCTCATCCAACATTGGCGATATTCCAGCACTTGCTGTCAACAGAGAACACTGAAGCCTGAGACCCTACCTGCTGAGATGTTCCAGAAGCATGCAAAGAGGCTGCTGACTGTGTCTCTGAGTGGTTTTTTTTTTTTTTTTTCAAATGAAGAAAAGCCAAAGAAATGCCTGCTTCCTTTACCATCAGCAAGAAAGATGAGAGGTCATGTAATCTCACAGTTCATTCCTGGCAGGACGTAGGCCTAATCCTTTCTTGAGGGATTACCGTGCATTCTTGTCACCAGTATACCCTGGACCCAACATGTGGTTAGCTATAAACCTGAATGAAGAGAATGGACTATGCCCCAAATGAGGGAGAAGTGCTGTTGCTAGCATCTGGACATTTACATTCATGAACACATCAGAGCCACTTGAGAAATATTTGCTGCTTACCTACTGCATGCAAGTTGGCAACATCAAAGAAATGTGTCCACCATCAAAAGACAATATGAAGAGAAGCTCAAAAGATCATAAATTTACTCCCTAAGGGTTGAGTTTTGACATAACCATTATTTGAATACACAAGAAACTGGGGGGTTGGTTTTAGAATGGTTTAGTATTTTGAGGATACTAGGAAACTCTAATTCCAGAGGCTCTGAGCGTTGTTAGACATCTTAGTTTGGGTTTCCCCAGAAGCAGACCTTAAAATAAGAAATCAAGTAAAGGTAGTTTATTTGGGAGTTGAAGGGCAACCAGAAGGGATGCAGGGCAGTGAGACAAAGGGGAAGGAGCCTCAAAGGGTATGTGATCAAGCAGACCAAGGCTGTGGGCAACTAGAGCACAACCCACTGGGGAAGCTCTGGGAACCTGTTTAAAACACACTCACCCATGAGTAATCCCACCCATGGGGAGGGAGCTGGGTATTTCTGTGCCAACTCCCATCTGTCATTGCTTGAGGTCTGCTCCCAGGGGATGTTAATTCCCCAGAACTTTTGGCCTGCCAAGCAGATGGCAAAGTGGGCTCTCTGACAAAGAGGGGTGGGTACTGGGATTCAAGGTTAGGTAGGTATGTTCTCAAGAGCTAAGGGCTGGAGGATATGAACAGGGTGCCAAGCACATCTGCTACAGAGGAACTTGAAGCAACTGGCCAAGAACTTCTGCACTTGTATGGTCTATGACTGCACTTTACAATCATACACACAGAAAAGTGAAAGGCCACACATCGGCTAGACCTGCACATCTATAAACATGCAGTTGATAGACAACACATTAAGACTCAAACCTAAGAAATGCAGTTCAAGTGTTTAATCAGTACTGCAGATTTAAAAGATGTCATCGGCTTCTGCTACCTGACTTACTCCCTGGGCTAAGCTGTCCAGATCTGTAAAAAGGTAGAGACATCAACCTTCTGCCTCCTTCAAGCCAGTATGACTACTCACTATGGTTCAGATCTTCATTTCACCAATGACCTAGTTACTGCATTGATATTTTAGTCCAGTTCCCCACCTCCACTCTCCAGTTTTCCCATTCCAGCTACCATGTTGCAGACAGAGTGGTCTTCCTAAGACACAGTTCTGGTCACCTCATTCTCTGTTTGAAACCCTTCATTGGCTCCCAAGTGCCGACAGGACAAAGCCTGTCTCCCAGGTTCAGCAGACAAGGCTTCGTGTGGTTTGGACCTTGCTTGCCTCTTTAGCTTTCCTCTCAGTTCCCGGACCAGCCTGAATCACGTCCTTTTCCCCGACATCCATTCTGTGCCTCGAGTTTGCCCATGCTGTAGCCTCCACCTGATATACTCTCCCCACCAGTTCCATAACCCATGCCAAGCCTCTGCCTGTGGTTAATTTCTTCTCATTCTTCAGGTGCTAATTTAGAAGTCACTTCCTCAAGAAGAAGACTTCCCTGGTGCCAGCAAGGTTGGTGTAGGTGCCCTTCCCTTAATATCCAGTATTTCTCCCATCTTAGAACTCCATGCAGATTTTGTAATTGCCTCTTTGCTTGTCTGTATCTCCCATAGTTTGAATGCTCTGTGAGGGCAGAGCCATACCTATCTTGTTCACATGGCTTGATGTAAGATTTACTAATAGTTACTAATACATATTTGTTGAATATGAAAATCCTCCCTCATCTGTCCCGTCTCCTCTCCAACTTTGTATTTCATTGTACCCCCCACTGCTACACACACACACACACACACACACACACACACACACACCAACATACTAGACTCCCTGTACCCCCCCTTTACTCCTATTATAGAACTTTAGCACTTTACTTCACTCTGTGGTTCGCCTGTGCTAACCAATTCTGACAATCTGCCTAAAGTCCCTCTACAATACTCTAAGTTTATTGAGGGTAAAACTATGTCAATATTCTTTATCTCCCCAGGGCTTATATTAATGCCCAGCATAGTGTAGACACCTAGTACATGTTGAGTAGATGGTTCACTGCTTTAACTGGTGATGAAATGCCTAAGACTTTCTCTGTATGACCTCTAACTCCTAACGAAGCAAAAATGCTCTGGCCTCCCACCTGCCTGAGACCCATCACAGACTTCACATCTGCGAGCCTTGAAAAATTTCATCAGCCAAGTCTGAGCGCCACTGTCGGCCTTAAAGCAAGATAGAATCACCCAGAGTGACACCTTTGGACATGGAAAGCAACCTCGGCTCCTGGCTGGACGAAGCCACATGTCAGTAAGACAACCAAGGGGAAGCTATCTGTCAATTCCAGCAAGGCCAGTGTGCTCAGGGCAGGAGGATGGAATGTTCTAAGGGTACTATGGATGCACTCCGCCTCTGCAGGAGTGAACAGAACTAGGCTATGTGAGAGCTGAATCTTGCAAAACATCAGAGCCTTGACATGGAAGGAAGGTGCAACGGTGGGAAGGTAGGTGTGGTTGGAAGTAGTTAGAGACGGAAGGAGTTTCTCCAGATTCCTTTCCCAGAGGCCTGTCTGATGACAGGATAGCATCACCTGCAATAGTCTAGGTTCCATCAGCAGTGATGGGTCTGCAAACCAAAGGACTGGCATCTCATGCCCATTGTGAGGCATAAATGGATGAAGTCACATCAGTGCTTACCTCCTCTGAGACCCCCATAGATAGGGAGAACATCCTGCTTTGCTTATGATGGTCCCACTCTATGCTTTGCTTATGATGGTCCCACTCTATGCCTGGTATTCCTGTGAAATTACTAGTGCCCTCTTGCACTCTCAAAAGTGTTCCAGTTTGCATGATAAATTATATGGTCACCTACATGGACAGCATTAACATCAGGGCCAGAAGCTTCAAACAGACATGACACTGGATATAGGTACATGGGAGTTTTTATGTTAGTCTCTAAACTTTTCTGTATTTAAAAAAACTTTTCCCCTCCAACAAACAAAAACACTAGAAAAAATTCAAACTACTCCATAATTAAGCATAACACATAATTATTTCAGTACCTAATCTCCTACCTAAATTGTTTCTCTGCTCTTACATTTTTTAGATTATATTCTAACCATATCCATTTGTCTAATGAGGTCAGCCATTTGTCTGCAGTGTGTAAGTGACAGGACTAAATTCAATGTCATCTGTTTATTTAAGATGGAAATGATATGCAGGTAGAACAGTAGCCTTTGGGTACAAATGAAGTATCATTCAATGTTACCAGAGAAAATATAAATCAGCAAGAAGGAACAAACACTGAAGGTTCAGTCAGCACGGCTTTGTTGGGCTTCCTCTATGTACCATACAGGATGGAGTGAAACAGAGTCCCTGCCCTCATGGAGCATTTATATTCTAATGTTCAACTGCCTTTGTGGAGGAGTGATACCCAAATCCTGTACAGCCCCAACTTAAATCTGATGTTTTGCAATAAATCCCCAAATTGCCAGCCCTTTTCACAAATATGTTCTATAACGTATTTTTTTCTTTTTCCTTCTGCGTGTGTGTGTAGGGGGTGGGGGGAGAGTCACATAGAAAACATACAAGATGCAAAGGATGCTATCTGGACCGATGAAAGGCTTGTCTTCATACATCTGTTTTCCGCATCTCCAGCTAGTGGCATGTGCTTGTCACTAGTAATGAGATTGTAGCTTCTCTCTGAGGTCTCTATCATAGATATCTGGCATTTGCTGGGTCTCACTGTTCAGTACAGGTCAGAGTCTTGCTGCTTCCCCTAGGCTGCTTTGTCACGTTTGACCCCTTGATTTTGCTACGTCATCACCACTTTTAATTCATAACCGCCCCTAACCATGTCATTCTGTGGCTTGACCATGCTTAAGCCTAACACCCCAGAACAAGTTTATCAATATCCAAATGGCCAAAGCACAGAGATGAAGGGGTAAAGTCTTTACTGTGCCAAAAAACCCCCATTGGGAGACAATCTTATGAGCCCAAGATTTAAATCTGGGCTGATCCACTTACTAAATTTGTGACCGTGGGCAAGTTAAGTTCCTTGAGGCTCAGTTTCCTCCCCTGTAAATGCAATGTAACATCGACCTCTCTGAATTGCTGTGAGGATTGAATGAGATGATAGATGCAGCATTCTCTGCACAAAGCCCAACCCTTCATAGGCAGTTAACACCTTTTAGTTTCCTTCTTCCGCCCACACCACAGTCCCCTTCCTAGTCGGATGTGCACGGTAATCTAATTGGGCAGCTAACCTGAAAAAGGCGGAATGGTTTCAGGCTGGGAGCTTATCCTGGAATTAGGGAGTGCAACTTGTAAACACATACAGTCCAGCTCTTCTCTTCAATTATGTGTATTGATGCACGCTATTAACCCCATTTACCCTTTAGTCTCTAGTAAAGATGTGAGCAAAAATCTGTCACCTTTACATTTCATTGAAGATACTTTTCAAGAAACACTGAGGAAGTTCTATGGGTAAAAGAAAAAAATTAAGGGGGACAAGGCAAAACAGAGGCTAGAAAGGGGGCTTTCTGTTTGTTCATTTTGGTTTTTTTGCTAACAGACCTTTACTGGGTAGCACTTGTGTGTCAGAGACTATATCGAGCAGTTTCCATTCAATTTCTCACTTATCCTCCAACAATCCTAAGGGGATAGGTACTATGATTGACCCCATTTTACTGATGAGGAAGCTGAGGCACAGAGCTATTAAGTAACAGCTTAGTGTTCAGGATCACATATCTACTAAGAGCCACAGCTGGCAGTTGAGTCCAGGCAGCCTGTCTTCTCCACGCCACATGAGGCCACCAACAATGGCACCTCCCAGAAAGGTCAAGGCCCTAGCAAGCTGAATCACAGAAACTATCATGGCCTTGACCATTTGCTCTGTAAGACTTCTTTTCCGATCTGGAAAAGGAGGGCAGCAGCTGAGACACTCCTGTGATTTTTAAGGTCAGTAGCTCTGTAAGGTCAGCAGTTTGGGAAACAGAAAAAAAACAATTTCCAGGAAAAAAATGCACTATCAGGTAACACACTCTTTTATGAATTAAATCAAGTACTCGCTCTTATAAAGCTCACGGTCCACCACTCAGGAGTGCCGCCGCCATGTCATCAGGCGGAACTTTTTCCTTGCTCAGTGCCCATTACAAACTTAGTGAATCCTCTGAAGGAAAAAAAATTGCCAAAGATCTCATCTGATGAAGACGCTTGTTCATAATTTTGTAGATTTAATATTGTTATCAATTATTTGCAGTTCCAAAGAGTTCAGTGATGTGGGTTATATGGCATTTTTTTCCCTTAAGCTGAAAACTGCTAAAAGTGTGCATTCCAGTTGCATGCAGGGACTCGTGGCCACAGTATCTGCAAGTCTCAGTTTTGCTCGTGGAAAAGGGAATGAGTGGATATTCTAGCCCCAAACTGTTGTCTTTTTCCTAAAAGCCTGTCCTGGTACCACCAAACTGGTCCTTGGAAACCAAATAAAATTGTCTGTGACCCCCTCCCCCCAGGGGGGGTTCTGGCAGGACTCTTGGAAAGGAGGAGGGGCTAAAAGGGGAAAGAACAGACCCTTGCTGAAGGTCAGTTAGGTGATCCACATAAAATTGCCAATACTGAACCACTCTTTTACCTATAGAAGTGGAAATTTCATATGGTTTAACCCAATATTAAATGCCAGACCACACACCTTTTTTATGTTATCACACTTGATCTTCATAATGACCCTATGAGGTCAGGTTTATCCCCATTTTACAGATAATGAAACTGAATTAAATGCCTGAAGTAACTGTCTTAGTTTGGGTTCCCCCTAAAGTTGACGCAGAGTCAAGGAACTGATGCAAGTAGTATATTTGGAAGACAACCCCAGGAAGCACTGGTAAGAGAATGGCAACATGAGACGGGGAAGGGAAGAAGTAAGTTATGGGGACATTGTCAAGCCGGTTACTCTGTGGGCAACTGAAGCCTAATCCCTCTGGGCAACTCCAGGAGCCAATGAGGAACACATGTCGCAGAGTCAGCCCACCTTGGGGACAAGGGAGCTGGGCTATTTATACACAAACTGTTTTTAGTCATCGATCCAGGCTGCTTGGGATTGAGATAGTACGTTAATGCTTCATTATTTCCACATCAGGCTGGAAATAGGGCTGGTGTGCACTGAAGTGGTAAGGAGATAGGGGCAGCTATCTACGCCCTGAAAGCTAGCACTAAGCAGCAGGATTTGAACTGGTGGCATTCTGACCTCATAACCCATGTCCCTCCCACTACAGCACAAGATGTTGCCAAATCGTGGGAAAGATCACGGGCTCCAGGAGAATCAGGAATCAATTGTAGGGTTGTGTCTGGACAGCTGGAAGATACTAACCACTCCATGCTTCCCTGCTGAATAAGAACTACATTTGTGTAGCCCTCTAGAGTCTACAGTATGCATGCACATCTGTCACCTCATTGGCCCTCATCATGCCCATGAGACAGACTAAAATCCATTCACTCACAAGATTATTATAGTCATGTGTTTACTCCATAACTATTGAGTATATGTTTCAGGAACTAAGTAATGGAGATATAGAAGTAGACCAAAGAGACAAACACTCCAGCGTGGTAAAACACATATTCTAGTGGGGACAGCAGAATAAAGAAACAAATACGTATATATTGCATTTAATGTAATGCCATATCATAATTGGTGCCATGAAAAACTTAAAACAAGCAAAGATGATGGTGATGACAAGGGATGCTATTTTTTAACTTGGGGGTGGAGTCAGGGAAGATGATTACATTTGAGCAGGGAAGTGAAGGAAGTGAGGCTATCTGAAGGAAAGACATTCCAGGCAGAACCATGACAAAGACGGGCAGTGTGACTAGGGCACGGTGAGATATGAACCCGTAGAAAGTGCCAAGGGCAATGGGTCATCTTGTTGGCTACAGTCAGGACTTGGGTTTTTGCTCTCAGCACGATAAGGAACCACTGGAGACTTTAGGGCAGGGAAGTGGCATGGTATGTGTTTTCAAAAGTTCATTCTTTATTTTTCTCTAACTCATGTGGCCAGCAAGACCCAGAACAAGGACTCAAATTGAAGTCTTCTGACTCCTGATCCAGTGCTTTTCCCACTTAGGTTCACAGTTGTTCTCCAGACCTAGACGTCCTTGGTCTCCTTTTTTTATTTTTTCTGTCCCCTTGCATAGTTATTTGTGGTCTCCTGACCAAATCTTAAAACGGTTGTCGCCAGTTCCCCAGGCATTCGGCTCCTTGGGACTTCTCTTTGCCTCTTAGCCAGTCAGCTTTAATATTCTCCCATTTCTGAGAGCATCCTGTTCTCTTAGTTACCTAGCAAAACTCATGACCCACAAACTTGCTCAAGCAGAGTTTAAGCTTGACCATGAAAGTCAAGTGAGGACAGCAGGATTCAAAAATAACCACTCTAATCAGAAAGTTTAACTTGACAGATTTCCAGGAGTCTTCATATCAAGGATTTTTTTTTTTTTGGTAATCAAGAGCAAGTCAAATTTTCTCCCAGACTACGGGAAAAAAGAGAGTATTGAACCTGTGGTTCATTGCACTCTATCTCATCCAGACCAACGTGGAATCAGGCAAAAGTTGCAATGAGATATTGCAATTGCCTTTTCCTTCGTCATTACTATATTTTGTTTCGAAAATCGCAGATTTATTTACTTCAAATCCAAAGCTGCAATGTCTTTTCAGCCAAGGCTGCAAAGACAAACAACCTGTTTCGGGAATTATAATGTGGGGCTTTTAGTGTCAGCACCCGCAAAACAGTGTTTACCCCCTGGTGAAGCAAGGAGAAAAACAGAAACATTCCACTCTCCCAGACCTGCACTGGCACTGCAGCACTGACAAAGGTAACCATTTGGTTTTCTTGTCACTGGAGCAGGCCAGCATGACACCAGGCACCTGTGTGTAAAGGAAGCGTGTGGATAGTCACTTGTTTAGCTATATCCACAGCTTAAATTCCGTGTCCTCCGAACATGTTATGTTTCAAAGGCAGAATGATATTTCTGTCCACTTATTAAGGCATGACTAACTTGCTTTTGGCTGCACTACAAATGAATCACAGTAACAATCCCCAACTTGCGACTGATGTTCTGATGTAATACACTTCTATTAAAAGAAGAGGAAAGAGAGTGGGTGAGAGTGAGATCATGCAGAGACAGAACATAACACCGAGGGAGCTAGAGTAATTGATGAACTGCAGAGACCAGATCCATCCACTTCAAGGTGCTTTCTTGTGTCCTGGGTGAGGATACCTTGCCAGTCAGTTCCTACCCACTTACAGTGGCAGAATATAGACCCTGATCAAGGCCTGGAATTTGGAGGGACTCAGTGAAGAAAACACTTCATTCGGGGATGAAAACCAGATATTCCTTGAAAGCATTTTAAAGCAATTTTGATTTAGCGTCACTTTGAAGGTAATACTTGGGGGCAAATGATATAGGTTAGAAAGGCAAACCAATAAGCTCCCCTTTTAAACTGTTTCCATGTGTGCAGCTTATTTGGGAGTGGCAGAAGGAGGGGGCAGGAAGGTGAGATAAGGAAAGGAAGGCAGCTGATAAAGGTGGTGCCATCAGACTGATCCCCCCTGGGGACCACCCACCTCCTCTGAGCCTCCCGGCACAGCTGAGCTTGCTGGGGGACAGCTTGAGGTGTTAATTGCCCTGCCTGGCAGAATGGCCTTCCTGCCTTCTCTCTCCCCTTTTTCAACAAGAAACAAATACAAAAAGAGCTGGAAGGTATGGTAAAAGCTCTTCTGAACCCACAGGTATTTTTCCTATGTTAATTACCACTCAGGAGCAGACACTTCCTTCCTCCCAGATCCCTTCTGTACTCTCCTCTACAAGGTGCCCCTGCTGTCTTCTGAGGAAGATCTGAGTGTGCCAAGGAGAGGCAGAGAGGAAATTAGACTCTGGCCTGTCGTGACCAGCAGCCCACACTGGCTTTGTCCCAGGCTCTGGCAGAAGGGGATTATAAGAGCCAGTGCCTCCCCAGCACGGGAAATCACTCAGAGAAGGGAATCTTTTTTTTTTTTTCCAGTAAACCTATTTTCCCTATCCTGTGGTTTTCTTTCTGGGTTTCATGTACTATCAAATCTGTCACTGACCTAAAAAGAACTTCAATGTGTTGGAAAAGCATACTTCAAGCAGCTGTAACAAATCTCAAATTGATATTTATGAAGTTAACTTTCTCTCACTGAGGATCTGATTGTATACTTTGTGGGTGTCACTCATCTTCAAATCATGTCATGTTAGAACCAAATTGTCCGTGGAGATTAGCTAGACCAACCTCCTTTTTTTACTGAAAAATCTGAGACATGAAGAGGCAGAGTGACATTCCTAGGGTCTCCGACACTCCTACCTAAGCAGCAAAAGCCAGACTTGAAGTCAAAACTTCTTATTACTGGATTCCATTATACCCCCCGGTCTTTTTTCTTGGGAAGCCGGTTTTAGAAGTTTCATTTGGCAACTAAAGAGGCTGGATGGAGAATAAGAAAATTCAGTAAGTTCAAAACCCATCCCCTTCATTACCTGTTAACATTGCCATGTTCCGTTGCTGCCTAAAGATGAAGTTTGGCTGTTTGGATTATTTCTGGTCTCTCTTAATGGACCCCAGATCCCCAAATGTGGCCGTCCCACAGTTCAGTCACATCAAGGCCGGTCATTTGAACCAGGTGGGCTTACAATTCTTTATTCTTCCCCAAAAGTTCTAAAGTTGCCCTGGTCTAGACTCTCTAGGCCTCAATTGCTCCAGCTATAAAACGGGAATAATGATTTAACCATGTCCATAGAGTCTTGTATTGAATAAATTTTGAAAACTATATAGAGAGTACTTAGCAGACTAGTTACTATTACTGTCATCATTCTTAGCCTGAAGGGTGATGAGAGAAAAGAATCTAACAATTTAAACAGTATGTTCAGAGCCCTAGAATGAATCTCAATTTAACATTCAGTTTGGCCTCTTTGGCGGCAAATACAATAATAATAAACATATTGTGATCAAGACTGACATTGGATTAGGCTTTACTAGAGCGCTCGGCATTGTCTACTGTTAGGATAGTCCCTTTGTTTTGGACGTCAGATCTCTTATGTGATTTTCCATGTGTAAGTGTGAGCACCCTAAATTCAGGGAAATTAGCCTATTTTGACAACACAGTAGATTTGATGAGTACTTATTGAATGTGTGTTGAGTGAATAATCCAAAATCTATACATAGTTATAGAAACGTGGATTATATGCTGATTCACATGACAGATTCAGACTATATTAAGGGTCAGGACTATTACTTTATGTCATTTCCCTCTCCTTTTCTTTTCTGAGGGTCTCTAACCAATAATAAGCTTACAGGGATTGAGATTGTCCATTTCGTGGACTGAGGTGTCTTGGTCACCATCTCACTATCATGCTATGATGTTCTCCTATCTTTCTTTCCCCCTTCTGCCCCTAAGAGCAAAGATTAATTTAAAGGCAAAGATGAAGTCACTGTAAACTAACTTGTCATCGTTTTCACGTTCCTTTTCTTTTTCAGTGCAGAAATTTAAAGTGAGTATAAACCAAAAAAAAAAGCATAGCTTTGATCTCTGGCTTCCGTTTTCTCCTGTGAATATAATCTAAGATCACCTACTAATGCCTCTGCTGTCCTGAGTGGGGCTCCTTTAGGAAAGTAAATCAAGGTATTCTAAAACCCTGTACAGGTAGATGTCCAAGTAGCACGTGCAGTGTGCAGTGTGGAGAGCCAAGAGTAGACTGTGTGTGTACTTGACGTGTAGGCATAAGAACCAAAGATCAGAACTGAGTAATCCCAAAAGTCTCAGGAGGGAGTCTCCATTCTCCTTTCCCATACCTCTCATTATCCTCTCACCTCTTATCCCACAGCAGAATCCCAGTAGACTCCCCCTGCCAGGTGGGTAGCCTCAGCCAACACCCCTTCTCTGGCTGCTTTTTCACCCAGCATCTCCCCGCCACTGAGAAGCAACAGTGACACACGTTCTACCCACCTTCCCTTCGGAAACTCAAAGCAGGTGAATCTCACAGCAGTTCTGGTACTGAGAGTTAAGAAATCTTCCCTCTCAAACTTCAGTAAGGTTCTTATTTTCCAAGCCTCCCTCCTATGAGCTGGTGGTACAGGGGTTAACAGCATGTCTGCTTTCTTTGGTCTGTGGTCCCAGGGGGTCCCAGCAGTAGATCGGCAGAGTTGGCAGATCACTAAATAGTTAACAACTCCCCACCCAGCATGGCATGGTCGCCTTAGAGAATGGATGGAAAATATCCCCTTGCTATAACTGGGTTCAGCCCTGTGGCTTAGCACCATCTTATTTGGCAATCTTTTTCTCTTGACATATTTGGTAATCACTCTAAGGGAGATTTATTAGGCTGTTCATGGGAACAAACAATGCACTAAATATTACACATATGCATGCTTTCAATACCACTCCTTTTCTAGCCTATTCTGAATCTTTCCCCCAAAGTCTTTCATTTAACTCTCTCTTGTCTTTAAATTCCTCTTGGTTCTTCTCTCCTCCAAAGTAACTTTTCATATTTTGGAATTTTTTTTGTAGTTAGGAGTTCTTTTAATCAAAATTCACTGGGCCAAGCTTAGAGAAGAATGGATGAAAACACACTCTCAGTGTTTAGAACCATTCAAGACATTTTGCTCTTCATCAATCCCAAAGCACCAAAACAAAAATTTAGCATACGGTTAGAGTTTTGTGAAAACAGTCTCCTTGGTATCCCTGGGACATCAACTCGTGTGTGTGTGTGTGTGTGTGTGTGTGTGTGTGTGTGTGTGTGTATGAAGGAAAGGACTCAAAATATTTCAGCCAAATGTAATACAATGAAGTGTCTCCTGAACCTCAGGGTTGGGGCCCATGAGGAGATGTGAGGAAGGAGGCACTGAGAATGTGGATTAATAACCCATGCTCTGTGCTAACTAAAGGACTTTGACAGCTGGTGCCCCTCAGACATTTTCAAAAAACATAGTAAGTATCCCACTCACCCTGGCACATGCACGCACAGGAAAATGTCTCAGCAAATAATCCAGCTACAGCAGATTTAAGAGCAAATCTATCAGGGTCATGGAGACGCTCAGAAGGTTATGAGTTATAATGGCGCAGCAACAGTATGGCAACTCTGGATATGAGGCTTTTATTCCCTTTAAGTGTGAAATGTTCCTCGTTCATCAGGTATGTAATAATGGCTAGCTCTGCTCTTGGGAGAGCCCTCTCAGTGCCAGACACGGACCTAGATGTGCTCATTTGTTTAACACTCAGCTACATGTCCACTAATGGCCTCATTTCACAGAGAGAAGGCCTTATTTTCTCACCTTAGACTGTAGATTACACACGCTCCTACATATCTGAACTTGAGCCCTTGTAATTTTTTAGAGGTGGGGCAGTGAAAGCACAAAACCAGGATTTAGTTGCTAGCAAGAACCTTCATCTAGCTTCTGGTATTGCCAACCTAGAGGCGTATGGTGAGGGGCTAGGAGCACAGGTTCTGGAACCAGACTGCCTGGTAGAGCCCAGCCCTGTGTGGCCTTGGGCAAGTGACTTGGCTTCTCTGTGTCTCAGCTTCCTCGTCTGTAAAATGAGGCTAGTATTTGTACCTACTTTAGAGTTTCTTATAAGGATTAAATGACTTAATCCATATAAAGGGCCTAGAACTGTGCCTGGCACGCAGTCGGGGCTGTTAAATGAGTGTCTGTATTCCCATGTGCACTTGGATCACAGGCATACAGAACCCGGGCACAGCAAATCTGATTCAGGGCAAGGTGTGCCGAATAAATCCTACTGTGTCCCCTGAGCTTGACTGCCACGTATCCCAGCCTAGCTCTGCAGTTACAGCTCCCTTCCCACGGAAGCAGAGAATACAAGGGCCCTCGAGGTGAACCGCTTGTCTTTTATGTCACAGAGTGACTACATTGAATGGGGAAATCATTTAGCTGCCCTACAAATCGGCAGCAAGGGATGGGCCTACAGGGGATCTGTGCACTTGGAATTGCACCTTAGTTCACTCTTTACATTTTCAAGGGGGAGACCTTATACTGGGGTGGACCAATATAAGATTTTCAGATATTTATAGACCAACTGAATCACACATAAAGAACACACAATAATGCTGGTGCTCCTCAAACTTTAGCTATATCAGAATCCCCCGGAGGGCTTGTGAAAACCCAGATTCCTAGGCCACACCCCACCCCAGAGACTGTGACTCGCCAGGTCTGAGAATTTTCATTTCTGACAAGTTCCCAGGCTGTGCCCATGCTGCTGGCCCAGGGACCACACTGTGAGGACCACTAGTCAAATCTGTGGTTTACATCCTTACTTCCCACTTCTGATGTAAGGTTATAACATTTAATGTGAACTCTTTAGCTTAGAGATGAGATGGCATGAGTGACTCCCTTTCCCCTCCGCCACAAAAAATAGAGACGTTTGAATCCACAGAGCTAGTGTCACTTAGTAATGTCTTATTTTTGGTAATAAACACTGACTCTCATTTTTTTCCCCATAGTTGCATGCTGCTGTGACCAGGATCCAGGTTCCAAGGCCTGGATTTAATTACACATTTGCTCACATATGTATCCTGAATAACGATAAGACTTGCATCGTGGACGACATAGTGCATGTCCTGGAGGAGCTAAAGAATGCTCGGGCCACCAACCGGACCAATTTTGCTATCACGTACCCGATCACTCACTTAAAGGACGGGAGGGCAGTTTACAACGGGCACCAGCTTGGAGGCGTCACCGTGCACAGCAAGGACCGAGTGAAATCCGCAGAAGCCGTCCAGCTCACCTACTACCTGCAGTCAATCAACAGTCTCAACGACATGGTGGCAGAGAGGTGGGAGTCCAGCTTCTGCGACACCGTCCGACTGTTCCAGAAATCTAACAGCAAAGTCAAAATGTACCCTTACACGTCCTCCTCACTGAGGGAAGATTTCCAGAAGACCAGCCGCGTATCAGAACGTTACCTGGTCACCAGCTTGATCCTGGTGGTCACCATGGCCATCCTCTGCTGCTCTATGCAGGACTGCGTCCGCAGCAAACCCTGGCTGGGCCTGCTCGGGCTGGTGACCATAAGCCTGGCCACTCTCACTGCGGCCGGGATCATCAATCTGACTGGTGGGAAATACAATTCCACCTTCCTGGGAGTCCCTTTCATCATGCTAGGTAATTACTACCCTTTGTTCTTCTGTTTCCTCCTTCTGGTGGTGGTGACTGGGTTCCTAAAAGGCAAGGAGAAGCCGCCTAACAAGTCTGTTTCATTTATGGCATCCTCCTCTTGCCCAGAAGCCCTGGGGCCAGTTCTATAAGGTGGTGTTGGGTCACAAGAGGCAGCCTTATCTGGTAAATGTGCCGGAAGTCCAAAGTCCTGGGTTCCAGCCCTGGTTCTCCGTTAAGTTAGCTGCGTGGTGTTTAGCAGATATTAATCTCTGTGCTCCAGTGCCTTAGGTTGGGCTTCCCCAGAAGCAGACCCTGAGACAAGGATTTAGATACAAGTACTTTGAGACCCCAGCATGGGAGTGAGGACACGAAACAGGGAAGGAAGACAATTCAGGGTATGTTAATCAGCAGGTTACTGCTGTGGGCACCTGTGGCTTAGTCCCACTGGGGACCTTTGAGACCTCAGAGGTCTCCTTGAGGGGTGAGGAGGCTGAAAGCTGCACAGTGTACCCAGAAACCCTATGTATGATTCACTGAGGGCTCTCCCCCGAGTCATTACTCCCCAGCACTTCCCAGGGAAGACCAAGCACATTCCTGCAGCTGGAGAAATCCCTCAGGCTACCAGTATTTGGAGTAAGAAGACTTCCGTGAGCTCAAGCACGGGGAACGGGAGGGCGCACGGGTTGGGCACGAACAGTGTCCACTGGCCTCGGTTTCCCTACCCGATGGACTGAGGGGATGCGAACATCACACAGAAGGATATGGTAAACGTACGAGAACTTCGAAGGCAACAAGTGAGACATAAATAAGAAGGTAACTTTTTCCTGTCTTTGCTATGAACTCAGGAGAACGTTTTAAAATGATAGTGTGAGAATCCCACTATGTTCTCTCTTGGAGGCTGCAGGAACTTCCTGATAGAGATAATTGTCAACGTAAAGCCATAGTGGTCATAACATAATGTCACTTGCTCTGTCCATCTGATCTTGAAGGTGCCATGCCCAGCAAACCTGATGTCAGAGTTCTCGTGGGCCAAGGATCCAGTTAGCTTCCCCCTCTTCTTTGGCAACTTCTCATCAATCCCTTTAGCAAAATTAAAATGTCATTTGCAATCAGATACTGACATGGCAAATGAAGTGACATTTCTCATTGGCTGAGAAAAAAACTATGGTGGAGTTCATTAGTATGCCTTATGTCCCGTTTGGGGGTAGTAGAGAAGAAAGGAATTTACTCGGGAAATCTCAGCTGCATGATGGTTAAATGATAACGTGCGGGGCTGGCGGCCTCCCATGCTCTGCGGCCTGTGGGAATCAAGACCCAGGCAATAAACACATACTAGCAGCCTTTGTGGAAAAGTGGGGCACCGTGCGGAGACTGAGCATGCTGCGAATTTACCAGCTCGGTTTACTCATCACTGCCGAACTCAGCACCGGAGGAGGCTGCTACACTTCCTCCTGAACTCAGTCTGTTAAGATGGCAGCATCACTTGCCTCTTTAAGTAACCCCAAGACAATGTGGGTCAGTTGTGGAATACAGGGCGGTTCCTTGAAGCGTGAGTAAGGACTGGTCATGAGGAGCTTCCACGGAGGCTTGAGTCAAGATTTCAGTTAAAATGTTCTGCTCATGATTAGTCAGATGCTTGGGGGGTTTTTTTGTTTGTTTGTTTTTTAGCTTTTCATTTTAAAAATACAGTGTTTTTTTTTTTTTTTTTGCTGTGATTGTTTTTGTGGGAGGAAGATAAATGGGGATAAGGGTTTATGGGAAACTGAAGGGAGACAGGTTCCTAAGGTGAGGAAAAAAGGATGTCAGGGCTAGAAAAAGGACTATTATTCCTGGTCTTATGACACTCTTAAGTAGTTACCAGTGAGCTCAAAGAATGATACAATATTTAAAACTTCCTGAAAATGAACTGCATTCATAAAACAAAATTACAATATTTAGAGGTCCTTAAAATTAATTTTTAAGTAAAACTAAACAGTAATATTCAAAACTTCTTCAAATTAATTTCACTAAAAAATCAATTTCACTATAAGTAAAATGAAATTAAATATTCAAAACTTCTTGAATTTTATTAAGTAAAATAAATTATAATATTTAAAATTTCTTAAAACTGATTTTTGTACTTTTTTAAGTTTTAAATATTGTAAGTAAAAGTCAACACAAAAAGGAATACAGCAGGTAGTACTGGTGTGGGGAGGGATGGAAGAGATGGAAAGATGCTGTTAGCAAGGGAGACCCAGTATCAGTGAACTTCACATGAATTCAATTCAGAAAAATCTGGCATTTGTCATGAAAGAGATCAAGCGCCACAGTGCTCCACACACCCTTGCTTGTAATTTGTGAGGAATGTTACATGCACTGATTTGATGGCAGTTTTCCCTGCTGACAGTCAGTAGGCAACCTTTCTGTACATTTTCAGCTCAAAGAGATCTCAAATTACTTAGTCACAACATGAAAGGAAGCTACGCATTTCAGTAGCTAAGGCCCATTTGCAATAAATACTTTGCATCGCGTAATGGATGCTTAATATGCTCGTAAAGCCAACAGCGTCTGGATTTAGGATAGTTGCCCTTCTGTATTTCTCAGATAAACTCTTCGTTCTCAGATTTGATTGTAAAATGAAATATAAGCCAGAGCATGCTCATAAATGTGGCATTCAGGACCAATGTTTAATTCTGGTTTTTTGATGACCAGTCCTAAAATGCCAGTAAATATTTCAAATGACCAAGAAGAAATGCAGTGCAAAGCGTTTTGCACTATGAGTCAGTAAACTTGTCCAGTTTCTAAACTAAGCAGATTTAAGCAAAACTTCTTGATTTTCTGTGATATTAATATACTATCAAATAAAACTTTTAAAAATATATGGCCTCCTTTAGAAGGAAAAGTATCTTAGAAAAAGTCTCTTTTTCCTTTCCAGACATTTCCTTGGCCGACAATAGGTCTATAATGTGGTAAACAATTATAGATTTAAAATTCAACAAACTAAACAGTCTCAGTGTGATGCCAGTCACATAAGGCCAGATCCAGCCAAATGCCAAAATGGCAGTAGATTTAGAATGGAAAATTTTAAGACCATGTGTGTCAAGCAGTATTAACCTGACAAAATTCCAGAATAGGAAAGAATTTGGATAAACTCTGAGAGTTCACCATAATGGGATGTGACTGTGCGTTTCTAGCCAAGACGATACGTGACATCTCTGGCAATAAGAATATATCCTACACAGATGAATCATTTTGGCAATGATGTAAGCATACATACATCAGGATTTAGAATGTTTTTAATCAGTGTCATGCATATTAGACAACCCCACTTCTGCCAAAACCCCTGTCCATATGAGTCAGATCAGTTTATTTAGAGCTGAAATTCTTAAAGGTCTACAGTATCATAAATGCTCATTGACATTTTTTAGTTGTTATAATTTGGAGAGGAGTTTATTTCATCCATACCCCTTACGCGTAAAGTAATATCCTTTCTTTCCAAACTATGTTAACACCAGGTATTGAGGTACCTGAACTGCCATTTGTAAACATCTGACACTCATCATGTTAATCCGTTATGGAATTTCCTTTAAAGGATGAGGATTTACAACGTTGCCCTGCAGTTGGGTATGATTTAAGAAATTGGCACAGATTTTGTACATGCAAGCTCTCCTTACAGGCTTAATATTTCCACAGCTTTGCTGATCAGACACAAATCAGGAAAGGAATGGAATGCTGGAGAATATAGAAGGGAACAGAAGGAAGGTTTTCTTCCTTCTTCATCTGGCAGGTTTGGTGCTTCATGTACCTTCTGTACAGCTAAAACGGGAGAATTGAAGTTGCGGTGAAAGATATTTTGGATATTACTTTATATGTGGTAATCTAATTTATAAGGGTTGCTTTGCATTTATTAAGATACAAGAGCCTCAGAGACCAGTTGAGACAAAAACTTTTCTTCAAGAAAAATATTCTTCAAGCCCTTTCACATGTTTGGGATTTTGAGACAGTCTAATGTCAGATCCAGGGTTCCCTCTTCCTTCTAAATTATCCAGCCAGGCCACTCAAATTCAAGGGTAGGAAAGGAAGAAAGGATGTGATTAAGTGCTAGGAGGAGACTAATAGCAAGGATGTTTGGCTTCGTTCAGGTATATATTCTAAGATTATCTGTGTGTAGCAGAAACCAGAAGATCAGGTTCAGTTCTCTGAGAATTTGTTCTTATTTGCTGCCACCTAGAATCTGATGCAGTATATGGAGCTCAGGCTTATAAAGAGGTAAAAGTTCCTGTGCAAGAAATTTCGTTCTAACGGAGAAATTGGAACTCATAATTATCTTGGCTCTAAACTTAAGCAAACCTGCAAAGTTTTGCTTTCCTGATGAGTATTCTGGTATATTTCTAAAGTCATGAGAAATGTGGGAGGGAAAAATCAGCCAGATAATAATAAAATACAAAATTGTCAATATTCAACCATTTTTCACCTACAAAATTGGTACCAATATCTGACCATTTTTGAATGGCAGACGTGGTCATTTCTTATGGCTCAACCTACTACATTATCGTAGAAGTCCATTATTTGCAACAATAGGACAATCTACATGATGGAGTAGAAGTATGTTAGAATGCTGTGGAAATACTCTGCGTAGATATAAATCACTAAAAGGTTCAGTAGTTTCTAGAAAAATAATTGATTTATAGGGGTTTTGTTGTTCCCACTGTTGTTTACATCTGATTTGAAATAAGAGAGTAATTTTTCACAGTTTTTTCCTGAATAGCTTTTTTCTAATGACCTGTGCTCACTGTGGGACTAATTTACAAGGATGCTGTGTAAGCAAGTTTTGTGGCTAGTTCTCAGCTTTTTATTCTTATGCTCCACCACTCCTTACAGTTAAGGGGTGGGTGGGGAAAAATAGGTTTGAGGGGATGGATCAAACACGTTTTATTGTTCTATCCTTAACCATAAAGGAAGACAAGAACCGGGGCACAGTCCAGGAAGGCAGAGCTCAGTTAGGCAGAGGAATGCAAGGGTGCTTCATCTCTGACCCAGGTCTCTTGGGTATCCTCTGGGTGGCCTAGCCAACTAGTCTAGGGAATAGGAGAGTGGCCAATTCAACTAGTCTAGGGAATAGGAGAGTGGCCAATTCCATGGAGGTCCGGCAGCTGGAAGCAACATCAGGACACTGAGCTGGTTAAAAAAAAAAAAAAAAAACAGACCATGAGGAGAGACACCTAGCTTGTTGTTGCATTTGGATTAGCATCTCAGAAAGTCACTGCTGGGGCCCGGCAGTGTTGACCAGATGGGTCTACAGTAGCTCACAACGCCAGCAGATTCATAGTCATTGTCAAGGAAACCCTGCATTTCACCTAGGCTACTTCACCAGCCAAGAACCAAAATGTAGATGGAACCTAAGGGAGGGATTCTAGCCCCTCCGCTGCACTGACTGGTGTAGCACCAGCAAAATAAATTTCATATCAACCTACTAGTCATCTTGTGTGTATGTGGATGCATGTGTGTGTGTATATGGGTACACGTGTGTGTGTCTCTGTGTAATCTGGGTGCATAATACATATTATATATCACATTACCTATATTATATATCATATGTAATATGATATATTATGCAGTAAGTTCATGTTTATATATATTTTTATGTGTTTATAACATTACATATATTGTTTAAATGTTTGAATAGAAATACTATATATTTCTCTCTATATTACATAGTATATATTCACACATTTTATATGTAAATATATAAAATGTGTTTGAATAAGATATGCCACATATACATATATTTATATATTACATGTGTCTTCTATATGAAGAGATATTACACAATGACCATAGCATATATTATGGGCCACAGTTGTACACACTGATTTTATATAGTGCGTGCGCGCGCGTACACACACACACAGAGTATGTAAATACTTTATCTTTAAACAAGGAAGAGCTATTAGCCAATTCATTTCTTGGACTCTTATTTGCAGCTCTCAAATGAAGGAAAATCATTTCTCAGTTTAAAACCCAATGCTGTGATTAGAATTACCAAAATGTGACAAGCCTCTGGTAGAAAGAGTAAGATGTGTGTATTCGCCCTGATGTGAGCATCTGTCTTAACTTAAACAGAGTACACCTTTACTCTCACTCTTAACTGTGAGACAAAACAGGCTGTGATAAACCAAACAATTCAGCATAGAAAGTAAATGTTTGTAACAGGCAAAGTGTAAATGTAACCCAATTAATGAACTTCTCCCTTAAAACAGATGTTACTCAAGCCAGACATATATACACTTTAAATTTCTTCTCAGAAAAACAAAAATCATGAATTTATGTGGATGTCATGGAAGGAAAAGCTTTCTATAAACATGAGCTACTTAGTGAAACTTGCCGAAGAATAAAATATGTTTTAAGCAGATTTTGCTCATGCATTCATTATACTCCATGGATTTTCTAGAAGAATGTAGTCATTTTATTTCCATATATGAAATCTGGCACTGCCCAGGCATGCTATAAATGGCTTCATTGTCTCCTGATATTAAATGTTTTCCCATTGAAACTGAAAGCCATCTCATTTTACCTCCTCCATCTTCTTAGTTATTCCTTACTTTTAGGAACTCAGGATGAGGAAATCCTGCTAGGATTAAAGGATTAAAATGCGAGGAGCGTCCAAAGGCATCAGCCTCCGAGCTGTGGTCTGTGTGCTGGGGAAGGCAGGAGGATCTGGGCCTGAAGAAAAATCTGCCTTACAAAGTCCAAATGGACAAAGTAGATCGATTTGCCTGTGATATTCATTGGCCAAAAAAAAAAAAAATAAACAAATCACCCAGACTGCCTCTGATAGCAAAGCCATTAAATACATTTAAAATATAACTGACTTTATGAACAACTTTCCGGAAGTGTATCTACTGGGTAAAGTTAGGTTAACTCTCAACTATTCACTTGTCGATTCCTGCGTCAGTGGATTGTAAACAATCCCAAAGGCTTGGGTCAGGTCCCAGAAAAGAGTGTGGGTGAGAGTGAGATTTAATCTGTGAGTATTCCTGAGACTCACCCTAAGTGACTGGAGGATTTTCCACCATTAGTGTTATTTATCATCTGTGCTGCCTTGTCTCTTCATTGCCTCCAAAGCCTGCAAGTTAACTGCACATAAAGATAGAAAATTCTTTGGAAAAGAAGAAAAATGATTAGCCTAAATCCTTCGGTATTTGACTTTACTAGATGAAAATCCCAAAGTCTACTGCTAATAAAATTTAAATTGCACTCCTGGTATAAACTGTATCTGAACACTGGTGAAGAGCTCTACTGTCCTTATCCCAGGGCCTGGCTAAAAGCCTACGCTGCCACAGAGCATTCACTCATGAATAATCAGAACTTGGACCTGTGTGTGCGTCTTGACACACTGATAGGCATGTGTTCATATGCATGTAACTATACAGACATGCGATGAATCAAAACAGAAACAAACATCTTGAATGTGCTTTTCAAAGACTAAGTGAATACTTTAAAAGCTTCTTTATCTTCAGAATTTGATAGAATCAGTATGTATTGTTTAGCAGTTCCCTCTGGCAATTCATCAGCCTTAACCACTGTGACTGTAAGAGAGGGAGCGCGCTAGGATGCTGGTCAGTTCCTGGCAGGCTCACTACCACACAGCAGTCTTTGACTTCCAGGTCTCAGGCTGCCCCAGGTCTTGGACCTGCCCCTTGGATGATGAGCCCAGGCTCCCATTACGTGTAGGGCCTCTGGTCACCAAGGGCTAAATCTATTTGTTGACACTAAAGAAAGGAGGCAGCTGCTGAGAGAGGAAAGTGGAGAGGAACAGAATGTACCAAAATCTTTCTTCCCTGCCTTTCCTTGGTTTTCACTGGCCCAGTTTCTGAAATGGATGTAAAAACAAAGACCAGGGCTGGCTGGAGGAAAAACTGGGAAGGAGTTAGTCTCTGTGAGATCCTCCTTACCTATGATTTCCTCTGCACTCCCTCCCCATCTCCATTCTCTGTCCCATTCCCCAGACCAAAGGGAAGCTGCTTCAGTAGACACACTATTCCAGAGGGGGCTGCATTTAAAAGAATACCCTTGAAGGCCAAACCACAGGGAGTTCAGCTGTGATGATGGGCAGAGCAGACATTCTTGGGGGGCAGAGCATTCCTCATGTCCTACGGCTCTTGGAACATGTCTCCCCTTGAGTCCAGGCCAGAAAACAGGGGCTCCACAGTTCAGCTTTCCATTAGGGTAACAGATCAACCTCTTCGACATAAATACCCAGCTGTGAATCAGGTCTGGTGCCAGCTAGGCAGTCCAGGCTATTCATCCCTGGGAGGCGCCCGCAGCTATGTTGGCACTCACCCCTCCCTTGACTGACTGAGCTTCAGTAAGGAGGCCCAGTTATGGTGTTAGCAGTTGTCCCTGAAATCCAAAGAGCTCTTTGAAGACAGTGCACAACTGCAATTTGGAGTTTAGGGTGTAGGCATCTGCTAGAGGGGTGTGGCTTGAGAATCAAGAATCTAGCCTATCAGGAATAACGGTGGGAGCCTTTGCAGGCCAGGCCAACAGTGACTAGCAACAAATGCTGAGTGATCAGGTAAAACAGATTCTTTCTCAGGGCTTCCTCTTCTGGCCTCTGTATCTGTATGCACACCCCTGTAGCGAGAGGAATGAAGGAGAAGCATAAGCCCCTATGAATAAAATCAGAATCCTCTGGAACTGCCCCCAGAACCAAGAACACGTGATGTGCAAAAGGAGTCAGGACTCAATAAAAATGGTCAAACTATAGAAGGATAAGGCATTTAAAATGCAGCAACAGATCTCAAGAGACAGGCGAACAGCTTACTTCCACCTTTCCTTGAGTTTGATTATTTTCATTCTGGACCCTCAAATGCCTTACTCTTTTCACCTAATAGCTCTGTTAACTCAAATTCCTTTCGTCAATTAGCTTCTAAGATCATCGAACAGCAAGGTAAGAAAAGGATTCTTATTGTATTTTCCAACAAGAATCAGGGTCAGATAATGCCATCATAAAACATCACACCAATTGTAAAAAAGGACTGCAAAACAGATTTAATTCAAATCCTACTATATGAGTAATTCTAATCCTGCTCCATGCATCTTTATTTTCTTACCATATTTAATGACTCAGTACCAAAGCCCTGTTTTAAAACTTTTTTTTGTTTGTTCCTAGCAAGAAAACACATAAAATTCCATTTGCCATTTTCAGTGAAACTCTGAAGTGTGTTTTGCCCACCAGAACTTATTCTACATGGCGCCAGATGAAATGGTCAGTATTGTTTCCCCAGGATGCAGATGCCTCGGAGGTACTTTTTTTACCCTCATTTCAAGGGATCAGTTATTTTAAACAAAGATCAGCTGGTCCTTCCTGAGAACACAGTGGCAACAAACTTGATAAATAGTTTTCCCTAGTAACACTAGACGTTAACTATCTAAAACATAATTAGCAACAGTATGCCAGTCAACGAGTGCACTTTTTACTTCATGTCTGGGGAGTTTAGGTGCCTCCAGTTTAATAGGGGCCACGGTGCTAGTTCTCAAATTGACAGTCTTGACCTGCCCTCTAAAAGCGGCTATAAAGCAGTGCCTAGTAAATTAAGATAAATGCCAAATCTCTCTGAGAAAACAGGCCTATATCGTGACTATGAAATGGGCATTCGGGTTTGAGGCCAAGACTTCACAATAAATATATAAATACCAGCCTGGGCACGAGGGAAGACGAGCGCTCAATGACTGAACACAAGATAACAGTGACTCACTTTACTCAGTATTACGATTGGCTGGAGATTTTAAATTCATTTTTAAAAACAAGACTATTGTACCACAGGGTAAAGATTTTATTATCCTCAATAATGGGATTGAATATGCCAAGGCGTAGAAGCAGAAAATGAGATCTGCTGAACTCAGTGCCAAGACAGGGGTGATAGAAAGCCACAACAGGTCACTTTGTGGGTCTTTTCAATGTTGCAGCGGCCTGGAAACCTGGGGAGGCCCGTCCAGGAAATGTCTGGCTCCAACTAGGAAAGATGGGAGAAGTTTAACTAGATCTGGTTTCAGGCAGTAGAATAAAGTCAAAACGGGCACTTACTGTACCTGTGCTGTTCCAAGGTTACTGGAATACTAACCAAGGAGCCAAAGGCACTAAGTAGTTCGGGAGGGAGGTTACTGATCTGGTCCGGTCCCTCAGAGGCCACTGCCAAAGAGTGCAGAGAAGCCGGCAGAGCCACCGCCTGCTTGAGACGCCATCCATAAACAACCAAAACGGGTCAAACATCCCTGAAGACAAGAGACACGCCACAAACCTTCAACCTGAATTTTCATTTTTATCCACTGAGTTCATGCGAATCTTGTTCCTTCTTCCATCCTTCCTGTTCACTGAAACTTATCTCTACTTATTTTGCTTTCCTCTGTTTCGCAGATTTATTGCTTCTTGCATTGATATTTGGGGAAGAAGAAAAAAGAGGCTGTGATTTAGGTTCCTGTGAAGGCTCAGATTAAATGCAGTGCTTCTTTCTCCCTAAAGCCTTCTACTTGGCCAAACTTAAATGAGGTGATGAGACGTTAACTCAGAACCCTCTGCCCACCGCCTTCGTCTGTGCTGACCTCCAGCCAGACTTGTGGGGATGACAAGCAAAATGATGAGTGGCCAGGCATCCTCTCTGGAATGTTCCACCAACCAAGGCGAACAAATACTCTGCAAACTGCACCAACAACCCTAAACTATCAATGTGCATAATCCCCAAAAGATATAGGCACACGTCTACTCAGATTTTTATAGGCAAAAGTCCACCCAGCTTTCTTGAGCCAGAAGGAAGCATGAAGATCTTAGCTCCTCTATCTTCCCTCTATCCCTTAACATTTATGATTCACTAAAACACGAGTTTCTCTCTCCACAGGAGAAATCAGTGACATTTACTGTCACCTGTCACCCCTAGGACGGGTTATACTTCCTTTGACCCAGTAGTTCCCCAGGACCAAGGTGTTTCCCCTCTTTAGAGAGAGTAGCCTTTTAAATTTTTGATCTGGTCTTTTTCTGCCCCCTCAGGTCATGGATTATATGGGACTTTTGAAATGTTATCCTCCTGGAGGAAAACTAGAGAAGACCAACACGTTAAAGAGAGAACTGCAGCAGTCTATGCAGACTCAATGCTCTCCTTTTCTCTCACCACTGCCATGTACCTGGTCACCTTTGGCATAGGAGCCAGCCCTTTCACAAACATTGAGGCAGCCAGGATTTTCTGCTGCAATTCCTGTATCGCAATCTTCTTCAACTACCTCTATGTACTCTCGTTTTATGGTTCCAGCCTGGTATTCACTGGCTACATAGAAAACAATTACCAGCATAGTATCTTCTGTAGGAAAGTCCCAAAGCCCGAGGCATTGCAGGAGAAGCCCGCATGGTACAGGTTTCTCCTGACGGCCAGGTTCAGCGAGGACACAACTGACGGCGAGGAGGCGAACACTTACGAGAGTCACCTATTGGTATGTTTCCTCAAACGCTATTACTGTGACTGGATAACCAACACCTATGTCAAGCCTTTTGTAGTTCTCTTTTACCTTATTTATATTTCCTTTGCCTTAATGGGCTATCTGCAGGTCAGTGAAGGGTCAGACCTTAGTAACATCGTAGCAACGGCAACACAAACCATTGAGTACACTACTGCCCAGCAAAAGTACTTTAGCAACTACAGTCCGGTGATTGGGTTTTACATATACGAGTCTATAGAATACTGGAACACTAGTGTCCAAGAAGACGTGCTAGAATACACCAAGGGGTTTGTGCGAATATCCTGGTTTGAGAGCTATTTAAATTACCTTCGGAAACTCAATGTGACCACTGGCTTGCCTAAGAAAAATTTCACAGACATGTTGAGAAATTCCTTCCTGAAAGCCCCCCAATTTTCACATTTTCAAGAGGACATCATCTTCTCTAAAAAGTACAATGATGAGGTTGATGTAGTGGCCTCCAGAATGTTTTTGGTGGCCAAGACCATGGAAACGAACAGAGAAGAACTCTATGATCTCCTGGAGACCCTGAGGAGACTTTCTGTCACCTCCAAGGTGAAGTTCATCGTCTTCAATCCGTCCTTCGTGTACATGGATCGATACGCCTCCTCTCTGGGAGCCCCCCTGCACAACTCCTGCATCAGTGCTTTGTTCCTGCTCTTCTTCTCGGCATTCCTGGTGGCAGACTCTCTGATTAATGTCTGGCTCACTCTAACGGTTGTGTCCGTGGAGTTTGGAGTTATAGGTTTCATGACATTATGGAAAGTAGAACTGGACTGCATCTCTGTGCTATGCTTAATTTATGGAATTAACTACACAATTGACAACTGTGCTCCACTATTATCCACCTTTGTTCTGGGCAAGGATTTCACAAGAACGAAGTGGGTAAAAAATGCCCTGGAAGTGCATGGGGTAGCTATTTTACAGAGTTACCTCTGCTATCTTGTTGGTCTGATTCCTCTTGCAGCTGTGCCTTCAAATCTGACCTGTACACTGTTCAGGTGCTTGTTTTTAATAGCATTTGTCACCTTCTTTCACTGCTTTGCCATTTTACCTGTGATACTGACTTTCCTGCCACCCTCTAAGAAAAAAAGGAAAGAGAAGAAAAACCCTGAAAATCGGGAGGAAATTGAGTGTGTAGAAATGGTGGATATCGATAGTACCAGAGTGGTTGACCAAATTACAACAGTGTGATAGCGTCTGCTTGTTATATTTTCACCCTAGGTCTTATCAAGAGCAAAGGGATGATGTTAATGGAAACAAATTGAAAGTTGTTCTTTGGTTTTTAAGAATAAGAAATAGGCATTGCCAAAAAAAGTAAAGGACAAGGTGGGGAAATGGGCATTGCATATTTTCAATCTTTAAAACAAAAGGTTGTCATCAGAGAAAATTTACACACACACACACACACACACACACACACACACCCTAGGAGACTCATAGTCTCTTAAACTAAGATCAAATAAGCAAAAGCTTATTAGCAAGCAGAATCCTCTTTTATTCACACTGCAGATGTTGCTGGTATCGTGACAAAAACCTTCTGATTGAAAGGTCAGCTGCCAAGGCGGAAATAGCTTTGAGCATTGCTCAAACAATAAAGCTTCCAGAACTTCTGCAGAGCGGTAGCTCCAAGCAGGGTCTGTGGTTTAAGGTCTAAGGTTTTTGCCATCTCATCTAGCTCCCCAACACCCCAATGAGATGTTTGTGAAAGTTCTGGCCACCAAAAGCAAGCCAGAACCTCAGAAACAGACACATGGCGGGGTGGCCATCACCCATGGGCTGAAACTGAGTCGCCTCTAAACTCACCCAGGTGAGGCAGTTTTGTTGTCCAGAATGAATTTATCATACGCCCCACCCACCCCACCATCAATATACTTTTAACACTGGTATGGTTTGGTTAATATACCTTTAAACCAATGACAGCTCCAGCAATGCAGAGTTAAGCTGAGGAAGGAGAAATGAACACTGACACGGTTATCTGCCACAGCTTCCCACTTGCAGTGCCAGTCTGCCTTCGCTCAGGAGACGTGCTTGCTCAGAGATACAGAGGAGAAAAGGCCTGAAACTTTGTAAGTCCTGAAACTGAGAACTTCAGGCAGACATAAAGGGCTGAAAGTGAGATAAATGGAAATGACTGGAAGATGTAATCACCACCATAAATCTATCAACGATGACAGTCAAGCTTTCCTGCTAACCTGGCTGCACTTTCATCTTCCGGGTCCCCACGCCCCCCACCTTCGTTGGTACCCCTCTACTTCCTTGCACGGCCCTTCTGTACATTATCGAGCCTAGATGTTTATACTGCTGACTTGCAGTATCTACAGGATCTAAACAGAAATGGTTTGATCTGAAGAGGCTGTGTATGTTGCCCCCGACCCCTGCATTTCTTTAAGTCTATAAAAATGAAGCTAAAACCTGGTCACACTTGAGGTAAACGTCTACAGTATTTTTCCCTTTTAGAGACGTAGCTTATTTAGACATCTGTAGTGGTAAGCATTTCCCCAAAGCACCTTACCTTTCTGGACCTTAGCGGATGTACTGTGCAACTTCCCCATCCCCTGCAGAGGAGGAAACTGAGACCTAGGAGAATAAAGTGACTCACCCAGGGTCACAACACCGGAGGGTTTCCATCATTTTCGCATGCCTAAGACAGGGCAGGCCAATTTTAGATCTTCTCATAAGAGGGCTACTACTCCCTTCAAAGTACATTTCCAAGGAAGAAACATAGGACTTATTGGCCACAAGGCAGACTTTTCTTTAATGTCTGGGTACTGTTTGGGATTTAGGTTTACCATTGTCTTTCCAGACAGCAAAAATGCCCAAATGATTCAGATGTAACTACACCAAGTGCAAACCTGTGCTTTCTATTTCATGTACTGTTGTTCACCCAGTTCTAAATATATGTGCAGGGGATCATAGCTAGTGCATTACACACTTGTTCAATCTCTCCTGCAAACACACTAAGTGATCATACCAATGTGTTATGCACTCTACTAGAGATAATGAGCTTTAATCTAAAGACAAATGCACTCCTCGAAAAAGGGCAAGTTCGCATAATAGATCTGCGATCAATTCTCTCTCCAAGGGACCTGCAACTAGGCTATCATTGATAAAACACAGCTAAAGAGGGGATTGGTTTTATTCTTAAATCATATGTTGCTAAATCATTTTCTGAAGAGCGTGTTCTAAATCAGCCATTGATTTAGTGCCGGCCACGTGGAGCACCTTGGGTTACAGTGACTCCACAAAACTGATACAACACACACCAATTAAGCGGATTTTGTTGAGAATCTAACCATTCAATTTGGTCAACCAGAATGACTTACTGTGGAACTTTATTTTATGACAGATAGTAGTTTTCCCTCTTGATTGGGTCTCTGTACACCTTGGGATATTGTATTTTTAAATGAAGGGCATTTTCAAACTTGTCAACTTCTCTTTTCAGCACTTGAAATCAAAGCTTATGGAATTCTGACTGCGGAATGAGTGAATTATTTTGGGGGGAGTCTGCATGCCAAGACTGACTACTTATTATTTATTGTTAGATCATTATTATTTGTTAATATTCATTATTAATAATTGCTCTGATAGCATTGGTTTAGCCCCACCATGGAGAAGACATTTTAAAAATAGCTCAGAATCACATCCCCCCAAAATTTAAGTCTTTACTTCATGAAGTTTTACTTTTTCAATTGCTATAAAGAGGGAAGGAACGATCCTAGCAAACACTTGCAAAAGTTTTATTTTTCAATTAATTCCAACCAAGACATTAATGTCCACTTTACCAAAAAAACTTATTTGGTTGGTTTTGAGTTGGTATTTATTGTTTGTTTACCAAAGAAAATATTCCATTCATCAAAAATATTTCCCCTGCTCAACTAAAAAAAAAAAAAAAGCTGTGATACTTGGGCTTTCTTGGCCATTCATAAGGAAAAAAGGAAAAGTCAGGGTAAGGGTGATATTCTCTCATTGAGTGAAACTCAGCAGAAGATGTAAATTCACAAGAAGCTTGGGGTTTGCAAGAAAGAAAATGACACTTGAAATAGGGTATTATTGTTAAGTCCTATAGCAATGGCCCAATGAATAGCATGAGGGCTCCTCGGGCTAAAAGGAGCATACTTGTTCCACAGAAAAAGTAAGATAATCGCTGATGAAACTCCTTCGCCGTTGTTCCAGCTCATAAGTTTTGTTTTGGCTTTGGGGGGTTTTAGGTTTTGGGGTTTTGCTTTGCTTTGGTTTGTGACATTTGTTTGTGTTTGCTTGTTTTGCTCCTACCTTTTCTACCATTTTTACCCCCTCAATTTTCAGGCAGAAGTGAGATAATCAGATGCCATCCTCCATGGCTACAGTTATTTGTGCAATATGCTGCTCTGAACAAGGCCCTTGATAACCCTTTTATTTTAACTAACCACCACCCAATTGTTCTAAGTGGCATTCTGGGACCATGACATCACTTTCCTCCAGCCCCAGCAATGGAGCGTGGCTGTGTCTGTCTCAAGAACGAGTGGGCTGGGCAGCCGCCCTGGGGGTGTGGCATGAGTCAGAGCCTCTTGGACACAAATGATATCCTCCTCATAATGGCTTTTTATTCCTTCGGATCCTATTAAAGTAGCCCTGCAGCTTATAGTAGTGTTTGATCTCTGTGAATCTCTGTTTTCTCATCTGTAAAATGGCGATAATAACAGTAACTATCTTTCAATTCAGCAAATACTTACTGAGTGCCTAATATCACCCAGATACTGTTCTAGAGACTGGGGACAGCAGTGAACAAATCACATTAAAAAAAATCTGCCCTCGAGAGCCTACATTTGAGTGATATTGTGGATTTACTGTAAGGATTAACATGAGAAGATGTTCAGAGGGCACTCATGGCAAGGCCTGGCACAGAGAAGGAACTCAAGACATTATTATTTGTAATTTGCCCATCCCACACAGTAGCACTAGAGCTCAGGATGTAAAGCTACAGAGAAGCAGATTTTTGCAGATCAGAGCCCAGGATTAGGGCTATGTAAAAATACAGAGTTGTCCTGGTCATTTTAAGACATTCAAAATTTGGCTGGATCATCACTTAGTGGGGCGAGTGTGAAGGTGGCACAAGCCCTAGATGGTGGAGTTGGATTGTAATCCTTGAAAGAAAGGGATATAGGCAGTTGGGAATGGAGTGGGGAGGGGAGGGCGCTTATTTCATTACTATGCCCGGCTTGTCTGAAGGCATTTGAACATTCCTTTGGGGTAATTTGCTTTTAAGTCTGTGCTACATAAAAAGCACCAGGTATTTAAAGACAAAGTTCCTATTTTTTTAAAGTATGGTAAATCTGCAACACGAAGGAAAATATTAAATTAGTACTACCAGATTCTCTGGCAAAGAACTGAGAATGGCTTCAGCCAACACATTGCAGAGTACCTCCCCGTGGTGGTTACAACTGTTTATTTCTGTTTCACGCCAGTCCAGGAGAAAGCAAAGAGGAAAGTGAATGAGCTAAAATCCATTCACCTGAATAGGCAGTGTCAGGCTGTCCTCCCCAGCCCGCCTCTCACCTGCCCCCCTTCTGCCCAGGTGATGTGTTTGAAGTCCTCTGATATCTGTGAGGGCGCCATGCAAGGAAGAGGAAGTGAGGTGAGCAGACAGCTACGGCCTGTGTGTCAATTTTCAGGTTAGATTAAAATGAGCACGGCAAAGGTTTGGAGGAGCCGGCCCGGGGAAAGAGGCTTCTTTTCAAAGTACAAAGAAAGCAAGGTGTACCAAGGAGGCAACCCACAGAGGGCCCTTGGTGGAAGGAATGCTGTTCCTGTGGGACACGCCAGCCTCTTCCCCCTCCAGAATGTTGACACCAGATGAACCGTTGGATAGAATTAAGCTTACCCTCCTGTTTTTCACTTAGGAAAATGGAAACCTGGAGAAGTGAAATTACATGCACAGAGCCAGTTAGAAGCAGATACAGGACTATGATTGAAGGCTCCTAGCTCCTAGCCTCAGTCCTTTCTCCATCCTGCCACTTTACTGCCAAACTCTATGTGTCTAAATTACGGGGTCTTAACCTGGGGGCCATGAATGAGTTGGTGGGAGGGCGGGACTCTGAACTCCTGAAAATTGAATTATACGCAAAAATGTGTATATATGTTCCATATGTGCATTTTCCTGAAGAGAGTTCATAGTTGTCATCAGGTTTCAAAAGAGGTCTGCGACCCCAAAAGGGTGAAGAACCACTGTCCTCAATTAATAAAGACCTCATTGGGAGTGTGATCCTGGTGTCCTCATTTTGGCTAATGGGCAATCAAGAATTTCTCAACCATCTTTTCTCCAAGGAGCCAAAACTGCTTCTAGGTATTGGTCTCTTCAGGCCCAGCCAAGTGCCTACTACTCTTCCTTTATTCCTCATTCATTCATTTATTTAATGTGCAAACATGTTTTCACTGTCCAATCTATGTTCTAGCACCACTTAAACACACTCTCCAGGGCAAGACCGGGGAAAGGACCCCTCTGCAGCATGCTCTTATTGGCAGAAAGAATGCCAGGCCACTACCACATTCTTACTGTTGCAACAAAGGAATATATAGCCTCAAACTACAGTAACCACTCCCCACACATAGACACACACAGAGGGGGCAGCCAGCAGAGGTGACATGTGGACATGGGCCCTGTTAAAGAAGAAGAAGCAGAGCAGCCTATTTCCAAGCTTTACAGGTCTATGCTTGTGGCAGCAGCATGCCATCCTTGAAGGGGTGTTCCCAAGTGATCCCTATTCAAGAGAGGGAGAGAATGTGTCTCATTCATCTCGGTAATATTTGTAGTGAACACATAGGAAATCATGGCCATGGACATATGGTTACACTTAAGGACAGATGTGTCTTGGACACAGATATACAAATTGAAGCCCGGTTCTCTTGACTCCCAACCATCAGCTAGATATCGTGGACATGGATGGAGGAAGCTAGAGAATAAACAACTCTATTTGTACCTGTTAGTTGTGCTTCCTCTGGCATAACTTTAGGCACAAGGAATGTACCTGGGTTGTCCTAAGGGCAAGGCTGGGGAAGCACTGCTTAGCCCTCCCTGAAGCGCAAAGGAGACACTGGTGACTGAGCCGTGCCATTTACAGAGCCCTCTGCCCAGCCGTGAAAAGGGAAGCCTTCTGTTGAGGTGGAGGAATATGAGCCCCACTTTGTAGCATGTGATATGAAGTGTGAAGACTTTGCTCACTGAGATCTATAAAGTGCTTCGTTTAATTCCCACAAAATGGCAAAGACTCGGCCCATTCCTATTACCCACCCATTCCAGGCTCATCCTGGGGAAAACCCATATGATTCTCTTTGGCAAAACAATGTACTTAATTTCCAGGGTGAAACTTCAACATGTCTGGCTCAGACTTTCACATCTTTATTCTTTAAATTAACGTTCTGCCAGAATTGCTTTTGCTCCCTTCCAGAATCACCAAGGCAAATTCCATGATGCCTCCCAGGACCATAGGTAATGACCCATTAGCGCTGCTTCACACACACACACACACACACACACACACACACACACACACACACCACGCACACACACACACACACACCACACACACATAATGCACATACACTCACACCTATAACACATGTACACATATAAATACATACATGCACATACACACTGCCTTTTACAACATACCTGACACATCTGAGGCACATTAAAATGCTTTAGCAGGCCCAGCCCTGTGGTTCGGTGGGATTTGGCAAGCCAAAGGCTTCAGCTATCTGTAGGGAACCATAAAAAATATTATCTTCCCCTTTTATATGTTTCCTGTCTGAGACCAGCCATATAATACACTTTAAGAAAAAGAAACCTAAGGAAGTGAATGTTTCTTGGAATTTACAAAGTGCTAACTAACAGCTATATAGTGGAAAACTGCATTTGATGGAATTTTTCTAAGTCATAGGTGAGAACAGCAGTGACCGCAAACCACAGAGATCTCTCCCAAAGTCTGGAATTGTGGAAATTTACCTAGAAGTTTTGCTTTGCAATCCGGACAAGGAGGAAAGGAGTGGAGAGGAAGGAAGAAGTACATACGGGGTGGTCACTCCGTTTTGCCAACTCCCAGTCTTAAGAAGGAGTGGGCATTTTCCGTTTATCTGCAGCATTAGTTTGATGGGAAAGCCAGTACCTTTCATCCACCTCAAGGAAAGGAGGTGCCGCCCAGGGAAGCCTAGTGATAAGAAACATCAGTTTGGGAGAAAAGTCACACAAGTAACAGAAAGAACTATCCAACACCAGAAACTTATAGCCACCCCACAACACACAAACACATACATACACACACACACACACACACACACACACACACAGGGAGTGGACATTAAGAGAAGTTGGGGAGAGGAGCCCTAGTGCAGTTCCTAAGATTTAGACAGAGTGTGGCAGGAAAAAAGGTAATTGTTGGGATGGTGAAATGAATCAAATTTGTGTGCAATGAATAGAAACATGAGCTGAGAATAATGGAATTGTTCAGGAATCTCTATAAGATAAAAGATATGGAGCCTGAATCTATACTTTTTAAATAAAGTAAAAGGACCCCACATTTTCTTTTGATTTCTCGATCCATAATTCCTCCTTAGTAACTTTATGAGAACACACTCAGGTTCTATTTTTATTGTCTGTGATCCCATAATTCACCCACCCACAGTTACATATTCACACTCCAGCTTAGATGCTGTGAGCAGAGTTGTTGAATGCTAGGCCCAAACAAGGACAGTTTCAACTTGGGTTTAATAATTCCTTGGCCAAATTTCTCTCATTCCTCTAAATGTGCAGATGTTTCAAAGCTATAAAAAGGGTGTCTAGATAGCCCATGCATTTTTTTTAACATCAAAGGTAACTCCTGCAACAATTATTAACAATGAAATAGTCATAACAGCTAAACGTTCCTTTAGCAGTCCAACTTCAGTGGGTGACAAAAGGGAAGAGAATCTATGTCAAACATTTAGTGATGCTGGGAAAGATCCTCACCCTAGACATAAAATAGTTTAGATAGCAAAATGTGGTCCCTCTCTTATTGTCATCGCTAATGAAAGAAGTTCCTGAAATTGCATATTATTCTGTAAAGTTTTGGGCTAAATCACAATGAACTTTAAAGTTGTATCCATGGCAATTGATCTGAAGGTTACATCTTGTCAGTCAGATTAATCACTAAATTCAGCCTTCAGAAGTCTTATCTATTCTTCAACAGAGACCCCAGTGTTACCTTGTGTTTCCCACTATTTTAGTTGGGTTTCTTCACAACAGGAAAGTAGGTGATTCTGACAGTATTAAATTCGTTTTAAATTAAAAAGGAATATTCAAATCCTAGAGCACATAATTAGTTCAGCTTGGTCAGATTTGAGACAGATAAGCATCAAACCCTACTGGGAAAAATACCACAGTTGCACCCCGCGCTTGACAAAGTGTGAGTCACACCACTTTGATCCATGGCAGGCAACACCTGCTCAGGTAGAATTAATTGAAAACTTGCCCAGAAGAATTTCCCACAAAGAGTTAAAACACTTGTCTATCAAGGAGAATTAACCAACTATATTTTTTACCTAAAGTCAAGGCATGTTAAAGATGTTTAAAGAAAATTAGGAATAAAAAATGACCAACTCCTTCAGGAAACAAAAAATGATGCCCTATATTCTGTACCACTTGAGTTTCTCTGACACCTGAAATATGTATTTACGTCATCTCACACCTACACAAAAACAAAATCAGCAGGGAAGACCATCCCACTGATGATTGGCAATCCCACAGTTCCTCTCCATCTGACCAGCTTTCACCAGAGGGCAATACTTCAGGCTTACACAAGGAATTTATAGGCTGTAGCAGCCCCCGAGCCACTTAGCACACTAAACCTGGGAAATGCCTCATGCCAAATACATTGAGGCCTTAGCTGACTATCCTTTCATATTAAAACCCCATCTTCCAATAAAGCATCCTGTTTTCAATCTTGAGAGCAAATTCCAAGGGTAAAGAAGATTTCAAACTTATTGCTTTCACTTTTTCATACAGGTTTCTAATCTTCTGATAGACACAACCAAAGAGAGAAATGGCAGTGGGCCAGGGAAATATCTTCAGTTTTACTTTTTTTTCCTTTCCTTTCTTTTTTACATTCAGATATTTCAGTGCTTTTTAACAGCAGTTAGTATGTGTTCTTTTTTGTTGTTTTGTTTTTTCCAGATGAGCAATCAAAGAAGTTTATATGACTTAATGTCTTACAGATAGAGGTTTGGGTTTTTTGTTTGTTTAGCAGCAGATGTCGTTTAATAAAAACCCTGCATATGGTGCCTTCTTTGGCTTTAATGGTCACAATGTTACATCTCTGTCTCTGGAGAAAGAAAAGAAAAACGCATTTCCTGGCCTCAGTTTAACATATGATCACAAACAGTCGAATAAAACTGTAGCAGGAAGAATCCTATGTACCTACATGCCTGGGCTTAAAGGAAGTCAACAGAGGCCAAAGAAAAATATAAATGTGGCCTCTCTTTTCCATAGAATTCTGATCTCCCACAGGCATTTAGAGTTGAGAAGGAAATGCTCGGTGTAGGTCAACACCTACATGGAGAGGGAGGAGAAAAGCCTGCAAGGGGAGTGACAAAGCAGTATATATGCGTGCAGTGTCAAATCAGTGGTTGGGGGATGTGGTGGGGTTTCATTTTAGTTTATTTCACAGGGCCTACTGAATGGATGCATGATTTCACCATCACAAAGAAAGTTTGAATCCAAAATTATATGTCACAGGTACCAAATTACAATATTGATCTTGTAAAAATGTAACGGATTGGAACGATTTCAGATTTTCTCTCAATAGTTCTGAGCTGGGAATAGCAAAGAAGTTGCACTCATACTCCTGTCTGTTAAAGTCCTTATTTAGCCCATTTCCATGGAAACTGAAATCAGATCTCTCTCTCTCCCTCTCTGCCCCCACCCCCTTTGTTTCTCTCTCTCTCTCTTTGTCTCTCTCTGTCTCTGTCTCTCTGTCTCTCACATCCCCCACATACACACACACACACACACACACACACGGGAAAAAAGCTGTCTAGAGTTTGGTGGGTGCCTGTGTGTGTGTGTGTGTGTGTGTGTGTGTGTGTGTGTAAACATCCACAGGCTAATTTCTGTGTGGACACTCTCTCATCAGTGGTAGCTCTCCAACAAGTGGAAGAAAGGCCAGAACGGCTTCCTTTTTCAGAAGCCAATCTGTAATGCAGATAAAAAAACTTAGGTCAGAAAACCAGGCCTTCACTAGCAAATCCTTGAAGAATTCCACTTCATAACTGCATGTTCAATTAATTTAGTTAACTAACTTGGAAATATTTTATGGTAGGAAGACATACATAAGAACTAAATTTAATCCCTTGGATTTTTGCCACTTTGCTCTACTCTCAAGCATCGACACTTCCCTAAATAGCCCAGAAAATAAGGACCAAGGGAAAAGCGAACATGAATGAGCTCATTTTCATATTTCAACATATACTTAGTTAAGTTTCAATCCTAATGGCAAAATATGTGCACATTCCAGACTTATGCAGATATTTAGTAAATGATTCCATCTTAGTCCAAATCTCCCTTAAAAATAGACCAACACTCAAGCTGCTGCCTATAAAAGGGCACTGCTAAAACTTTCAGTAAGGTTGGAAGAAGAACGAGTACTGCCCCTCTCCATACTCCTGCAAAGACGTCATCAGGCAACCTGGACGCCTTCAATACATGGACAATTTCTGATAGGGGAAATATTTTACTTTCCATTTCTGTCTTTTTTCCATAGGAAAAGATAAAAACGGGATTTATTTTTAAAGAATTTCACTTAAAAATGAATTGTAGATGATAATTTTGGAGCTCAAAGTAGATTCTTTTACCACAGCCCTCAGTAAAGGTGGTGAGTTTTGTAACTCACGAAGTATTTAGCTTTTGCTGGAATCCAAAACAGGATGGAAAGCTGTATGTTTTAGCTGGCAAAGATCAACAGGGCATCAGGACAAAACTCATGTTAGATATTAAACATGAGACTTTTGTTTTCAACCTCACTGCACCACATTCTCATTTGTGCTTTATACTTGAATGGGTGGTCTTATACAGGGATGAGGGGGCTGACAGTCTGTAATCAAAACCTGGGGGGAGGGGTAGGCAATGATTTTAAAATGGAAAAGTCATTTCTTAGGATTAAAAAAATAATCAAGAGTGAGGGTTGGAAAAACTAAAAATTCTCATCACCAAGGCATGACTCAAGATGCCAGGCCCCTCCCTCTTGGGAGCAAGTGTTATCTTCCCCAGGGTATTACGTTGAGATGACATTTCATCATCTACATGAAAATCTTCATTTCTGCAGAAGGCATCACTGATTCACAAGAATATTAAAAAATTCCCTTGAGTCATAGCACTTAACTCACCAAACTCAAGAGGATCCACTGAGAGGGAGCCCTAAAAGAATGTGTAATAAATACTTATCACAACAGCTTGAACAGGAACACAGATGTGGAATCTGTAAGAATGTTGAGTCCCATGAACTGGAGGTCATTAAATAAAAGATCCCAGGCTGTTTTATCTGTCTGCATTTATATGAATTAAGAAATGTGAGGTTGTTGGCAAAGGGTCCCACTTAATCTTTCACTTTTGTTGACCTTGTATTGTAGAAAAATGACAAAAAGAAAAAGAAAAAGAAAAAACCCTGAAAGTAATACTAATGTTGTTAACAGGCCTTGCCAACTGACCTCCCATGGTTAAAACGCAAATTTTAGAAAGAATCAGTACTACTGAATAATTTTTATAAATATACATACTGAATCCAATGCTTAAACTTGAAATAACTATAGTGTGGTAGTCTGAGATTTGTACCCCTGCATGCCTCTCATGAACGCAAAAAGAATATCCTCTCCATCCCTTACTCTTTTACTGTTTTAGATGTTCCAGAAATATCCCTAGACTTGAGCCATTGTGGCTCAAATACTCCCCAAACAAACTTTTGCAAGTGTAAGCACTCAGGGGTTCCACTAAAGCTTCCAGACGAATTGTATCCTACAAGTTATAGAATTATGCATCAACAGCTAAAGGACACAATTATAAGCTGAAATATTGTGACACACTGTGTAATGCCACACAATCAATGCAATGTTCAGTAAACGTATATCTTTTTGTCATTTTGTATTTATTTATACAGAATTAAAAATAAAGCACAGGACTAAAAACAAATATGTGTGTGTCCCTTTTACTTCACTTTGATGATGGCAAAGGGAAAGCAACAAGCACCACTGCAAAAATGTTTGACCATCACACAGCATTAAAAATAAGGAGATGCCAAGTTGAACATTTATTAATATGTGATCTGCCAATCAAGAATCTTCTTTGTCTTGGTATTGTAACTCAAGAATTTTTCAGAATGTAGTTCATAAGTGCCTTCCATTCTGTTGTTGGCATAAAAATGAGGGGGATGAGTGTCTTAGGCTGGTTCTTCCCCAGAATCAGGCCCAGAGACAAGGATGTGGGTACAAGTCATTTATTTAGGAGGTGATTCCAGGAGCACCAGCAGGGGAGAGGGAAAGTGATATAGGGAAGGAAGATAATAGGGGATATGTAAATGAACCGGTTACCTCTCTGGGCAACTGGGGCTCAATCCCACTGGAGACTTCTGGGAGATAGTTGTGGAAAATGTGCCAGAATTGTTCCACCTGAGAAATGAGGAAGCTGAGGGATTTACCTTACAACTGCCATCAGACACTGGAGTGCAGGTGTTCTCTGTAGATGCTGTTGGCATACACTAAAATAGTGAGTGTCAAAGGATATGGACAGAGCACCAGTAATGTCTGCTACAATGAAGAATATTCTTCAAGATACACACAGATAATGAACAGAATCTTATTTAATTCTCTGAGACATCATGGGTGTTGAAGCTGTAGTGCCATAAGCCAGGACTCAAGGCAGGCAAACTGAGGCCTAGTTAAGGTCTCCAGCAGAGTTAACACCACCAAGGGAAAACTAAAAACTGGTTAAGGATATGGAAGATCTAAGGCTATAGGCACGGTCAACGCAGATAAAGATCATGGCCCATCAGGTGCCATGGCAGCTAGGTCATCATGAAGTATGAACAAAATTAAGAAACCGGATGACTCCAGAAAAACCAGGTCTTCAGTGTTTGGACCAAGAAGAGTTCCAATTCTGGGTTTACCTTTGTATACACAAGAAGTTTCATATCCAGTGGTGTGCTGAAAAACTTTAACAACTGGCTTTCTGGGGAAGTGGGCAGGGTGGGGGGCGGGCATAGCCAATTTCAAGCTATTCACAGTTTAGTAACTAGCTCAAAAATTCCTAAAAATTTAATAATTGTCTCACAAGCTAGCATGAGCCGGCTCCAGCACACCACTGCGTATTGCTCTCCACCCAACATCCAGCCACTGTTTGAGGTTTGAAGGGCTAAGGGCTAACCACTAGAACATATCCAGATCCTAAAGTTAGAGGTTATCCTGTAACTACCTCAGTACCTTTGTGGGTAGAAGACACTATTGATTTGGGTTTTGGGGTTCCTCAGTGGAGACTGCCCTCTTGGTACTCTCTGATTCCCCTTCACTGTTATCTTCCTTAGAGCCTTTGAAGCCCTTTGTGCCTGAAATTAAGATGCTGGCAGAAGTGCCTCTGGGTCAGACCGTGGCAGTCCTTTACTCCCACCTGCACATGGGCATCTATAATGTATTTATTTCATTCCATGTCTGTTCCAATAGCTTGTTCCCTAACATTTGCACCATGTATTTATAAGAAAATCAAACTATAGTCATATCCAAAAGCAGAAGAACCTGGGACTGGCATGAGTACTTAAGTTAATGAACTCTTACTGCCACACCCCTGTGCACAGCCCTCTTCTGGATATTGTAGTTGATGCAGATTGTATCTGCCCCAAACCATGAACAAAATGTTGCACATGCAATTCAACTGAGAGACATGTTCAGTTCACACAACATCTAGCTTCTACCTCACCGAGAGGACAGGGATTCCTGTCTCTCCCCCATCAGAGTCACTGTCAACGTAAAAGCTTTTGCACAGCAAAGGAAACCATAAACAAAACAAAAAGACAGCCCACAGACTGGGAGAAAATATCTGCAAACAATGGTACCAACAAGGGATTAATTTCCAAAATATACAAACAGCTTATACAGCTTAATATCAAAAAAACAAACAACCCAATCAAAAAATGGGCAGAAGACCTAAATAGACATTTCTCCAAAGAAGACATACAAATGGCCAACAGGCACATGAAAAGATGCTCAATATCGCTAATTATTAGAGAAATGCAAATCAAAACTACAATGAGGTACCACTTCACACTGGTTAGAATGGCCATCATTAAAAAGTCTACAAATAACAAATGCTGGAGAGGGTGTGGAGAAAAGGGAACCCTCCTACACTGTTGGTGGGAATGTACATTGGTGCAGCCACTATGGAGAAGAGTATGGAGGTTCCTTAAAAAACTAAAAATAGAGTTACCATATGATCCTGCAATCCTACTCTTGGGCATATATCCAGATAAAACTCCAATTTGAGAAGATACATGCACCCCAGGACTTCCCTGGTGGCGCAGTGGTTAAGAATCTGCCTGCCAATGCAGGGGACACGGGTTCGCGCCCTGCTCAGGGGAGATCCCACATGCCAGGGAGCAACTAAGCCTGTGTGCCACAACTACTGAGCCTGCGCACTACAGCCCACATGCCACAACTACTGAAGCCTGCGCTCTAGAGCCCGTGCTCCACAACAATAGAAGCGACCGCAATGAGAAGCCCGCGCACCCCAACGAAGAGTAGCCCCTGCTCGCCACAACTAGAGAAAGCCCGCGTGCCGCAACGAAGATCCAACGCAGCCAAAAATGAATAAATAAATAATTTTTTTTAAAAAGAAAAGATACATGCACTCCAATGTTCATAGCGGTACTATTTACAATAGCCAAGACATGGAAGCAACCTAAATGCCCATCGACAGATGAATCAATAAATAAGATATGGTGTGTGTGTGTGTGTGTGTGTGTGTGTGTGTGTGTGTGTGTATATAAAAGGAATATTACCCAGCCATAAAAAAGAATGAAATAATGCCATTTGCAGCAACATGGATGGACCTAGAAATGATCATACTAAGTGAAGTAAGTTAGACAAAGACAAGTATCATATGATATCACTTATAAGTGGAATCTAAAAAATGACACAAATGAACTTAGTTACAAAACAGAAATAGACTCACAGACATAGAAAACAAACTTATGGTTACCAAAAGGGAAAGGGGGAGAGGGAAGGATAAATTAGGAGTATGAGATTAACAGATACACACTACTATATATAAAACAGATAAACATCAAGGACCTACTGTACAGCACAGGAAACAATTTTCAATGTCTTATAATAACCTATAATGGAAAAGAATCTGAAAAAGAATATATATGAATCACTTTTCTGTACACCTGAAGCTAACACAATATTGTAAATTAACTATACTTCAATTTTTAAAATGGTTTTTAAAAAAAAAAGCAAGCAATGGCTCAAACGGCTGCATGCCACTAACTGGCATTCACCACAGCTTTCACATTTTAAGATAACTATTGCCTTCCAAGTGATTTATATCACCAAAAACCTGTGTTTCTTTAACTATTAAGTTCTACATTTTTATAAACTCCCTGAGAGCCATACCAGTTCTGTTCCGGATTCATGCTGAATTGTGTTCCAATTTCTTGGTTGTTTCTCCTCTATTCAGAAAGCAAGATAGATCTATTTTCAAAGTAAAATATTCCCTTTTCTCTGTCTTTCTCTGGTCTTCCATAAGTTTAAAGTTACTAAGACACCTCTCATATACTCTTCAGATTTCTTTGCACCTCAGTAAGTTCTCCTCACACCTCTCCCCTGCTAAGGTGGCAAACTGGAGTTGAATTCTTGTGTTCCCATGTTTTATGACAAAGAACTTTTAAATTATGTCTATTGGAGTACTATACGATAAAAGACTACAAAGTTCCAATTATTTGTACACTGCTGCTTTGCAATTTCTAGCGTTCAGAAGGCATCTCAAGGAAGGCCTGGAGAGGAAGGAACCATCCAGTTCACAATTCTTTATCTTTCTAGGGCTTCCCTTCATGGTAGCTGCCCCTTGATCATAGCCTCTAATCAAGGCTATGATTTTAAACTTCTTTGTATAATTTTCTGCTCTCATCTGAAGCCTAGTAGCAGGAAATAGCAATGTCATTCACAAGAACTTTTCAATTAAGTTCCAACATTTCCTCAAGATGCATTCAAAGAGAAGTATTTCTTTACTATTCCCTGGCAGATTTTCCTTTGGAGAAGTTGTGACCTACAAAATATTTCATTTTCTCCTACATCTCTCCCATCCTTCTGTCCACAGCAGCCCGACAGTACTTATTAGTCAAAGAAATAATCAGACAAGAACAACTGGCCTTTGAACACTGAGAAATACTGCCTGATATATTTTTCCCTGTTACTCACTCTTGGTTCCAGGTAGCAAGAATGTGTCAGCTTTAACATTTCCCAGCATCTTAAGTCCCAAGGCAACATTTCTAAACCCCTAGCTTCACCTCAAAACTGAACTAAACTTGAGGGACAGTGATAGGATTCAAGATAGCAGGCTGTCACTTAGGAATCACCACAGGATTAGAGTATCTGGATAGGCAAGAAGGAGATGAGACAGGGGGTGGGGGTGGGAAGAGGAAGAGTGGAGCGCCTAATCTGTATTTAAATAAACTTCATTATTTCCTTAACACAGTATTTTTTACAGTATTTTTTTCTCATCAGGTGTTTGGTTGTTTGGAGCTGTCATCTCTATCCTAGAACTTGTCAATGGTGGAAGAATACCTTTTTAAAAAACATATAATATTGTTAAAAGATACCTAATTTTTTTAGGTGAAGGGAATTAAGTGGCACAAACTACTAGGTATAAAATAAATCAGTTACAAGGATATAATGTGCAGCACAGGGAATGTAGTCAATATTTTATAGTAACTTTGTATGAATATAATCTATAAAAATATTGAATACTATGTTGTACGCCTGGAACTAATATAATATTATAAGTCAACTATACGTCAATAAAAAAGATACCTAAATGGATTTTTTTTCTGTTGAAACCCAAATGATTTATGTTATCATCCCAGAAGGTTTTTTCTTAATTTCAAATTAATTTTCAATTAAGTTCCTCTTGGGTTTAAACTGTTCTGCTCACCAGTCTTTTGACTAATGATTGCCAGACAAATTCCTTAATGAACTAGGGAGCCTGCTATTTCAAAGAATCCCTTGGTTAAATGGAATCACAACATGTATCACTATAAAAGAGAGGTTCTATGGAGTAAGGTTATTTTCCCCAACTGACAGGAAGATTAAAAAAAACACTTTGTTGATCTGATTTCAAGCTTTACATCTTAATTGGTCCATGTGAAAAATAGCATGTCTGGCAAAGTGGTCCTCTGTTAAGGAATGAACTTGATTATTAGCTATTGCACACAAATCATAATTTTCTGCTACTACTAATTAACAATTCCTCTTAAACTCCTTGCATCCACTCACCCATGAAACATTCCAAGCTCCTACATAAAAGTCACCTAAGTTTTCCTCAAATCACTCACCAAAGAAAACACAAAGGATACTCAGAATCTACGAGACTTGTAGAAAAATGCAGTGGGAAATTAAGTGGGGTTTAAATATTTCTCCTGCCCATACTAGCTTCTCATTTACTACTAATATAATAAGTTGCTTCAGATGATGAAAAGTGAGAAAATTCTCTGAAATCAAAGAAGTTTTCATATCTCATGGAAAAGGATATTTGTAAATTTTTGCCACTGCTGGAAAACTCCAAATTTAGCTCATTTGATTACAGCAATGTTAGCTTTCATTTCTGCCATCATTTCTGATACATTTGTATACAGCTATGAATATAAGTCAAAATAAATGTTATAACAAATGAAGCATTAACAATTTTATTTAAATCTTGTATAAAAGCTTTCTCTGTTACATTTTATAAATTGTTTGTCTTATATAGAAGTAAATTTATGAAAAATTCAAACCAAACGGGGATATTTTGGATACTTTATATATTAAAAGTCTTAAAATTGTTGCTTGCCTCTAACCTGGTAATTCCATAAAATAGATTACATTCATTGCATCATTAACTTGGAGGCCTACTGTACCATTTGTTTCAAAAACAGATACTAAGTAGATTATTTTTAAAGGCAAGTCTACTCGGATCAACTGTTGGCCCTATGTTGTGGTGGGCATGAACTGTGATGGGACCCATGGTGAGGACAAGAGGGTGTGAAGGGTAACATGGGAGCCCCTCACCCAAGAGAAACACATCTCAGTCATTTTACTGGCAGCAAGTATGTACTATCAGCATCTTACAGGAGTGAACACTGTGTTATTTGTTCTTGACTGGTTTTACACAAAGTGGAAGTTCCCTGATACACACTCATTCAGGAATAATGAGTATATAGTACAAGTGACACTGAAAGATGCGGGGGTCAATATAGCTCAGAAAAGAATTAAAGAGGGCAAGGGAGTGACAAAACATTTTGGAGGCAACTACAGCAAGAATGAAGGCTTAATTTGTGCTGCCTGCCCTTCCTCTGCTCTGTGGCACTATCTGTTTTCAGTGTCCTGCAAAGGGTCATCACCCATAATCCCAAAGATCTACTCTTCACTAAAAAGTCCAAATGACTCAGAATCTGATGGACTGTGGAAATATGACCTTTTTGTGACACTACTAAATAAACCAAGAAGTGAATGGAGGAGGTGTACATGCTTTCTCAGTAGCATAGCTTTGGTTTCATGTAATTGTATATGATAGTCATTGAGTATCTGCTCAATAATAGGTAGCTATGGGAGACATTCAGCCTACAGGGGAACCTATACCTAGACAGAAAAAGAGGATATGCACATCAATAATAGCATCCAAGAGCCTCACTCATGTCTGCAATGTCTTCTACTAGCCCCTTCCCCTCCTTGAAATCTTCCACTCCCAAGACATCTCCTCTGTTAATTTGGAAGCATAGTCGAAATTTGTCTTAATTTAACCACACCCCTCAAATCCCATTTCCACCCATTGTATTATTAGGATGAATTAGGTTGCAAGTAACCAAAAAGCCAACTCAAAATAGGTTAAACAATAAAAGGCTTGTGTAATTTGAAAGTTCAGTGTTAGGGCATGTAGGTTTCAGGGCAGGTTTGGCTCAGCAGTTCAACAGCGAAACTGAAGTCCTAGGTTCTTTCCTCCATGTGTCAACTTTATATTCAGGCTGTTTCCCCTTTCTGGTCTCAAGATAACTCTAGTGACTCCCAAAGCTACATCCCCTTCAAGATACGGAGAGAGTCAACCTAGCTCTAAAGGGCCTGGAAGCTGCTTACCCAGGAATACCTATTACTGTGTCACAATTCCACCCGTGAACCAATATCTATGACCAAGGAATGGGATTACTCCGAGGAGCTCAGGCCTAAGTGACAGGTCTCACCCCTAGTGCCAAGGGTAGGGTCAGTTTCCCCAAAAGCAATTGGGGGAATGGAACCAAAGCTCTCATGGTTGAGCAAAAGCTTTGCGGAAATACACTTGTGGTTACTAGGCTGAAGAAGGAAGCCCGCAGAGGAGCACTCTTCTCCTGCGAGGAGAAGCCACCATCCACACTCGTCCTTCCTCGTTGCTTTCCTCATACCTAAGCGTCAGGAGAGCTCAGATTGGGCGTTTTGTGTTTTGAAAGATAAGAAATGGGTGAGGGCACGGCACGTACAGGCCTGAGTTCAGAAATATTCCTTTCCTGTTTAACAAAATGAGCCACTTTTTTAAGCTGGATGATCTTAATCAATAGTGGGTCACAGGCTAGACAGTGTCAGCAGGGGCTGTGGCTACTACAGGACTATGATTGACACATACAACACACCAAGCAGTTCTACACACCAGTGATTTGGGGACCATGAGCACACAGAAAGGAGCTGCCCAGCAGAACGGCTGTCGAAGGACTCAAGAACGTAGGAGAGTTCTGTACCACAGCAAAGGATGGAGGCAGGCACCCTTGAAGAGTAATTCCCGAAGTGCTCTGCTTGTCTGGGAGCCCGCCACTCTCATCTGTGGCCGTCATCTATCCTCCACCTCCCTGCCATCCTCCCCACTTCCTGCTCCGAAGGCTTCACCTCTCAGCAGCAAGAAGGACAAGAGCACCCACATCAATAGAGCGGGCATCACCCTACTGCTCTTCTGCTCTCTCATCAGCCATGGCCTCACCAGATATTTTAATCCTTGTACTTATTTTTCAAGCAAAAACTGGAGGACCTACAGGTGTCCCACTTCATCAACAGATGAAGTTACCGAGGAGCAAGAAGCTATAACACCAGTCATAGGAATACCTCACTGGCAAGAAGGGGGAAGCCAGCCCCTCTTGTGGTTTCTGCTCTGGACGGACATTTCTCCAGTGCCCACAATGCACATCAGGCCTTGCTTCCAAAATACTTCCCTCTGAAAGGAGTTAAGCCAGCTGGTAGTGAATGTCCAAGCCATAATTTATGCCTGTAACTCTATGTCCTAGCACTGGAAAAACTACTCACATGACCTATCCTAGGGCAGTGACAGGATCACCAACAGCATCTCTCTATACGGAGGCCAACGTGTTACAAGGCCATAAAAAGAATTACTTCCTTTAGGGGGATTTTCTCTATGTTCTCTTGTCTGTGCCACTCCAGATCCTTGTTTGTCTTTCAAGCTTGATAAATGGAGGGGCTCATGGTCAGAACAGTTATTTTCTATCAGCAAAATTTAATAGCACTCAGTTAATTGATAGGAAACAACGGGCTTCATTAAATGCTGAAGTCTACCTGAATCATTCACCTCTGCAACAGAGGTGTGCTTGGCAGCTGACGGGTTGTTTTTGTTTTGGCTGCATTACAGCAGGCGGCCCTGATATTATGTATTACTCCAAAGGAGTGAAAGCTAATTCAAGAGGGATCTGCACCGTGGAAGTCCAGCATGCTGTGTATTTATGTGGTCCCATCCAGACTTATTTATCATGTCTGGTTTGTGAGGAAATGTTTTTGTATTAAGAACTATAATTCTACAGATCACAATTGAGCATGGGTTTAAAGTGAAAACAACAGTACAAGTCATGTTTACATGAATTAGTGATATAATCGTAAAATATTCCTGGCCAATACTGAGGACAGTGATTCTAAAACTTACAAAGTTATGCCATCCTTTTGTTTGTTTCTTTTCCAATGGCTCCATAATCTGCCCAGAGTGGATTATTTAATTATATTAAAATTAATTTTGTTTTGAGGTTTAATTTTTTTAGAATTCCATGACAACCTTCAAGGTCACTGAAAGCTCCAGGATTGTCATAAAATCTAAAGTGAAGAATCAGTGATTCGGAGTTTCAAGAATTAAACAATACAAATTTAAACTAGGCCAACGTTCTTTAGGTTTTCATGGCTAATAGAGTTTGACTCTTTCTTTAAAGCATTTTGTTACAAGTCACCCAAATTTGGCAAGATTCTGGATTATTGGCTTTCTCAAACTCTGGCACAAGAATCACCTGGAGAGATGCGAAACACAGATGGGTGTCCCTCACCCCCAAAGACTCTTCAGTAGGTCTGGGTGCAGCACAAGAATTTGCATATCTAAAAACTCCCAGTTGATGCCGATGCTGTCAGCCCGTGGATCACAGACTCTAAAGGATTCCTCACAAAACTGGGGTCTACATTATGTGTTAAGATGAAGCCCCAAACTCCTTACAGTTTTTTCATGGGGTATAATAAGGATAAAGAAAAAAGCAAATGCAGTATTTGCTCTCATTGTCACTGTCATGAGAGCTATAGGGGATGCATCTAGAGACAATGACCATATCCACTGAGGATGTGGAAGCAATGGCAACACTAAAATCAGGTTCCAGAATCAGCTATTTAGGTTAATACTATAGGCCCAAGGAAAGGGTTGACCATTTGGTTCAGGTCAATTTTGACTACCTACTTTCCTGCCTCCATTTCACAAATCCCTATTCTTTCATTTAGGGCAGGAAGTTCTGTGGACACAAGAATATTACCTGGAAATGTGAATGTTCCCTAGGAAGAAGTAAACAAACCTAGACAATAATGCCAGCAATGTGAATCCAGCCAGCTGCAGAGTGAAAAATTCAAGCAGCTGTGTGTTCACTCTCTGAGACGCTGAATATACAGGTTGATTAATTTTTTTCTTCATTAAAGCGCCACTAAATTACCTGATCAGCAGGAGTGGGGAGGTGATGAGGAAATAAGATTTTGGCTTCATTAAAATGAGCAATTGTTGTGTTGTTGTTGTTGTTGTTATTGTTGAGGAAGTACACAGGCATTTGCTAGCACCTCTAAGTACCAGCCCTACGTTCATTCCATGAGCAGGTGTGTTTATTATTTTCCCCATTTACTGCAAGGAAATTAAGGCTCAGAGAGCTTACATAACATGCCCAAGGTCAGTATGCTACTAAACTGCAGATCTGGGTTTCAACAATATCACGCTTTTTCCTCTACACATACTAGCCCTGCTGATACAGCTTCTCTTACTATTAATAACTAATATTTACTGAGGGTTTCCTGAGCATTTGATATGTATTATCTTCCAATACTCACAACAACCCTGTAAGAGAGGCACTAATATTATTCTCATTTTACACATGAGAAAACGGAGATGCTGAGAAGTTAAGTAACTTGCCCAAAGTCACACAGGTAACGAACAAGTGGTAGAGCTGCAATTTAGGATCTAGGCCCATGGTCTCAACTACTACTATATTACTACATTGGACAATAGAAAGGGCACAGCTTGGAAATGATTAAAAACAACCAGTTATTAATAATACACCATCAACTAAAGACTTGAGACTTACAACTCTAAGTTGGTAGTGATGGAAGAGAGAGGGAGTTCATCTCAGAAGACTCTGTGAAGGGGTAAGTTTTTGGCCAGATTTTGAGAGAACTGAAGGACAGGGTGGGTTGGGGCAAGGCCCAAAGGCAGAGGAGAGAGTAAGAACCATGGCTACAGAGGGAAGACAATCCTGGGAAACATCTTGGCTTCATCAGAAGGTTATGAAGTGAACTAGAATACATCACTGCAGCATCTGAGAAGGAAATATTTTAAGACTACCAACTCTTCTGAGAAACAAAGCAACGTGCATCCACTCCACTGAGGTGTAGCCAGTTTCTACACTGAAAAGCTACTTTTCAATACATACAAGAGCTTATTGGGAAAGACACCACTCAACTTGTCTTTCTAGAGACTCCTTCTTTTCCTAAGAGGCCACTTAGATGAGTCTGCATATGTTAAGAATATGCTATGCTCTGTGCCATGATTCCAAAAAAGCAGACTCACACTAAATGTTCAAAGCTGCAAAGCAATTTGCCAGAAAGAACATTAAGTGTCACTGTCTATCTTTGGGACCTGTGCTTTGACTGTTGAGAGCACTGATTTCTAATTTCTCTAAGTCATTTTATTCCATTGTTTGCCATCAGTTCCCAATTTATACCTCAGGAATACGGTCTCTAATTTCATTTGAGTCCTCATGGGGCAATTATCTTTTCCCCTTCACCTGCAATATTTGCATCCCCTCACCTGGAATGTCCAGCTTTGGAAAGCTGGAGACTTGATTAACAGAAAATCAATACTCAATATGGCAGAAGAAAGCATGAAAACATTATGTAATACATACACATGGAATAAAGACAGGATGGGTATGGAAGGTCAAACACCTAGGGGAGATACCTTGTTTAATGATAAACCATTAACACCAGAATTAGGCCTCACCTCCAGCCTCACTCACAGTTCTTCCTCCATGCTAATTAACTCACCTTGTTTTCTCCTAATTTGGCTTGCTCTGAAACAAGCCTATGCCCTTAAGAAAGCACATATAGATTTTTGGCTGGGGCAAAATGTGCCTTTGTTCCAGGATCTCCTTACCATAATCTGATCAGCTGTCTTCACATCTTGCCTCCACCTCTGGATTCTGTCCATTCCCCATGCCCTGATTGCTATCCTAAGTCATTAAAAAAATTTTCTTACTCTTTTGTAAGAACCCATTAAAGTCCTGTGATTCAATTATTTTGCCTTCTTAGTCATAAGTTTTTTATTCTCTTTTCAAACACCTCTTATGTGATTATTGGTCTATTAATAAGTATCATCTCTAACTTTTTATGCTATTTTTCTAACCCAATTTTGATATTACACAAGTAATTGTGAATTTGACTTTTGTCACTCAGAATTACAACACAACCATTTTGCCATCATGGTGGTTTTAAAGTATGTCCACAAATTCTTTCATACTCTTCCATTCAAAGAGTAGAGCCTGACCATCCCCTCTCTCGAGAGTGTAGGCTGTATTTAGTGACTTGCTTCCAAGGAACAGAATATGGCAACAAAAGGTGTAGACTAGGTCAATAAAAGGCACTGTGGCTTCCTCTTTGCTCATTCTTTCACATCAGTCTTTCTGGAGGAAGTCAGCTGCCATGTTATGAGGACACTCAGGCAGCCCCATGGAGAAGTCTCCTGACAAAACCAGTACTAACCTGCCACGCATGCAACTGAGCTACCTTGGAAGTTCATCCTCCATCCAACTCCTTTCAAGGCTTCAGATGACCGTAGCCCAGATCAACATCTTGACTTAAAGCTCAAGAGGGACCCTAAGTCAGAACCACACAGCTAAGCTGTTGCCAGATTTCTGACTCACAGAAACTGAGTCCAATAATGTGTACTGTTTCAAGCCACTAAGTTTTAGGGCCACATGTGATGCAACAGTACATACCTATTTTGACAGAAAGTTGTCTATTTTGACAGGTGTAATGTTAACAACATGAAAAAGCAAAAGAAAGTCTCAGTTTTTTCCCAATACCTTTTGTTTCTTCTCCACATCTCAACACTGAAAGAGTACTTTCCTAGCTATTATAAAATGCTGGCTTAGATCTTCAAAAGTCTCTTTCTTCCCATGCTACACTTAAAAATGCAAAGAAAATTGTAGTCTTCATATCTGCAATGAAGAAAAAATTAAAACAAAATGAAAAATAATTTCTCTCTTAAAATACTTCTTTTATGTTATGATCAGAGAAATGATATGTTCTTTCTACTCTCTTTCAAGAGCTGAAGACATATATGGCTTTTTTGATAATTACATTGTAATTTTGACTCATTCAACTTATCCTAAAGAAATAAAAGTATGAACTGTGAAAATACATCAGTTCTGGAATTGCTGTAGAAACATATCTGCCACACTAACTACTGGGAAAAACATTCATTCACACAGTATTATCTTTGAACACTTATTTATATGATAAGCGTGGGGGTAGAGTTGTGCACATGGCAGACATGTTGCTGCTGTCACAAAGCTTACACCCCAGCATGATATGCAAATAAGTAAACAGGTTATTAAACTACAGAGTGTTGAGTATTCTAACGTACATGGAGTAGGATGCTATGAGAGCACACAGAGGATGCACCTTATCCACGCACCGCAATAAGGTAAGGCTTTCTAGGTGAAATGACCTTTAAACCAAGGTAAACGCAGTGATGTCTTGGTAAAATGGCTTTCCAGGTAAAAAAGCAAAAGCCGTGATTTGTAGTGTTTGCCAATTTCCATAGTGTAAATACTCCCACCATGGCCAATTTTAAGCTACTAATGTGAAGTCACGGATCACGGAGTTGGGGAAAGAGGTACAGAATCAGCTACCACAAACTAGTACAAACCAGCTCCAGCAACCCACTGAAAATGCCTCATGAATTATTTTATCCTCTCTTCCTTTATCCCTCCACTATGGCCTGTGTTTAGGCCTGTATCATACCTCATCTAGATTACTGCAATAAACCCTAAGTGACCAACCACGGCCTATTCCTGGTTCTCCTCTTAACCTCCTCCCAGCTGCACTCTCATCGTGCCTCTTCTGTGCATAAAACTTTGAGTGACTTGCTGTCTTAGTCTGTTTAACCTGCTGTAACAGAATACCAGAGACTGAGTTGCTTACAAACAATAGAAATTCATTTCTCACAGTCCTGGAAGCTGGGAGTCCGAAATCAGAGGGCCAGCATGTTGGGTTCTGGTGAAGGCCCTGTTCCAGTTTGCAGACTGCTGACTTCTCACTGTGTCCTCAAGTGGTGGAAAGGGGCAAGGGATCTCTATGGGATCTCTTTTATAAAGAAACTAATCTCACCTCCCATAGTCTCCACCTCCTAATACCACCACCTTGGGTATTAGGTTTTCAACATATGAATTTTGGAGGGACAAACATTCAGATCATAGTACTGACCATTGTATATAAAATCAAAACTTCTTAACATAGCATATAAGACTCTTCATGGTCTCATCTTACCTGCCTATTCAACCTCTACTCCCACCACCTCTTCCCATGCCTGCTATGTACTAGCCATGCTGAGTAGTTATCACTGACCTGTTAGTCCTAGAACACACCATCAGTTCTCCCAGCTCCCTCAAGGATAATAACATAAGCTAATATTCACTGAGCATTCACTAAGTGCCAGGGGAGGCGCTAAACACTAGAAACACAATTAAAAATAAGACACAATCTCTGAACTCAGCCATAGTGGGATGGGCAGACAGACATGTAAATTCCTTATTACAATGGTTTGAGATGAACACAGTACCTACAGGGATAGATGCAACACATAATCAGGAACAGTAAATATGAAATGATCCCTATACTAGAGCCTGGAATGTAGTAGGTGCTAAATAAGTATGTTAAATACATGAATTAGGGACATAATGTTGGATTAGGGTACCATTTGAGTAATGTAGTACATACGAGAATTAATATAAGCACTCAGAGAAGGGAGAGCTCACTGCTAACTGGAGAGAACACCAAAAGCCAATTTTTACATGATTTATAAAGAAGTGACTCCTGAGACATCTCTAAGGGCATAATGAGCCTCCAGGTCTTCAAAGCTTTGCAGATGTATGCAATAAGCTACGGTTTCCAATGTTTCCCAGTGCTGGCTGACCATGAGAATCACCTAAGGAATGTTTAAAGTGAAATAGATTCCAGCAATCCAGCCAAATCTCTTAGAGGTACTTCCCAGGCACCTTTATTTCTAAAAATCTTCCCAAAGTTCTGATATGCATCCCTAATTTAGAACCACTGCATAGACCTTACACCTCCAAGCAAAAAGCAGCATTCTGATTATTTACTGAGAGGAGAAGTGAAGGGAGACAGAGGGACTTGGCAAGGCCAAGCTTTTGGTGACCTCCTTTCTCTAATGGCAGCTATTCACAAATGTTTCCTGCAGCAAAGGCTAACCTGCTGAAGGCCTCAGCTCACCAATATTTTAGGTGAGGTTTGCAGTCATTACAGTTGCCTTAAACTGAAGTTGGAATGGGTTATTTATTCATTTTGATTCTCTGAATATGCAAAACAAGGTGCTGTCCAGAGGTCCTTGAGAAGAAGGTCTCAAGTATCTGTTCTTGTTATAATGCTACTGTTTAACAGGGCACAAAAAAACAGAAGTGGAAAAACAGGGAAGTGGGAAGGAGTAGGGAAGAAAGAATTCAGCTACATCCCCTCCCAAAAAGTGTCACTGTCAAGGTGTGTGTACAACACTCCAATCTGATATGGACAAAGCTGAGTGTCCTTCAAAAGGGGTTAAACTCAGACAATTTTTGGTCCTTCCCCATTTTTCTTTCTGTGAAGACTCTTCAGGCTAAGGATTTCTTGTCTACCTTAGTTATTTACAGTGATTAAAACAAGGCCCAAGGGATCCAAGATAACTATATAAAATGCGGGTACTTTATGGAAAAGTTACTCTTAATTTTCAATTTTACTCAAAATGCAAACCTTCAGTGTCTTTTCATAGTTCAAAGTAATATGAGTTCACTGTAAACAAAAAATTAAACAACACAAAAAAGAAAAAAAATGAAAGCAAAGCCCCATCCACTGCCAAGAGAAACTTCTCTGCTATCTGTTAGTCTTCCTAACTTTTATATGCCTGTAAACTAAATGTTCTCATTCCATACACACTATTCTGTAGCCTTTTAAAAATGTACAAATGTTCATTGCAGCTCTATTTACAATAGCCAGGACATAGAAGCAACCTAAGTGTCCATCGACAGATGAATGGATACAGAAGATATGGCACATATATACAATGGACTATTACTCAGCCATAAAAAGAAACGAAACTGAGTTATTTGTAGTGAGGTGGATGGACCTAGAGACTGTCATACAGAGTGAAGTAAGTCAGAAAGAGAAAAACAAATACCGTATGCTAACACATATATATGGAATCTAAAAAAAAAATGGTTCTGAAGAACCTAGGGCCAGGACAGGAATAAAGATGCAGACATAGAAAATGAACTTGAGGACACAGGGAGGGGGAAGGGTAAGCTGGGACGAAGTGAGAGAGTGGCATGGACATACAAACACTACCAAATATAAAATAGATGGCTAGTGGGAAGCAGCTGCATAGCACAGGGAGATCAGTTCGGTGTTGTGTGACCACCTAGAGGGGTGGGATAGGGAGGGTGGGAGGGAGATGCAAGAGGGAGGGGATATGGGGATATATGTATACATATAGCTGATTCACTCTGTTATAAAGCAGAAACTAACACACCATTGTAAAGCAATTATACTCCAATAAAGATGTTAAAAATAGATAAAAATTAAAAACTATGAAGTAGATTGTGGTATTACTCCCACGTCAATGCCTATAAATATAGCCTGGTTTATTTGTTTAAAATAAACACCTATTTTTCTATTGTATGGCTGGACACTTGGGTTCATGCCAAACTTGCTATTCTATACAACACTGAAATAAAACACCTTTGGGATACTTATATGATTACCTCTTTAGACTAATTACCTAGAAGTGAATTCTTCAGTGAAAAATGGTAAATAAATTTTAATGCAAGTTTGCCTTCCAGAAAGGTTACTCAACTTAGACTGCCTCCACAGTGCAGGAGATTGCCTGTTTCCTGGCACCTTCATCCACTCTGGCTATGATCAATCTTTTTCATCTTTGACAGTATGGTACCTGAACAAAATACCACGATATTGCCATTTTAATTTGTACTTCTCTAATTACTGTGAAATTAAGCATCTTCTCATTTATTGGCCTCTATATGAATTTCTACTTTTGAAAATCGCCTATTTAAATCTTTTGCCCATTTTTCTATTTAAGTGTTTATCTGTTTTATTAATTTCTAAAATATCTTTATATAATAAGAATATGTTCTTAACCCTGTGACATCTTCGTTTGTTATGGGTTTTCAAAATTTGTTTTAGTGTTGTCACGTCAATGATTTTACTACTACTACTACTATTATTATTACTATGGTTACTACTACACGGTCAAAGTGATACAATTTTTCTTTAATATGGTAAAACCTTGGGGCCAAACTGAGAAGATCCTTCACCCCCTCCAAAAACTGAAAATGATTTCCTAATTTTTCCTCTAATAATTATATGATGTTATTTTTCACATTTAAATATTTAATCCTCCTGGAGCTTACTATTGCTAATGGTACGAGGAAGAAACCAACTTTTTCTTTCCAATGGACAGTCAAATGTCCCAACACTATTTTATGAGCTATCCTCCTTTTATTTTCAGATAGGTTCATATGTTTAGCTACATTCATCTTGTAGGTAAGGATTCAACATCAGTAAATTTAGTCTCGGATATTGCTTTTTCTTCTAGTTTTAAGTTTACTTCCTTTGGGGTATGGGAGGCCAGGAGTAAATTCAGTAGATCTATGTATCACACACTGAATTCCACAAAAGTAAATGGTCTTATTATATAATCCATTCGTACCAGGTAATGCTCAGTAGAAAGAACACTTACATAGTCTACTCAATTGCTTTCCAAACTGCTCTGAAAATATACCAGACACATAATACCGAGTAATGTGAAAGAAATTACATTGATACTAGATGCAACTACAACACTGAACTAGCTTAAAATCAGACACTCTACCTTTAAGGAAAAAACCTAATATTTTCCTTAACTTACTTTTCTAGATAAGGCTTCCCATTCTCCAGTATGAGACATTTTAAAGCAACATTTGATCAAAACAAGTGTCAAAGGTCAAATGATATTACGAGAATTTATTACCACCTATAGTATGTTCAGTGGTAAACTAGAGTATTCAGAAAATAATTCCTGGAAATATATAAAGATGAAAATAATCACAGTGCTCATTTCTGAACATCATGAAATATAAGTATATGTGAGATATAAATATATATGTATATATATTTGTATTTTTTTTTTACCCATTGCCTAGATACCAATTGTTTTTCAGTCAATGTATGAACTTAGGCCTATGGAGAAAAATCTTTCAATGATAAATCATCAATGGGCTTCAAAGGGCTGGTTCCACTAGCTCCCAAATCATATCCAATTTTTTTACACCTACTAAGACAAGTAGAATTAGTTTGATCTCTAAGACTAATGGGCCATAGATCTTTGGGGTTCTGAGGAACAGGTATGAAGTTTTAAAATCTGAACACTTTCACATGTCTCATACATATAGATATTTTTCAGATATATGTAGATACTGTTTGTTTAATAAAACACATATTCATTTTAAAGCAATTGTGAAACTGTAGTAGCTTTGGGGATCAAGTATTTTTTTAATTAACAGATTAAGGTGCTTTTTAATGTTAAAATAGTTAATAAATTTCACTTGAAAATGAGTTTCACCCTTTGTAAGTCTGGGACATGCTATTTCAATCCACTATTTTAGTTATCTATTGCTGTGTAACAAATTATCCCAAAATTTAGCAGTCTAAAACATGAGACCATAGAACTCCTAGAAGAAAACATAGGGAAAAAGCTCCTTGACATTGGTCTTGACAATGATTTCTTGGATAAGACGCCAAAACCACATCAAGAAAAGCTAAAATAAACAAGTGGGAGTACATCAAACTAAAAAACTTCTGCACAGAAAAGGAAACAATCTATAAACTGAAAAGACAACCTATCAAATGGAAGAAAATATTTGCAAACCATATATCTGATAAAAGGCTAATATCTAAAATACATAAAGAAATCACACAACTCAATAGCAAAATAGCAAATAATCCAATTTTTAAATGGGCAAAGGACCCAAATAGATATTTTTTTCAAAGAAGACATACAAATGGCTAAAAGGTACATGAAAATGTGCTCACATCACTAATCATCTGGGAAATGCAGATCAAAACCACAATGAAATACTATCTCACACCTGTTAGAATTGTTATTACCAAAAAGATAAGAAATAACCAATGTTGGCAAAAATGTGGAGAAAGGAGAACCATTATACCCTGTTGTGGGAGTGTAAATAGGCACAGTGATTATGGTAAACAGTACAGAGGGTCTTCAAAAAATTAAAACTAGAACTGCTATATGACTTAGCAATCTCACTCCCAAGCATATATACAAAGGAAATGAAATCAGTACCTCAAAGAGGTATGTGCACTCCCATGTTCACTGTAGCATTATTCACAAGAGCCAAGATACAGAAACAACCTAAAATGTCCTTCAATAGATGAATGGATAAAGAAAATGTGGTACATAATGATACAATGGAATATTATTCAGCCATACAAAAGAAGAAAATTCTGCCATTTGTCACAACATGGATGCACCTGGCGGACATCAGGCTAAGTGAAATAGGCCAGGCAGAGAAAGCCAAATACTGTTTGGTATCACGTATATGTAGAATCAGTTTTTATAGTAAATTTCATAGGTTGTGGCCAAGATGGCAGAGTAGGAAAACCCTGAGCTCACCTCCTCCCACAGGCACACCAAAATTAAACTATTCACAGAGCAACTATTGACGAGAAAGACCTGAAGTCTAGCAGCAAAGGTCTTCTACAACTAAAGATATAAAGAAGGAATCACAATGAAATGGGTAGGAGAAGCAGAGATGGGGTGTGGTCAAGACCCATAGCCCCAGGTGGGCAACCCACAAATGGGAGGATAATTACAATTGCAGGGGTTCTCCTTAAGGAGTGAGTGGTCCAAGCCCAACATCAGGTTTCCCAGACCAGGGGACCTGCGCTGGGAAGACATGCCCCCAGAACATTTGGCTTTGAAGGCCACAGGGGCTTATTTTTGGGAGAGCCAGTGGGTTGTGGGAAATAGAGACTTCACTCTTAAAGGGCACACACAAAATCTCGCATGCTCCAAGATCCAGGGCAGAAGCAATAACTTGAAAGGACCCTGGATCAGACCTACTTACTGATCTTGGAGAGGCAGGAGGCAACTGGAGCTCACCTTGGGGATATAGATGCTGGCAGCAGCCATTTTGGGGAGAACACTGGTGCTGGAATCCATTTTGGAATCCTCCCTCTAATTTATTACCACCAGACCCAGCCACATCCACCAGCCTGTCGGCACTAATACCAGGATGCCTCATGCCAAGCAGTTAACCAGGCAGAGACAATGCCCCACCCACCAGAAGACCAGCTGCCTTAGGACTCCCTGAGCCCCCAGCTGCCCCCTGCAGGACCTGGCCTCACTGAAAAGCAGACCAACACGAATGCCAGAATGCACAGGGCCCTATAACCAGAGACCCCAAGACCTGGTTCCACCCACCAGAGGCTGGCACTAGACCCAGGAACCCCTAGGCCCAGGCTGTGACCACCACTGGGCTGATACTAGCTCCAGGATACCCAGGCCCTGCAGCCAGAGATCCCAGGACCTGGCTCCGCCTACCAGTGGGCCAACACTTAGTCCCAGGACCCGGCCTCACGCACCAGTCGGTGGACACCAGCTCCAAGACCACTGCAGCCCACAGCCTGCCATGTCAGTACCCAACCCACTGACCAGCAGCCCAGCACCAGCCCTGGAACCCCCAGGGACCTGGCCCCACCCACCAGTGTACCTACACCAGCTCTGGGACACCTTGGGACCCTCAACCAACTACACTGGGTTGCAGCCCCACCCACCAGTGGACCAAAACCAGCTGTGGGATATCGCAGACTCCACAATGAGCAGTATTAGAAACAAGGCTTACCCACCAGCCAGCCAACAGAAGCTCTGGGACACCCAGGGCCCTGCAAACAGAGGCCCCAGGACAAGGCTCCACCTACCAGTGGGTGGGCACCAGCCCCAGGATCCACTGGGCTCCAGCCACACCTACCAGCAGGCCAACACCACCTCCAAGACACCTTGTGAACCTCAGCCACCCAACCCCAGGATCAGGTCCAACACACCAGCAGGCTGGCTCCAGCTCTGGGCCACCACAGACCCTGCAGCCTGCCATGTCAGGAACTGGCCCCACCCACCAGCAGGCCAACACTAGATGAGGAACCAATGGCCCTGAAACCACACATTCCAAAACCCAGCTCTACCCACCAGTGAGCCAGCACTAGCCCCGGGACCCATGCTGGGGTCCAGCTGCCTTATGACCCAGCCCCTAGCATTAGCGAATGGCAACCTCCACACAAGGCAAAGCCTAGCAACCAACTGGACCAGGGGCCAGCCATGGCTTCCAGAAAACCCACAGAAGTCAGGCCAGTATACCAGAAGAGTACATGCAACCCACATACAGGGCACTCCCAGAGCATATAGGTCTGGTGACCAAAGGGGAGTGAGCTGCTGGGACTCATAGGACATCACCTAAAAAAGTCTACTTCTACAAGATCAGGAAACATAATTGACCAAATACACAGAAAGAAAAACAGCAAATTAGGGAAAATTAAATGATAGAGAAATATGTTCCAAATAAACAAGATAAGACTCAAGAAAACAAACAAAGTGAAGTGGAGATTAAAAAATCTACCTGATAAAGAGTTCAAGGTAATGATCATAAAGATGCTCAAAGAACTTGGAAAAAGGATGCATGAACAGAGTGAAAAGTTTTGAACAAAGAGACAGAAAATACACTTTTAAAAATAGTTGAAGAATACAATAACTAAAACAAAAATACACTAGAAGGAATCAATAGTAGACTAGATGATACAAAGGAACAGATCAGGGCTTCCCTGGTGGCGCAGTGGTTGAGAGTCTGCCTGCCGATGCAGGGGACATGGGTTCGAGCCCTGGTCTGGGAGGATCCCACATGCCGCGGAGCAACTGGGCCCGTGAGCCACAACTACTGAGCCTGCGCATCTGGAGCCGTGCTCCGCAACGAGAGGCCGCGACAGTGAGAGGCCTGCGCACCGCGATGAAGAGTGGCCCCCGCTCGCCGCAACTGGAGAAAGCCCTCGCACAGAAACGAAGACCCAACACAGCCAAAAATAAATAAATAAATTTTAAAAAAAAAAGGAACAGATCAGCAAACTGTAAGAGAGAGTGAAAATCACTTAAGCCAAACAGAAAAAAGAAAATAATTTTTTTTAAATGAGGATAGTTTAAGAGAACTCAAGGACAACATGAAGTATACTAACATTTGAATTATAAAGGTCTCAGAAGGAGAAGAGAGAAAGGGGCAGAGAACATTATTTGAAGACATAATAACTGAAAACTTCCCTAACCTGGGAAAGGAAACAGACATCCAGGTCCAGGAAGCACAGAGAGTCCCAAACAGGATCAACCCCAAAAGAACCACATCAAGACACACAGTAAGGCACCTCCCTGGTGGCGCAGTGGTTAAGAATCCACCTGCAAATGCAGGGGACACGCGTTTGAACCCTGGCCCAGGAAGATCTCACGTGCCACGGAGCAACTAAGCCTGTGCACCACAACTACTGAGCCTGCACTCTAGAGCCCGCGAGCCACAACTACTGAGCCCACGTGCCACAACTACTGAAGCCCGCGTGTCTAGAGCCCATGCTCCACAACAAGAGAAGCCACCGCAATGAGAAGCCTGCGCACTGCAATGAAGAGTAGCCCCCGCTCACCGCAACTAAAGAAAGCCCCCGTGCAGGAACAAAGACCCAACGCAGCCAAAAATAAATAAATAAATAAATAAATGTTTTTTAAAAAGACACACAGTAATTAAAATGGCAAAAATTAGAGATAAAGAGAGAATATTAAAAGCAGCAAGGGAAAAGCAACAAGTTACATACAAGAGAACTCTCATCAGTTGACTTTTCAGCAGAAACTCTGCAGGCCAGAAAGGAGTGGAATGATATATATAAAGTGATGAAAGGGTAAAATCTACAACCAAGAATACTCTACACAGAAAGGCTTTCATTCAAATTTGAAGGAGAGATCAGAAGTTTTACAGACAAGCAAAAACTAAAGGGGTTCAGCACCACCAAACCAGCTTTACAAGAAATGTTAAAGGGACTTTTCTAAGTGAAAAAGAAAAGGCCACAAGAAATATGAAAAGTACGAAAGGAAAAATCCCATTGGTAAAGGCAAATATAGAGTAAAGCTAGTAAATCAACGTGTATAAAGGTAATAGAAAGGTTAAAAGACAAAAGCAGCAAAGTCATCTATATCCACAATAAGTAGTTAAGGGATACACAAAACAAAAAGATGTAAAATATGATGTCAAGAGCAGTAAATGGGGGACAAGGGGAGTAAAAATTCAGAGTTGTTAAAATGCATTCAAACTTAAGAGATCAGCAACTTAAAATAATCATGTATATGCACAGATACCCATATATAAACCTCAGGGTAACCAAAACCCAAAAATCTATAATAGATATAGACAAAAAAAAAAGAGAAAGGAATCCAAACATAACAATAAAGATAGTCATCGAATCACAAGGGAAGAGAGCAAAAGAAGAAGAACGAAGAACTACAAAAACAACCCCAAACATTTAACTAAATGGCAATAAAGTACATACCTATCAATAATTACTTTAAATGTCAATGGACTAAATGCTCCAACCAAAAGACACAGAGTGACTGAATGGATGCAAAAACAAGAGTCATATATATACTGCCTATAAGACACTCACTTCAGATCCAAAGACACACACAGATTGAAAGTGAGAGGATGGAAAAAGGTATTTCATGAAAATGGAAATGAAAAAGAAAGCCAGAATATCAAAACTTGTATCAAACAAAATGGACTTTAAAACAAAGACTGTAACAAAAGACAAAGAAGGACATTATATAATGATTAAGGGATCAATGCAAGAAGAAGATATAACAATTGTAAACATATATGCACCCAACATAGGAGTGCCTAAATACATATAGCAAATATTAACAGACAAAAAGGGAGAAACTGACAGTAGCACGATAATAGCAGGGGACTTTAACACCCCACTTGCATAGACAGAACACCAGACAAAAAATCAATAAGGAAACACTGGCTTTAATAACATATTAGATCAGATGGACTTAAGAGATATATATAGAACATTCCATCCAAAAGCAAGAGAATACACATTCTTTTCAAGTGCACATGGAACATTCTCCAGGATAAATCACATGCTAGGCCACAAACCAAGTCTCAGTCAATTTAAGAAGACTGAGATCATATCAGGCATCTTTTCTGAATACAACACTATGAGACTAGAAATCAATGACGTGAAAAAATGCAAAAAACACAAACCATGGAAGCTAAACAATATGTTACTAACCAACCAATGAGTGTGAAGGAATCAAAGAAGAAATAAAAAATACCTGGAGACCAATAAAAATGAAAACACAATGATCCAAAATCTATGTGACACAGCAAAAACTCTTCTAAGAGGGAAGTTTATAGTGATACAAGTCTACCTCAGGAAACAAGAAAAATCTCAAATAATCTAATCTTACACCTAAGGGAACTAGAAGAAGAACAAACAAAACCCAAAGTTAGTGAAAGAAATCATAAATATCAGAGGAGAAATAAAGGAAATAGAGACTAAAAAACAATAGAAAACATCAGTGAAACTAAGAGCTGGTTCTTTGAAAAGATAAACAAAATTGATAAACCTTTAGTAGGACTCTTCAAGAAAAAAAGAGAGAGAGCCCAAATCAATAAAATCAGAAATGAAAATGGAGAAGTTACAACTGACAACATAACAATAAAAAAAAATCCAGAGAGATTATACACCAATAAATGATCAATTATACACCAATAAAATGGACAGCCTAAAAGAAATGGACAAATTCTTAGAAATGTACAATCTCCCAAGACTGAACCAGGAAGAAATAGAAAATATGACCAGACAAATTACCAGTAATAAAACTGAATCAGTAATTTTAAAAAACTCCAAAAATCAGAAGTCCAGGACCAGATGGCTTCACAGGTGAATTGTACCAAACATTTACAGAAGAGTTAATACCTATCCTTCTCAAACTATTCCAAAAAAACTGCAGAGAAAGGAATGCTTCTGGAACTCATTCTACAAGGCCAGGATCACCCTGATCCCAAAACCTGACCAGGACACCACAAAAAAAGAAAATTACAGGCCAATGTCACTGATGAACATAGATACAAAAATCCTCAACAAAATATTAGCAAACTGAATTTAATATATTAAAAAAGATCATACACCATGATCAAGTGTGATTTATCCCAGGGATGCAAGTATGGTTCAATATCTGCAAATAAATCAATGTAATACACCACACTAAAAAAATGAAGAAAAAAATCATATGATCTTCTCAATAGATGCAGAAAAAGCTTCAGACAAAATTCAACATCCATTAATGTTAAAAACTCTCCATAAAGTGGATATAAAGGGAACATACCTCAACATAATAAAGGCCAGATAGATACTTGCAATGATTTAGATTCATCTGATAAAGGGTTAATATCCAAAATATACAAAGAACTTGTACAACTCTCTATAAAAGAAAACCAACCCAATTAAATACAATACTGTAAATCAACTATACTTACTTTAAAAAATAAGCAGAGGATCTGAAGAGACATTTTTCCAAAGAAGACATACAGATGGCAAGCAGGCACATGAAAAGATGATGAACATCACTTATAATCAGAAAAATGCAAATCAAAACCACAATGAGATAACACCATGCACTTGTCAGAATGGCTATTATCAAAAAGACAACAAATAACAAATGTTGGCAAGGATGTGGAGAAAAGGGGATCTTTGTGCACTATTGGTGGGAATGTAAATTAGTATACCCACTAAAGAAAACATTTTGGAGATTCCTCAAAAGATTAAAAACAGAACTACCATACAATCCATCAATTCCATCCCTGGGTATTTATCCGAAGAAAACAAAAACACTAATTAGGAAAGATATATGCACTCCTATGTTCATTGCAGCATTATTTACAATAGCCAAGAAAAGATAAGCAACTTAAATGTCCATCGATAGATGAATGGATAAAGATGTGGTACATGTATACAATGGAATATTACTCAGCCATAAAAATGAATGAAATCTTTCCATTTGCAACAACATGGATGATCTAGAGTGTATTATGCTAAGTGAAATAAGTCAGACAGAGAAAGACAAATACTGTATGATTTCACTTATATGTGGATTCTAAAAAACAAAACAAAGGAACAAAGAAAACAAAACAGAAAGAGAGTTATAGATACAGAGAACAAAACGGTGTTTGCCAGAGGGGAGGGGGGGAAGGGAGAGAAATAGGTAAGGGAGATTAAGAGGCACAAACTTCCAACTGCAAAATAAACGAGCCATGTAGACTTACTGTGGTGATCATTTTGAAATGTGTAGAAATACTGAATCACTATATTGAGTAACAAGAACTAACGTAGTGTTGTAGGTCAACTATACATCAAAACCAAACAAAGTCATGGGTAAAGAGATCAGATTTGTGGTTATCAGAAGTGGGGAGGTAAGGGAAGGGGGAAATTGGATGAAGGCAGTCAAAAGGTACAAACTTCCAGTTATAAATAATTATTAGGCATATAATGTACAACATGACAAATATAATTAACACTGCCGTATGTTATATATGAAAGTTGTTAAGAGAGTAAATCCCAAGAGTTCTCATCACAAGGAGAAAATATTTTTTCTATTTCGTTAATTTTGTATATATGTGAAATGATGAATGTTCACTAAACTTATTGTAGTAATCATTTCATGATGTATGTAAGTCAAATCATTATGCTGTACACCTTAAACTTATACAGTGCTATATGTCAATTAAATCTCAATAAAACTGGTGGAGGGAGATTTCTAAAAAGTCAATTTTATAGAAACAGAGAATAGAACAGTGGTTTCCAGGGGCTGAGCAGAGGAAGAAATGGGGAGATGTAAGTCAAAGGGTACAAACTTTCAGTTATAAGAGTAAGTTCTGAGAATCTAAAGTACACCATGGTGACTTAATAAATAATACAGTACTGTATACTCAAAAGTTGCTCAGAATAGATCTTAAGTGTTCTCACCACAAAAAAGAAAAAAAAAAAAGAGTAACTATGTGAGGTGATGGATGTGTTAATTATCTTGGTCTTGGTAATCATTCCACAATGTATATCAAATAATCACATTGTATACTTTAAATAAATACGAATATGTTTGTCAATTTTCCTTCAATAAGTTGGAAAAATTATGGTAGCAATATGTAGTTATTTTTATATAAATAAGTAAAAAATATGAACCATAAATAGCATAGTTGGGATAATCCCATTAAAAATTTATACACATAGATAGGTAGATAGGTAGAAAGATAAAGCATACCCAAATGAGAAAAAAGAAAGAGGGCAAGAGGGCTTTCTCTTGCTAGTGCATAGTATACCTCCACCAACTCTTTTTACAAGCTCTTTTCACACACATAAGCAACACTCAAGTTCTCTCTTCTTTAAAAAAATAAAATCCTCATCCAAATTCATGATCATCCCCAAACAAGTGATTATTTTGTCTCTCTCCTTTTCCTCATAAACCATAACATTCTAAAGAGAGTAATATACAATCCCTTTCAGCACCTCATCACCTCTCATTCACTTTTTGGTGATATAGTTTCCACACCTACCACCCCAGAGAAACAGCTCTTGTTTCAATCAACCCTTCTGAGCCTCTGACACTGGTGATTCTGGTTATCTGACTATGGTCTTCCCTGGTTTTCCTTCCTTCCTCTTTAGCTGCACCATTTTACTTGCCTTTCAAAGTATGCTCTTTACATGCCTCTATCCTGAATATTTGTTTTTTCCCAGGGCATTAACCTTGACCACTGAGGGGACAGTTGTCATTCTTTATGGCTGATCTTTCTCCCTGATCATCTGAATACAGCCTGACTCCAAGTATGCATTCTGAAAATGTCAGTGGCTTGCTTCCCCAAGTTCCCTAGAAACCAAGCCATGATTAAATAATCCAGGCTCTGCCAATCACAATTTGAACTGGAAGCTATGCTGGATATTCCCATTTACCCCTCTGGATCCACTTTCCACCCTGCTCTGTGCTCAAGAAGTGGACCTCTAGACACCACATCCCCTGGGCTCCCCTTGCCAGCATCCTTCCCACTATGCTTGGCCAATGAAACACACTAGCAAGAGATAAGAGGGCCAAAGAACCTGCTGTATAAAAAAATAAATAAAATAAAATTCAAAAAAAAAAAAAAACGAGGTAAGAGGGCCAGAGGAGAGTGAGGCTGAGGTATCTATTCCCTCTGCTTCTTCCTCACTGAGATGCAATTTGGCAATGGCTGTATTCCTCTGGGTAAGGCCACAGCCTCACTCCTATGGTACTAGATCTGGCTGGGTTCTTGTAATTGCTCCCTTCTATCCCCCTTCAGTCCTAGGGGTGGTAGAGTCTTCTTTCTGTTGCTAGCTCGAGTGCTTCACCATCCCTTCCTGTTCCTTTGAAAATATCTAGTCCCTTCTTCAAATTCTCTTTTGTGACCCTTTTGAGCATGCCATCTATTTCCTGTCAGAACCCTGCCTGATATAAAAACTAAAAACAGAATAAAGCAGGAACCTTGTTAAATCCATCCTGGTAAAAAGTGGCTCAGAGTTGGTGAAATCTATGATACTAGCAGCAGTGGGATCTGCAAGCGTAACAGTCATCTGGCATGATTTGGAGCACTTACCCTGGTTAGGAAACCTCCATGCTTGGTCCTCCTGCCTTTCTGGCAATTCTAGTTAAATCAACTAGGGCTCAATCTCAATCCCTATTACTTGGAACCTAAAACCCTGACTGATACAGGACTCTTCTTTTCTCTTCTCAGATCATAGTTTTTTTCTCTCTCCCTTCCTCTCTTCTTTACTCCCTCTCAATCTTTCTCTCATTTTCTCTCCCTCTCTCCATTGAATTTAATTGAAATCTATGCACTGGTAGTTGTCAACTCCCTTTTACTGAACTCTAAACCTATTAACTCAGTTACCTACTAGACATCAACATATCACCATTTAAGTGTCATAAAGGCTCCTTAAATCCACTATTTTAAACCCTGTTATTTCACCTCTCACCCTAATCTCTCTTACTCTTCAGCCCCTTAACCTGGTACTCAGCTTCATCTGGGTAGAAGATACTACTATCTATTTACCCAAATGAGGAACCTGTCAGCTTTCCGAGACTCTTCTATTTCCCTCCTTCCCTTCAGCCCCACCACCACATGCAAGCAGTCAGATTCTACCATTTCTACTTCCTCCTATCACAATGACTTCTAACTGCCAATTGCTAAGGTTATAGTTCATATCATTTCTCACCACCAGAAATGCCCTCTCTCCACTTATACTCATTGCTTTATTCTTCCACCTGAAATTAACATGCTAAAACTCAAATCTAAAGACCCAGTGCCTCCATTAATGCCTTAAACAAGACTCTCCACGACCTGGCATCATTTTCTAGAATCGCCATCCTAGGCTTCAGCCAGCTCACAAAACGTTCAAATGATCTTCCTCACCCCCATGCTATATATTATATGGATATACCTGGTATTTCCTCAGTCTCAAATATCTACTGCCGAGTTACACAACACCCATTCATCCTTCAAGATTCATGTCATCTCCTGACCACCTCCACCTTATAGATGGCCCATGTCTGTACACTCCAGGAATGCCTCTATCATAGCGTTTATCACACCACACTTTAATTCTTGGTTTAATTGTCTATCATCCCCTCTAGACTGTGAACTTATTAAGAGAAGGCACAGTGCCTAACACCCAGTATACAATGCATAGATTTTTGTCGCATAAATTACATTTCTCAACCCAAATTAAATTATAAAAATGTAAGGTGCCTGTGTTAGGGAGTAGGAAAAAAGAGCCAAGCTATAACTGCTGCCTCTACGGCGGGGGGGCGGGGGGGTCGGCGTTGCGTAGGACGCAAAGAAAGGAGCAGAAGCAAGGTGGAACGACTGAACAATGAATCGAGCATGGTAATAGTTCTTATGGGGAAATCTGGGGCCCTGAAACACTATAGGAATGATCATTTGGAAGCAGAAAGAGCTGCTTGGAGTCACTTGAAGCAACATCATTTACACAGCAACTTGTGAGAGGCTAGCCCTGTCCTATGGACAAATTTGATTCAGTATGCGAAGGCTCATTTGTATAAGACTGCTCCTTATCCAAACAGGAAGAGGGGAGATCATCAACTGTGTCATCTCAGAACAGAAAGGACAATGATGTATTCTCACTACTGGGTGTTTCACTAACTTAGAGCCTTTGTGAGAAATGTGGCATGCCTGTGGGACTTCCCTGGCGGTCCACTGGTTAAGACTTCGCCTTCCAATGCAGGGGGTGCAGGTTCGATCCCTGGTCCCCTGGTCGGGGAGCTAAGATCCCACATGCCTTGGGGCCAAAAAAGCAAAACATAAAACAGAAGCAATACTGTAACAAACTCAATTAAGACTTAAAAAAAAAAGTGTCATGCCTGTATTTTTGCTGGTGTCAAATGGATGATTTCCAGTGACTAATGATGATGCCAACTGGCTCCCAAAGATTTCATATTTTGTGAAAATAATTCAGAGGCAGAAGGTCCAAAAGACACCATAAGGATATTTCACCAAAAATATATTTTCCCAAGACACTGAGCAATTTTAAATAGAGTAGGTTTTTTTTTCAAACGTCCCAACAGGATTCAAGCCAAAAATTATTTATTCATTTATGTATCCAGCTAGTCAACAAACAATTAAGCAGTTCTTATGTGCCTTGACGGTACAGTGTAAACTATAGAAATAAACAAATAAATAAAATGCATTCCCTGCTCTTAATGAATTCATAGGTCAGAGGAACAAGATAAATAAACGATAACACTATACAACAAATACAACTGTGACATAGTCAAAGTGTTATGGGGAATTGTTGAGCTGATTATATTAATATTCAAAATACCAGCTGCTCATTTCAGGTCCAAGATGGCAGCATAGGAAGATCTTGAACTTACCTCCTCCCATGCATATACTGAATCTACAGCTACATACGGAACAATTCACCCAGAAAAAGACCTGAAAGCTAAATGAACAGCTCCTTCACAATGAATGATAAAGGGTCCACATCAAGATGGGTAGGTGAGGCAGAGGCGCAGTCTCGCCAAGAGCCCCACCCCCAGCATGGTGACCCACAATAGGGAGGGATCTCACAAGTCTGAAGCATCTCTCTGAGGAGTGAGGGGTTTGTGCCCCTCATCAGGTACCCCAACCCCTGGGACCTGCACTGGAGAGACAAGCCCCCGAAGTGTCTGGCTTTGACAACCAAAGGGGCTTACATCTAGGAAATCCAAAGGGCTATAAGGAGCTGGGATACTACTCTTAAAGGGTCCACATGCAGACTCACTTGCTTCAAGGCCCAGTGCAGAACCAGCAGTTTGAAGGGTGCCTAGACTATTTGTGAAGATTTGTTTGCTACTCTTGGAGCATCTGCCAGAGGGGTAGGGGCCCTTTGGGAATCTCTCTGAGGATGGAGGCACTGGCAGGTGCCATTTTTGCACTCTCCCTCTACCTTGCTAGTGCCAGCAGGTGTGCACAGTCCTTGGACATTCCCACTGCCCCAATAAAGCCAGCAGGTGCAGCCTGCTCCAACCCTGTGCTCTACTACTGCCTCACTAAAAACAACAGATGTGCCACAGCCCTGCACTCTCCCACTGCCTCACTAAAACCAGCAGGTGGGCACCAAGCCTATGCTCCCCCTCTGCCATGCTAGAGCTAGCAGGCACATGCAGTGCATACAGGGGACACTCCTTGATTGCCTGGCTCTGGTGGCCAGGGGGCCTTCCGTTCCTGGGTCCCACAGGACTATGACAATCAGAGACAGTTCTAGGAAGGCTACCATCCTCAGGGCACAGCACAGACAGCAAACTGAAACACACTCCCAGTCTCTGTGAAAAAGGTCTATTTACTTGTCCTGGAGCTTCAGCCTGAGGGACATGCTTCAAGTTTGTCACAAATCTAAAAGGTACAGTGGTGCTATCAGGGAATGTAGGCCAAGGGATGCCACCTCCACACTCTCCCTCAGCTTTGCTACGGTTCACCAGTACCTCACAGAAAGGAGCTTATATCCTCATCAGGAGCCCCAATTTTTCCAACTGTCACCCAAGAGACACCTCCAGATCTCCTGGTCTGGAGGCCAACAGGGTTTACAACTGTGGTCCCATAGGACTGTATATATTTGCATACTTTGAAAGCTGTTGCATGAGGATCTGGCTTCCAATCAGCCTGAAACTAGGTGCTGAATGAGATCCCTTCCTTTGGAACACTGACAGATATATACAGAACATTGCACCAAAAAGCAACAGAATACATATTCTTACAAGTGCATCCTTCAGGACAGGTCATACATTAGGCCACAAAACAAGTCTCAATAAATTCAAGAAGACTGAAATCACATAAAGCATCTTTTCTGACCACAATGGTATGAAACTAGAAATCAATTACGGTAAGATGGGAAAAATCATGATTAATGTGGAAATTAAACAACATTCTATTGAACAATCAATGGATCAATGAAGACATCAAAGAAGAAATTTTAAAATACCATAAGACAATTGAAAATGGAAATACAACATACCAAAATCTATGGGATGCAGCAAAAGAAGTTCTAAAAGGGAAGTTCATAGCAATACAGGCCTACCTCAAGAAATAAGAAAAATTTCAAATAAATAATATAACTTTACACCTAAAGGAATTAGAAAAAGAAAAATGAATGAAGCCCAAAGTTAGTAGAAGGAAGGAAATAACAAAGATCAGAGTGGAATAAGTGAAATAAAGACTAAAAAGACAATAGAAAAGATCAGTGAAATTAAGAGTTAGTTCTTTGAAAAGACAAACAAAATTGATAAAACTTTAGCTATAGACTCACCAAGAAAAAAAGAGAGAGGGTTCAAATAAATAAAGTCAGAAATGGAAGAGAACTTACAACTGATACAAAAGAAATACAAAGCATCATTAGAGACTATTATGAAAAATTATATGCCAACAAATTGGACAACCAAGAAGAAATGGATAAATTTTTAGAAATATACAATATTTCAAGAATAAATCATAAAGAAACAGAAAATCTGAATATACTGATTACTAGTAAGATTAAATCAATAATCAAAAACCTCCCAACAAATAAAAGTTCAGGACCAGATGGCTTCACTGGTGAATTCCACCAAACATTCAAAGAAGATTTAATACCTACCCTTCTCACACTCTTCCAAAATATTGAGAAAGAGGAAATACTCACATACTCATTTTATGAGGCCAGTGCTACCCTGATACCAAAATCAGACAAGAACACAACAAAAAAAGAAAATTACAGGTCAATATCCCTAATGAACATAGAGGCAAAAATCCTCAACAAAATATTAGTAAACCAAATTCAACAATACGGTAAAAGGATCACATACCATGATCTAGTGGGATTTATTCCAGGGATGCTAGGATGGTTCAATATCTGTAAATCAATGAACATGATATACCACATTAACAAAACGCAAAATAAAAATCATAATCATCTCAATACAGGCAGAAAAAGCATTTGACAAAATTCAACATCAATTTACGATAAAAACACTCCACATAGTGGGTATAGAGGGAACATACCTCAAGATAATACAAGTTATATATGACAAGCCCACCGCTAACATCATACTCAATGGTGAAAAGCTGAAAGCTTTTCCTCCAACATCAGGAACAAGACAAGGAGGCCCACTCTAACCACTTTCATTCAACATAGTACTGGAAGTCCTAGCTACATCAATTAGGCAAGAAAAACAAATAAAAGGTATCCAAATTGGAAAAGAAGAAGCAAAATTATCACTACCTGCAGAAGACATGATTTTATATATAGAAAACCTGAAAGACTCCACCAAAAAACCGTTAGAGCTAATAAACAAATTCAGTAAAGTTGTAGGGTACAAAATCAATATACAAAAATCTGTTGCATCTCTATATACTAACAATGAACTATTAGAAAGAGAAATTAAGAAACCAATCCCATTTACAACTGCATCAAAAAGAATAAAATACCTAGGAATAAATTTAATCAAGGATATTAAAAACCCATACACTGAAAACTATAAGACATTGATGAAAGAAACTGAAGAAGACACAAATAAATGGAAAGATATCTTGTGCTCATGGACTGGAAGAACAATTATTGTTAAAATGTCCATATTACCCAAAGCAATCTATAGATTCAATGCAATTCCTATCTAAATTCCAATGCATTTTTCACAGAAATAGAATGATCCTAAAATTTGTATCAAGCCACAAAAGATCCTGAATAGCCAAAGTAACTTTGAGAAAGAAAAATAAAGCTGGAGGCATCATGCTCCCTGATTTCAAACTATATTACAAAGCTATAGTAATCAAAACAATATGGTATTGGCATAAAAACAGACACATAGATCAAGGGAACAGAATAGAGAGTCCAGGAATAAACCCATGCATATATGGGCATATCTCAGAGATACTATGGATTAGGTTCCCAGACTACCACAAGAAAGCGAATATCGCAATAGAGTCACACAAATTTTGTGGTTTCTCAGTGCATATAAAAGTTATATATACATTATACCATAGTCTACTAACTGTGCAATACCACTATGTCTAAAAACACAATGTACATATCTTAATTAAAAAATACTTTATTGCTAATAATTGCTAACCATCATCTAAGCCTTCAGCAAATCATAGTAGTAACATCAAAGATCACTAATCACATATCACCATAGCAAATATAATAATAATAATAAAGCTTGAAATACTGCAAGAATTAACAAAATATGACACAGAAACACAGTGAGCAAATACTGTTGGAAAAATGGTGCCGACAGACTTGATTGATGCAGGGTTGCCACAAACCTTCAATTTGTAAAAAAAATCAATGTCTGAAAAAAGTTTTTTAAATCAATCATAATAAAATGAGGTATACCTGTATGATCAATTAATTTATGACAAAGGAGGCAAGACTATACAATGGGGAAGGACAGTCTCTTCAATAAATGGTGCTGGGAAAACTGGACGGCCACATGCAAAAGAATGAAACTAGACTACTATCACACACCAAACACAAAAATTAACTCAAAATGGATTAAAGACTTGAATGTAAGACCTGAAACTGTAAAACTCCTAGAAAAAAACATAGGTGTTTTCATCAGTCTTGGTGATGATTTTTTGGATCTGACTCCAAAAGCAAAGGCAATGAAAGCAAAAATAAACAGGTGGGAGTATATAAAACTAAAAAGCTTCTGTACAGCAAAGGAAACCATCAACAAAATGAAAAGGCAACCTATGGAATGGGAGAAAATATTTGCAAATCATGTATCCAATAAGGGGTTAATATCCAAATACATAAAAAACTCATACAACTCAATAGCAAAAAAACTATCTGACTGAAAAAATGGGCAGTGAATTCTGAATAGACATTTTTCCAAAGAACACATGCAGAGGGCAGACAGGCACATGAAAAGACGCTCAATATTACTAATCATCAGGAAAATACAAATCAAAACCACAATGAGATACCACATCAAACCTGTTAGAATGGCTATCATCAAAATGACAAGAAATAACAAGTATTAGTGAAGAAGTGGAGAAAAGAGAACCTTTGTGCACTGTTGGTGGGCATGTAAATTGGTGCAGCCACTATGGAAAACAGTATGGAGGTTCCGCAAAAAATTAAAAGTGAAGCAACCATACAATCGAGCAATTCCACTTCTGGGCATTTATCCAAAGAAAACAAAAACACTAATTAGATATAATTAGATATATGCACCGCTATGTTCTGCATTATTATAATGGCCAAGATATGGAAAAAACCTAAGTGGCATGTTTAGGTATATATATCTCTACTGTTGTTGACTACAGGTACAGCAGATCCCTAGAGCTAATTCATTTTGCCTTAATGAAACTTTATGCTCTTTGACTATATATATAATGGAACATTACTCAGCCATAAAAAAGAATGAAATCTTGCCATTTGCAAAAACATGGACAGACCTTGAGGGTATTATACTAAGTGATATAAGTCATACAGAGAAAGACAAATACTGAATGATTTCACTTACATGTGGCATCTAAAAACAAAACAAGTAAACAAACATAACATAACAAAACTTACAGAGAAAAGAATGGTGGTTGCCAGAGGGGAGGGGCGTTGGGGGTGGGCAAAATGCGTAAAAGGGGTCATGAGGTACAACCTTCCAGTTACAAAATAAGTAATGTATAGCATGGTGACGATTGCCAATAATATTGCTGTGCATATTTGAAAGTTGCCAAGAGAGTAAATCTTAAAAGTTCTCACCACAAGAAAAAAGTTTGTAACTTTATATGGTGATAGATGGTAACTAGACACTGTGGTGATCATTTCACAGTGCATACAAATATTGAATCATTATGTTGTGCACCTGAAACTAGTATAAAGTTATATGTCAATTATTCCTCAATTTAAAAATATATCATCTGCTCCCTTCTGGGTGTATATTATACTTCCTCATTACAATGACTAATGACATAGGATTTCTCGTGGCCAACGAAATATGAACTGAATTGACACTCTCCACTTCTGAGCTAAGAGCCGCTGCTTTTCCCTATGCCAACTGACAACAATATCGCAGATAAAGGCTGCTCTGCCAGCCTGGGCCCCAGAGTGAACATGATTCAGAGGAGAGACACAGCTGATTTGAGATGGACATGTAACAAAAAGGAGAACTAAACTTAAATCACTGAGATTTGGAAGCCATTTGTTACTATAGTAAAAACCTGGCTTATCTTCACTGAAACCACCGTTAAGAAAAAATTAATTTGGGAGTGGGGTATAAGTCAAATGTACAGAGGAAGTGACATATTTAGTTGGACCTTGAAGGCTGTAGAAGTAGGTTAGGGAAAGGGTCTTCAGGGCAGAGTTTCTGGGGTGAGCAAAGACCTGGTGGTGTGGAAGTATATATCCTGTGTAGGCAAGTTACCCACCACACTGGATTGTAAAAAGTGTGCTGGAGTCACGTATTAAAGATCCATTGGGCATGCCAAGGAGTACAGATTTTACCCTGTTGCTGTTTAGAAGCCATATAAAGCTTTTAAAGATTCTAAGCATAAAGTCTCGGTTATCTTTTGATGCTTTTATCTGTAATGCTCTAGGCAAGGACTAGCATGGACGAGATAACTGTGGGGTCCCAGGACTAAAGGTGGGACAAGAGGGAAAGCAAAAGAGTAGGCCAACACTGATGATGCTTGAATGATTTAGTTTGTGGCCAAAATCAAGCTGAAATCAACTGAAAGTTTACAAAGAAAACATCTGAAGGGTTTTTTTTTGTTCCCTCAAGGTTAGAACCCCTTAAATTGAAAAAGAGGCTAAATGATATACCCATAGAGCAATAGAGGTGGAAATGGAGCCCAAACAAACTTGTAGGACACTTGACTCAGCTCAAAAGAGAACAATAGTGGAGGGAAACAGTATTAAGTGGCCAATTCTACACCATTTCCAGAGAAAAGAGCTTCAAGGCACATAGTGAGCTTTCAAAACACTCCAGACTTGGTTCTGAATGCAGAGCAGGGGAAGAAAATAAAAACAGGTCAAGGGGGCTAGAGAGCAAAGTGGCTGACAGGCACAATTAAAAGGAGCTTGTGCTGCATTCCAGGCCTTAGCCTTGGTAACAATTCTTTCTTCCCTTGTTCTAGTTTATTTCTTAATAAAAACTCAGTATAAGAGTCCTTAAAATTGTCTGCTGCTCACCAAGTTTTGCCCACTGAACTGAGACAGCTTGTTGGCTTTTCTTGGCATATTAGACAGTGATTATATAGGAAAAGCTGAGATTTTTTTTAAAATGTCTATCCATTCTATTTCGGACCCAACATCTCAGGGAGACAAAGATACTACAAGCCATCTTAGAAGGCACATTATTTTGGTTTCCCATGTAACAGCACGACAGGAATTCAACATCAGTGCCCAGAGTCAACCTAGCCTATGATGAAGTTCAGCCACAGGCTAGTTACCATTTTGCCTAGAGAAGTGTCTCCTCTTCGCAGCCAGTCTCTTCACATTCTTTTATATATGTCACTGGCTGCATCTTGGCCTACCCAAAACAATTACGTGTCCTCCTGTGAGTTTCCAAAACTACCAACTGACATTGAAGAGAGGGTTTTACAAGGATCTCAATAAAGTTTTGGAGGCTTAACACTGGGATGAGGAGATTGTGTACATAGGGTCTTCAGACTCAGGGCATTCTCTGAAAAATCACAGGAGCCTAAAAGACTAAAAACACTACCCCATCTCCTCTTCCTATCTAATTCCTACTAATTTTTCAAGGCCTAGGACAACTCTAACCCACCTTGAGAAGCCTTTTCTGGCATAAACAACTTACCGTTATCATTTCCTTCCAATAGTAGTTGTTTATGCTTTCTTTCTGGCACTTACATCATCTTCCCTTGATTCAAAGTAGAATCATAACTCTGTAATGGTAGCTAACTTAGATGTGAAAGTCTTGTTTCACAAATGTATTAACAACAACTATTTTGTGCTCTTTTATAACTCTCAGGAGAGGTGTGATATATATGTGATACAGCTTTCTATCTCTATATATAGAGAAGCACAAGAGACAAACATGAAGGCTACAGATGATTAAAGCATTCAAGAAACCTGATTAACTTGATAACTTGATAAATTGACTTGCAAGTTCAACTTGATAACTCTGTTATCTTGTTTAGTGATTTTAAAAGGATCAGTCTTTAGTGTGAAAATGAAGTATTCCTTTGTCTCATTACATTGATTTAGTTTAAATCACATTTTAATTTACTTAGAAATTTGAAATAACATTAATGGAGGGCATGAGATTTTTATGCTTGTTAAAAAAAGAAATGAGTTGGAAAAAAATGGTTAAGAAACACTACTCCATGTCATTTACCTAAACTGTATTTCTGATAATAAAACGAGGAAAAATGCCCCTTGTGTCCCTTCAGCTTGATTCAAACGTGGGCCCCTAAGGTGCATGTCGATGGACTCAAAAGGCATTTATCCCAGTGTGAACACACCACCTGCCACTTTTCAATCAGCAGCACCTCCACAAGAATCATTTGAGTACTCAAATCTCCCCAAGGGATTTTCCATTTTTTTGACTCAGCATGTAAGCAGGCAAACTGGTTCTGGTGTCTCACCCATTTTAGAAGCTTCTTATAACAGCAATAGCAGGGGCATTTTTGTAGGCAGTATAATTACTCACCCTAAGTATTACACAGCTGTTCTGAGCACATTTCCCTCTTCTACTCAAAAAACAAACACAGAACAATTGTCTAACTTAGTGCCTATTTTGCCTTCTGTCTCCACTACCCTATTAGAAGGCAGTTGTCTCCTTTCTTATGTGCTTCTCCATGCCAATCCTTTGAGTAAATACAGTTGTAACTCTTCTTGGAGAAGCTTGCCTGAGGTGTATCTACGATCTTTTCATACACAGCCTTTCTACTACGGTACTCCATTGCAGGGAAAAAGAGAAATTTACATGGTCCAAAGATAAATTCAAATTTCTACTACGTTTTGAATTTGGCCAAACAAAAAACACAGAGGGCAACTGCTTATTTTTTAAGGATGAATGAATCCAGTCATATCTGGTGTTGTGGACTATTTTTCACATGAGTTGCTTTCATTGGAGACATTTGCTCTCATGTTTTCCTTTTCATTATTTATGTTGGTGGCCTTGTAAGAGAAATATAAGCCATGCTAGGGAGGTGACTCACACACATTTCATAAAAGTCTGAGTGGTTATGGAAGCCTTTGAGGACGGTGCCAGGTTCCAACTGAGTTCTACAGGTTGTGAAAAACAGGAAATCATACAAGGAACTTTGACAATTAGAGTTTGTTTAAGGATACACAGGCACTGGAAACGGAAAGACATTGGGAGCCAAGGGAAATCTGGGGATTGGCTGTTATCTCTTCTCTCACCAGCCACATGATCTCTTATTTATGGCTTCTCTGTAGCTCTCAATATCTGTTTCCTAAATATCTGCTTCCTCAAAATCTGCCATGAGGCCCCGTGACTGCTGATTCTAAATCATGTGACCTCCCGACATACATACTTTTAGCCTCAGTTCCTTATACTATTTGCTTCATTTCCTCAGTTCAGATTTCCAAGAAAGGTAATCTGTTTTACTAACAAAATATTTTCAAGCCAAGCTATGTACCGGGTACACATTCCATGGTCCCAACAACTATGGTCAAGGGGGTAGAGTCACCTGACCTGTGTAAGAATAGCCCTTCTTTAGGGGCAATGAGTAGGAAGTTTCTCCTAAAAGGAACTTCATGATACAATTTAGAGAAAAAAATGGCAGAGTAGGCAGCTCCAAGCTCTCATTCCCCCATAGAAACATCAAAAAAACAAGCAGAAACTATGAAAAACAACTGTCTCAGAACTTTGGAAAACAGTCAAAGGTTTACAGCAATCAAGCAGGCAATGAATGAGGAAAAAGGCAACTTCAAAACAGTGGGAAAGCTTTGTGGAGTTGTTACTTGTCCTTACCTCAAGCCTTCTCTGGCATGGCAGGAGTTGTAGCCCATGGTCAGTGTGGGACGCTGGTTCCTGGTCCAAGAGAAAACAAAGCAGACCCTATTTATAAATTATTGTGTATGTCTGTTCTAACCTGTCTGGGGGTTATCTGAAGTACTGATACAAGGTATTTATCTCCCTTTCACCTAACTCAGACTAAGGCCAGAAAAGCAAGGGGCATTATTCAAAAACACTGGAAGCCCAACTAACAGCCCATTGACACTTGGGGCCAAAGGTTAATGTTGAAATATACAATAAACTGCCTAAGTCCCAGGAGCAAAAGTTGGGGAGAATTTCTTTGGCAAATTAGGATATTCAATAGCACCTGTGTATATGTGGGAATTTACAAAGCTGTGCACATGCCCAGGGCAAGATACATGCTCAGAAAAGAACTGAGAAGACTCCAATCTTTCACCTTGGGCCAATCCCTAGGCTCAGTGCAAGCCAGGTTAAGTGTGGAAGGAGAATCCCAGAACAAAGCCAAGGTACAAAGATTGGGAGAGACATTTTTCATTTATATTGTTTGGTTTTGGTTTTTCTTATTTGCTTGTTGTTTTTAGCTCCTGGCATTCAAGAAATATCTGTCAACACACTAGCTGAACTTAAGCTAAGGAGCAGAGATTTCAGAGAACATACACATCAAGGAAAACAGTCTTTGCAAGAATAATTTGGAAAGCCACTAAACAAATGGACTATTACAGCCTGCAACAATAAAAAAAAAAAAGCAAAGGCAAACCCTGAGGAAAGAGAAGAATCTGGTTTGTAGAGCTGCAACATTCAAATGTCTGTTCTGCACACACAAAAATATCACAAGGCATACAAAGAAACAGCAAAGTATGGCCCATTCAAAGGGACAAAACAAATCTCCAGAAATCATCCCTGAAGAAATGCAAGCAACAAACTTACTAGACAGCTGTCTTAAATATGCTCAAAGAGATAAAGGAAAACATGGAAAAAGAACTAAAGCAATCAAGAAAACTATATATGAACAAAGCGAGGAAATCAGTTAAAAAATAGGTTATAAAAAGAATCAAATTTTAGAGCTGGAAAGTACAATAAATGAAGTGAAAAAGTCACTAAAGGGGTTCAACAGCAAATAATACAGTCTAAGCCTTCAAATTGTAGAATTTAATCCATTTATATTTGAAGTAATTAATGATAAAGAAGGAATTACTACTGCCTTTTTGTTAGTTTCCTGTATTTCTTATGCTTTTATTCAGCAAAATAGAAACAGACTCACAGAAACAGAAAACAAACTAGTGGTCAACAAAAGGAAGAAGGAAGGGGGGAGGGGCAAGTTAGGGGTATGGGAATAAGAGATTCAAACTACTATGCATAAAATAGATAAGCAAAAAGGATACATTATATAGCTCAGGGAATTACCATTGCCATTACCTTGTAATAACTTTTAATGGAGTATAATCTGTAAAAATACTGAATCACTATTCTATACATCTAAAACTAATATAATATTGCAAATCAACTATACTTCAGTAAAAAAAAAAGAAAAGCATAAATTGGCAGAAGAGATTTTTAAATATGATTATATGCTGTATTCAAGAGACAAACTTCAGATCCAAAAACTCAAATAGATTGAAAGTGAAAGAATGGGAAAAGATAGTTCATACAAATAGTAACCCAAAGAGAGCTGAGGTGGTTATACTAATATCAGACAAAATAGTCTAAGTAAAAAACCATTACAAGAGACAAAGGACATTATATATTGTTAAGAGGATCAATCCATCAAGAAGATATAAAAATTATAAACATATATACACCAAACAACAGAGCCCCAAAATATAAAAAGCAACACTGATATATTTGAAGGGAGAAATAGATAGTTCTACAATAGTAGTTGCAGTATTCAGTACCCCACTTTCAATAATGGACAGAATAAATAGACAGATCTATAAGGAAATAGTGAAACAACACTATAAGCCAACTAGACCTAACAAAAAAAACACATTCTTCTCAAGTGGAGATGGAACATTCTCCAGCATAGAACATGTGTTAGGCCACAAAACAAGACTCAAATTTTAAAAGATTTAAATCACACAAAGTATTTTCTCTGACCACAATCAGTAACAGAAGAAAAATGGAAAATTCACACACACATAGAACCTTAAACAACCAATGGGTCAAAGAAGAAATCACAATGGAACCTACAAACTATTTAGAAATGAATGAAATGAAAACACTATATACCAAAATTTATGGGATACAGTGAAGGCAGGGCTCTGAGGGTAATTTATAGCTATAAATGCATACATTAAAAAAGAAGATCTCAAATCAAAACCTAACTTTACATCTTGAGGAACTAGAAAAAGAAGAACAAAATAAACACAAAGCTAGCATAAGGAAGAAAATGATAAATATTACAGCAGAGACAAATAAAATAGAGAATTGTTAAAAATACTAGTTCAATAAAACCAAAAGTTTGTTCTTTTAACAGAGCAACAGAAATAACAAACCATTAGTTAGACTGACAAAGAAAAAGAAAGAAGATACAAATAACAAAAATAAAAAATGAAAGTGGAGATATTACTACTGACACAAAATTAAAAGGATTATAAGAGAATATTATGAGCAATTATTTGCCAAAAAGCTAGATAACTTAGATGAAACAAATTCCTAGACATACAAAATCTATCAGAACTGAATAACAAAGAAACAGAATATCTGAATAAACCTATAAATGTAAGGAGATTGAATCCGTAATCAAAAAATCTCCCAACAAAGAGCTCAACCTAATAGCTTCATGGTGAATTATACCAAACCTTTAAAGAACTAACACCAATCCTTCTCCAACTCTTCAAAAAAACTGAAGACAAGGAAACATTTCCTAACTGATTCTATGAGGCCAGCACTGTCCTGATATTAAGCCAAAGACACTACAAGAAAGTAGAACTACAGACCAATAGCCCTTGTGAACATTAATGCAAAAATCCTCAAGAAAATATTAGCAAACTGAATTTAGCAGCATATTAAAAAGATTATACACCATGACTGAATGAGATTTATTCCTGGAAGGCAAAGATGATTCAACATACAAAAATCGATCAATGTAATATACCACATTAACAGAATAAAGAAAAAAGAATACATGATCATCTCAACTGATGCAGAAAAAGCTGAGCCCAGCCAAAACCGCTGACCCACAGAAGGAACATTTAAAAATAAACCTAAAAATATATGATATTAAGTGAAAAAGACATATTGCCAAAGAATAGGTACAGCATTCAAGTATGGTTCAAAGCATGCAAACACCATACATTTATTTTTTACATTATATATTACCTACATGTAATAACATTATTTAAAATATTCTCAGAAATAAAACAAACCAAATACAAACAACAGAAGAGGTATACAATAATGTTTTAGCTCTTTAAAAACTACATCTGTCTGATGGTTGAAGTTGGGTGATAGAATACTGGTTACATTATACCATTCTTTCCACTTTGGGTTATGTTTGAAAAATTTTTTTTAATTATTTATTTATTTATTTATGGCTGTGTTGGGTCTTCGTTTCTGTGCTAGGGCTTTCTCTAGTTGCGGCAAGTGGGGGCCATTCTTCATCGCGGTGCGCGGGCCTCTCACCATCGTGGCCTCTCTTGTTGCGGAGCACAGGCTCCAGACGCGCAGGCTCAGTAATTGTGGCTCATGGGCCTAGTTGCTCCGCGGCATGTGGGATCTTCCCAGACCGGGGCTCGAACCCGTGTCCCCTGCATTGGCAGGCAGATTCTCAACCACTGGGCCACCAGGGAAGCCCTGAAAATTTTGATGATTAAAAAGTTGCTATACTGGGACTTCCCTGGTGGCACAGTGGTTAAGAATCCGCCTGCCAATGCAGGGGACACGGGTTCGAGCCCTGGTCCGAGAAGATCCCACATGCTGCGGAGCAACTAAGCCCATGTGCCACAACTACTGAGCCTGTGCTCTAGAGCCCACGACCCACAACCACTGAGCCCGTGTGCCACAACTACTGAAGCCTGTGCTCCAAGAGCCCGTGCTCTGCAACAAGAGAAGCCACCGCAATGAGAAGCCCGCGCACCGCAACGAAGAGTAGCCCCCGCTCACCACAACTAGAGAAAGCCCACATGCAGCAACAAAAAAACCCAACACAGCCAAAAAAGAAAGAAAGAAAGAAATTTATTAAAAAAAAAAAAGTTGCTATACCAAACAACAGTTTAAAAAAAACCTTGAGAGAACTGGGGAAATTTGATTATGGGCTGGGTATTAGACAACATTAAGAAATTTCCACTATTTCTGTTAGGTATAATAATGACATGGTGGTCATGTAAAATAAACAAACAAACAAACAAACCTCACTGATGCATACCAAAATATTTGCAACTGAAACTACTTGATGTCTAGGATTTTAAAAGAAAGTATTCTAGAAATATAAGAAAAGGAGGTGGAGGATAGATGAAAAATAGTTGGGAAAATATTGATAAGTGTTAAAGTTGGATAAAAGGCTACATGAGTAGTCAGCATACTATATATTTACTTTAGCGTATTTTTGAAATTTTTCTAGTAAAAAGTTTTTATATACCAAATTATATTATATTGTGATGTATTATAATTATGGTATATTATTAAGATTTGTAAAAGCTAGAGGCAGGTACACAGTTATTCATTATATTTTCTGCTACTCTTTTCTATATGTTTGAAATATTGTTTCATTTTAGAAAGAAAATTCTACATCTTCCCCATGTAAACTTTACCAGTCTCACAAATATCTCTGTAATACCACTCTTTAAAAGCTTATCAGAAGCCTACAAGTCTTAAAAAGTAGAGTTGAAAGACTTCTATCTTAGAAATAAGTCATATGTTCCAGAAAAACCCCAAGAACTCAGAATTCATTTCCAAAGCAAAATGTACAAGATTCAGGAGGCTCCTAAAAGTGTTTTCTTTTTGTATTTCCAAAGAGCTGTCATGCCCTTTTAATACAATGCCTCCTGTATCAACCAAAGAATTCCTGTTGCTTAACATCTCTGTGGACCCCCCCCACAGTGCCATGAAGTAGGGTAAGTGAAGTATGCTTCCCTTGGAGGAAAAGTGCTTGTCATAAGAAGTAATTTACCTCTTGGAGCCAAAACACACCATTTCACTGCCAGAAGAAGACTGTTTGTCAAGTCAAAAGGTAGGATTGTGAATGAGGATGGAGGGGGAGAGGGAGATAGAATTTGCCAAGGTAATGAAGCAGGAAGGATGGTACATTAGAAAAAGCACAGGCCTAGAGTCAGCGCCACCACATATAATTGCATAGACTTGGGGAATCTGTTTTAACATCTCTACGTTTCAGAAAAGTTGGTTTATATTGATGCAACACTGGCTGCACATCTGAATTCCTGGAGAATGCCCAGACCCCTCCCCAGTCAAATATCTCTGGGATAGATCTTGGCCAAGGACCATTCTTAACACTCCTGAGGTGATTCTAATGTGCAGCCAGGTTTGTGACCCACTGGTTTAGATCTCTTAAGGTCTCTTCCACTTTTCACTCTACCTGGATATATCTATAGGAAACTATGATAGCTGTAGTTTTTGCCTTTCTAGAATGCCTACTCGACACCTCCCTCCAGTAATAGCCACCTTCTGTTAGAGAACATGTTCCAAGTGGCTCTGTTTGGCTAATGCCTTGCTCATCTTATACTGAGCATTTTCTTGTTATTGTTATATTAAATTCGATATATGTCATTAAAGAGAATCAAACAATGGTTATAGCTGTGCCCAATAAAAACCCCAAAGTCTGAAGGGCCCACAGAATAAAGGACCCAAATAAAACATCCTGAAATCATGTTTTTTGTTTCACTTTGTTAGAATTCAGCAAGAGATATATTCAGCAATCAAATCCCTACGATCCTATAAAGCTCTATTAATGACAATGGCCCACTCCACTAAACCCCTAAACTTTCTTCTGTTAAAGATCATTTATAGAGTGAGTTTCTAAGCCCAGAAAATGTGAATCCATAGCCTACAACTCTTAACCACAAGCCAGTATCATCCCAGAATAAATAGCAGGGCATGCTCTTTATTCGTCTTGTGATTAATAGATGGGCGGGGTGGTGGGGTAATAACCCTTTCAGAATCATCACCGGTGATACAAAAAATGTTAGTCTCCTGAACTTAACATATTATATTTCAAATTATTGCTTAAAAAAAATCCATGTTGCCATTTGGATACTCCTTTAATTTTTTTATTGGAGTATAGTTGATTGACAATGTTGTGTTAGTTTCAGGTGTACAGCAAAGTGATTCAGCCATATATATATACACACACACACATATATATACACATACATATATGTGTGTGTATATATATGTATATTCTTTTTCAGATTCTTTTCCATTATAGGTTATTATAAGATATTGAATATAGTTCCCTGTGCTATTCAGTAGGTCCTTGTTGGTTATCTATTTTATATATAGTAGTGTGTATATGTTAATCCCAAACTCCTAATTTATCGCTCTCCCCTCTTTCCCCTTTGGTAACCATAAGTTTTTTTTCTATGTCTATGAGTCTATTTCTGTTTTGTAAATAAGTTTACTTGTATCATTTTTTTAGATTCCACACATAAGCGATATCATGATATCTGTCTTTGTCTGCCTGACTTCACTTAGCATGATAATCTCTAGGTCCATCCATGTTGCTGCAAATGGCATTATTTCATTCTTTTTTATGACTGAGTAATATTCCAGTGTGTGTGTGTGTGTGTGTGTGTGTGTGTGTATACACCACATCTTCTCTGGATATTCCTTTAATTTAACAAGTAAGGAAAGTTCATGTTTAAGTGGCTTAAGTCAATTGTTTCTAGGCAACTTCTGTCTAAAAGGCTTAATCTATTCACTACCAATTTATCTTCCAAGTCCAAACAACTGATTGAGCAGTATTTTTACCAGTTTCTCTCCTTCCCTCTGATCACCTGGGTAAACACTTGAGAAAAAGAGATAGGAACTACACCAGATGCTGTATTTAGCTTCAGAATTACAGTGCTCCTAAGATGCTAAAAACAAAAACAAAAAAACAGGCCAGCAGTATACTATTTAAGATTAAAAGTTATTTGAAAGGTACATAAAACTATGCATAACTAGATATGTTTTTACTGACTACTCATATCAGAGGAGACTTGAGGAAACTGTTACTTCAGAATTGATCTATAATAGGTGATGCTCTAGACATTTTCCCATATGTCTCCCCTTCAATTTCACTGTTATCTAATTCCTTCCAACTGCAGATTAAAACTGTAGATGAAGAAAAAAAAACAGAGAAATATGGTGAAGGGGATCAGAATGCCACCCCAAAAGATGCCACTTTAGCATAAGGACTATTTTGAGCTGAAGACTATTAAGAAATAGCAGACACAGGAGGAACTCTCTGCCTTCCCCCTTTCTGCCTAAAACCAGGATATAATTTCTGTTTGCAAAGGTACCATACATAAATCTTTATTTGTAAAGGTGTTCCCAACTCATGTACCAGAAAAAGAATGACTCATCTGCAAAACAAACTTCACTAAACAACCTTTATTTACCATACATTTCCTAGTTTCCTTGCCACAGTTTACCACCTCTAGAAGCCCAAATCACCCTTTCCTTTTTTTTTTTTGGCCACACCACGTGGCATGCGGGATCCCAGTTCCCTGACCAGGGATCGAACCCATGCCCCCTGCAGTGGAAGCATGGAGTCCCAACCACCGGACCACCAGGGAAGTCCCAAATCACCCTTTCCTTTGTCTAGTCACTTCTCCACAATTTGTTGCCCTCTGTTAAGATGGTATTATAAGCCCCAAATTATAATCATCCCTTTGAGTTACTTATTGAGTTCCCCCACATACATGCATGTTGCATGTATAAATAAATTCTGTGACATTTTTGTCCTATTAAACAGTCTTTTGTCAATTTAATTTAAGGCAAAAATTTCCCAAAGGGATCAGCAGAAGGGTGGGAGGAGAAAGAAGGAAAAAAGAAGCCAATGTACTTGGTCTCAAAGTTGAGGAAAGAAAATGGTGCTATCCTCAATTCCTCTCTCCTTCCTAGCCCCAAATTACCTCATCCTACCTAAAATTCTCCCATAACTTTCTAGCCAAGTTCAATGTGCCTAAATAGTTTTCATTTCCTGCCTAATGCTATGAAAAGATGTTCCCTCGGGTAAAAACATGAAGAAATCTCCTAATCTCTTCTTGCCTTCATCACTAAAAAGAGTATGTAAGGTTTTCCCAGGTTGGAAACTGTCCTCACAAAACAAACTCTTTTTTTAACCTTGTAAAAAACTGTAAAATCCGGGACATACATAAGCAATGGCTTCAACCTTGAAACATAGACAATGGCGTAAATTAAATCAAACTTTAAATTTAAAAATTGAATTTATTTTAAAAATTTCCCCCCAGCTTTACTGAGATAAAATTGACATGTAACATTATGTAAGTTTAAGGTATACAATGTGATGATTCGATACATGTATACATTGAAAAATGTTTACCACAAGGTTAATTAACATATCCTTTACCTCAAATAATTACCATTTTGTTGTTGTTGTTATGGTGACAATCTTTAAGATTTACTCTCATAGCAACTTTCAAGTATACATTACAGTATTGTTAACTACAGTCACCATGCTGTACATTAGATTCCCAAAACTTATTCATCTTCTAACTAAAAATTTGAACCCTTTACCAATATCTCCCCATTTTCCCCACCCCTTATAATCATCAAACTACTATTTTTATGAATTTGACATTTCTATATTCCACATGAGTGAGATCATACAGTATCTGTCATTCCCTGTCTTGCTTATTTGACTTAGCATACTTCCTTCAGGTTCATCCATGTTGTCACAAGTGGCAGAACTTCCTTCTTTTGTGCTTCTATTGTGCTACTGAATTTGGTTTGCTAGTATTTTGTTGAGATTTTTTGCATCTATATTCATCAGGGATATTGGCCTTTTCTTGTAGTATCCTTAACTGGCTTTGCTATCAGGGTAATGCTGGACTGGTAAAAGGAGTTTGAGAGGGTTGCCTCCTCCTCAAATTTTAGAAGAGTCTGGGAAAGATGATACTAATTCTTCTTTAAATATTTGGTTGAATTCATCTATGAAGCCATCAGGTCCTGGGCTTTTCTTTGTTGGAAAGTTTTATTATTGATTCAATCTCCTTACTTGTTATTGGTCTGTTTAGATTTTCTATTTTTTCTTTATTCAGACTTGGTAGGCTGTATGTTTCTGAGAACTTATCCATATCTGGTAAGTTTTCAAATTTGTTAGCATATAATTGTTCATACTAGTCTCTTATTATCATTTGTATTTTTGTGATACTGGCTGTAATGTCTCCTGTTTCATTTATAATTTTATTTGAGTCCTCTCTTTGTTTTCCTTTTTAAGTCTAGCTGAAGGTTTGTCAATTTTGTTCATTTTTTTCAAGAAACCAACTCTTAGTTTCATTGAACTTTTCTATTGTTTTTCTATTCTCTATTTCATTTATTTCTGCTCTGATCTTTGTTATCTCCTTCATTCTGCCAACTTTGGTCTTAGTTTGTTCTTCTTTTTCTAATTCTTGGAGATGTAAAGTAAGCTTGTTTATTAGAGATATTCCTCTTTTTTTAATGTAGGCATTTATTGCTATAATCTTCCCTCCTCACACCACTTCTGCTGCATCCCATAAGTTTTGGTACACTGTTTTCATTTTCTTTTGTTTCAGGATAACTTTTGATTTCCCTTTTGATTTATTCTTTGACTCATTGGTTGTTTAGGAGTATGTTGTTTAATTTCCACATATTCATGAATTTTCCATTTTTCCTCCTGTTGTCAATTTCTAGTTTCATACCACTGTTGTCAGAAAAGACACTTGATATGATTTAAATCTTTTAAAAATTGTTGACTTATTTTGTGACATAAAATATGATCTGTTCTGGAGAATGTTCTATGTGTACATGAGAAGAATGTGTATTCTGCTACTTTTGAATGGAATGTTCTGTATATGTCCGTTAGGTCTATTTGATCTAAATATAGTTCAAATCCAATGTTACCTTATTGATATTCTGTCTGGTGATCTAACTATTATTGAAAGTAGAGTACTGACATCTCCTGCTATTATTGTTATCATCTATTATTCCCTTCAGATCTGTTACTATTTGCTTAATATATTTAGGTGCCCCAATGTTGTATGCATATATATTTACAATTGTTTTATCCTCTTGATGAATTCAACCCTTTAAAATTATATAATAACTTTGTCTCTTGTCACAGTTTTAGACTTAAAGTCTATTTCATGTGACATAAGTACAGGTACATTTGCTGTCTTTTGGTTTCCATTTGCATGGAATATCTTCTTCCATCAATTCACTTCTAATCTGTGTGTGGGCTTGAAGCTGAAGTGACTCTCTTGTAGGCAGCATACACTTAAGCCTTGTTTTTTTTAACCCATTCAGTCACTGTATGTCTTTTGACTGGAGAATTGAATCCGTTTACATTTAAAGTAATTATTGATAAGTAAGAACTTACTATTGTCATACTGTTAATTGTTTTCTGACTGTTTTGCAGTTCCTTTCTTCCTTTCTTGCTGTATTCCTTTGTGAAATGATGATTTTTCATAGTGGTCTACTTTGATTCCCTTCTCTTTATCTTGTGTGTATCTACTACAGGTTTTTGTTTCGTGGTTATCCTGAGGCTTACTTGAAACATCTTACAAATAAAGCAGTCAATTTTAAGCTGATTTCAACTTCATTCTGATTGCATATAAAAACTCTACCCTTTTACTCCCCTTCCCATGTTTTATGTTTTTGATGTAACAATTTATATCTTCTTATATTGTGTATCCATTATGAAATTACTGTAGCTATAGCTATTTTTTTTAACATCTTTATTGGAGTATAATTGCTTGGGGATATATGTATATGTATAGCTGATTTATTTTGTTATAAAGCAGAAGCTATAGCTATTTTTAATACTCCTGTCCTTTAACATTTATACTAGAGTTAAGTGCTTAACACATAACCATATTACAGTATTAGAGTATTCTAAATTTGACTGTATATGTACATTTACCAGTGTGTTGCATATTTTTTATGTTTTCATGTTACTAATTAGTATCCTTCATTTTAGCTTGAAGAGCTCCTTTCAGCATTTCTTGTAAGGCAAGTCTAGTGATTTGAGGGTGATGAACTCCCTCAAATTTGAGGGTGATGAACTCCCTCAAATTTTCTTTTTTTTTTAGGCCACGATGCACAGCATGTGGGATCTTAGTTCCCCAATCAGGGATCGAACTTGTGCCCCTTGCATTGGGAGCACGGAGTCTTAATCACTGGACCTCCAGGGAAGTCACTCCCTCAACTTTTGTTTGTTTGGGAAAGTCTTTATCTCACCTTGATTTCCGAAGGACAATTTTACTGGTTAAATATTCTTGGTTTGGCAGATTTTTTTCTTTCAGCACTTTCAATATAACATCTCATTCTCTCCTGTCCTGCAAGGTTTTTGCTGAGAAATCTGCTGATTGCCTTATAAGGGTTGCCTTGAATGAGAGATTTTTTTTTCTCTTATTGCCTTTAAAATTCTCTTTACTTTTATTTTAGACAGTTGAATTATAATGTGACTTGCAGAAGATTGTTTTGAACTGAAATTTGAAGGTGACCAATTAACTTCATAAACTTGGATATCTGAATCTCTCCAGGTTTGGGAAGTTCTCAACCATTATTTCTTTATTTATAAACTTTCTGCCCCCTTTTCCCTCTCTTCTCCTTCTGGGACTCCAATGACACATAGATTATTTTTCTTAAAGGTATGTCTAAGTCCCACAGGCTTTCTTCATTCCTTTTCATTCTTTTTTCTCTTTGCTCCTCTGACTGTATTATTTTAAATGATCTTTCTTCAAGTGCACTGATTCTTCTTTCTGTGTGGTCCAGTCTGCTATTTAAGCTCTCTGAATTCAATTCAGTCACTGTATTCTCCAGCTCCAAAATTTCTGTATGGTTCTTTTTTATGTTTCCTATCTCTCTGTTGAACAGCTCACTTTGTGCTTGTAGTGTTTTCCTAATTTAATTCAATTGTTTATCTTTGTTCTCTTGTAGATCTCTAAGCTTCTTTAAAATAATTACTTTGAATTCTTTCTCAGACAATTCATGTATCTCAATTTCTTTGGGGTCAATGATGGAAGTTTACTATGTTCCTTTGGTAGTGCCATGTTTCCCCAATGCTTCTTGATCCTTATAGTCTTGTGTAAGTGTCTGCTTATTTGAGAAAAACAGTCACCTCTTCCAGACTTTATGGACTAATTTCAGTAAGGAAAGACCTTCAACTATGGTATGGGCAGGGTCATGCTAGAGTGTGTTGTGCCCCTGGGTCTAGCGGTACATGGCACCAAGTATGTGGGCATGCAGTGGGTCCAGAGGGGCACTGTTTCTTGGTCTGGGTACTGGCTACATGGGTATATCAACTTTGTGCAAATTAATTGAGCTGTACACTTATAATATGTGCCCTCTTCTGTATGCATGTTCTATTTCAATAAAACTTACACTAGAGATAGCTCCAAGATGGCAGAGGAGTAAGACACGCAGATCACCTTCCACCCCACAAATACATCAAAAATACATCAACATGAGGAACAACTCCTACAGAACACCTACTGAACTCTGGCAGAAGACCTCAGACTTCCCAAAAGGCAAGAAACTCCCCACGTACCTGGGTAGGGCAAAAGAAAAAAGAAAAAACAGAGACAAAAGAATAGGGACGGGACCTGCACCTCTGGGAGGGAGCTGTGAAGGAGGAAAAGTTTCCACACACTAGGAAGCCCCTTCACTGGCGGAGATGGCAGGTGGGCGGGGGGGTAAGCTTCAGAGCCATGGAGGAGAGCGCAGCAACAGGTGTGCAGAGGGCAAAGCGGAGAGATTCCCTCACAAAGGATCAGTGCCGACCAGCACTCACCAGCCTGAGAGGCTTGTGTGCTCACCCGCCAGGGCAGGCCAGGGCTGTGAGCTGAGGCTCGGGCTTCGGAGGTCGGACCCCAGGGAGAGGACTGGGGTTGGCTGCGTGAGCACAGCCTGAAGGGGGCTAGTGCACCACAGCTAGCCGGGACGGAGTCCGGGAAAAGGTCTGGAGCTGCCTAAGAGGCAAGAGACCACTGTTTTGGGGTACGCAAGGAGAGGGGATTCAGAGCACCACCTAAACGAGCTCCAGGAACAGGCACAAGCCACGGCTTTCAGCGCAGACACCAGAGACGGGCATGAAACGCTAAGGTGGCTGCTGCAGCCACCAAAGAGCCTGTGTGCGAGCACAGGTCACTCTCCACACCTCCCCTCCCGGGAGCCTGTGCAGCCTGCCACTGCCAGGGTCCTGTGATCCAGGGACAACTTCCCTGGGAGAACACACGTCATGCCTCAGGCTATTGCAATGTCACGCCAGCCTCTGCCACAACAGGCTCAATCCGCATTCCATACCCCTCCTTCCCCCCTGGCCTGAGTGAGCCAGAGCCACCTAATCAGCTGCTCCTTTAACCACGTCCTTTCTGGGCGGAGAACAGATGCCCTCAGACGACCTACATGCACAGGCGGGGCAAAATCCAAAGCTGAACCCCAGGAGCTGTGCGAACAAAGAAGGAAAAGGGAAATCTCCATACAGCCTCAGGAGCAGCGGATTAAATCTCCACAATCAAACTGATGTACCCTGCATCTGTGGAACCCTTGAATAGACAACAAATCATCCCAAAATTGAGGCGGTGAACTTTGGGAGCAACTGTAGACTTGGGGTTTGCTTTCTGCATCTAATTTGTTTTTGGTTTTATGTTTATATGAGCTTAGTATATACAGCTTATTATCATTGGTAGATTTGTTTATTGATTTGGTTGCTCTCTTCCTTTTTTTATATATATATACATATTTTTCCTTTTTCTCCTTTTGTCAGTGTGTATGTGTATGCTCTTTATGTGATTTTCTCTGCATAGCTTTGCTTTTCCCATTTGTCCTAGGGTTCTGTCTGTCCATTTTTTTTGTTTTTCTGGGTTTTTTTTAGTATAGTTTTTAGTGCTTGTTATCATTGGTGGATTTGTTTTTTCGTCTGGTTGCTCTCTTCTTTTGTTCGTTCTTTTTTTTTTACCACTTTTTTATTTTCTTATTTTCAATAATATATTTTTTACTTTTATTTTAATAACTTTACTTTATTTTATTTTTCTTTCCGTCTTTTTTTCCCTCCCTTATCTTCTGAGCCATGTGGTTGACAGGGTATTGGTGCTCCGGCTGGGTGTCAGGCCTGAGCCTCTGAAGTGGGAGAGCCAAGTTCAGGACATTGGTCAACCAGAGACCTCCCGGCTCCATGTAATATTAAACGGCGAAAGCTCTCCCAGAGATCTCCATCTCAACGCTAAGACCCAGCTCCACTCAATGGCCAGCAAGCTACAGTGCTGGACGCCACACACCAAACAACTAGCAACACAGGAACACAACACCACCCATTAGCAGAGAGGCTGCCTAAAATCATAATAAGGTCACAGACACCCCAAAACATACCACCAGCCGTGGTTCTGCCCACCAGAAAGACAAGATCCAGCATCATACACCAGAACACAGGCACCAGTCCCCTCTACCAGGAAGCCTACACAACCCACTGAACCAACCTCAGCCACAGGGGACAGACACCAAAAACAACGGGAACTACGAACCTGTAGCCTGCGAAAAGGAGACCCCAAATACAGTAAGTTAAGCAAAATGAGAAGACAGAGAAACATACAGCAGATGAAGGAGCAAGGTAAAAACCCACCAGACCAAACAAATGAAGAAGAAATAGGCAGTCTACCTGAAAAAGAATTCAGAGTAATGATAGTAAAGATGATCCAAAATCTTGGAAATAGAATGGAGAAAATACAAGAAACGTTTAACAAGGAACTAGAAGAACTAAAGAGCACACAAACAATGATGAACAACACAATAAATGAAATTAAAAATTCTCTAGAAGGAATCAATAACAAAATAACTGAGGAAGAGGAACGGATAAGTGACCTGGAACATAAAATAGTGAAAATAACTACTGCAAAGCAGAATAAAGAAAAAAGAATGAAAAGAATGGAGGACAGTCTCAGAGACCTCTGGGACAACATTAAATGCACCAACATTCGAATTATAGGGGACCCAGAAGAAGAAGAGAAAAAGAAAGAGACTGAGAAAATATTTGAAGAGATTATAGTTGAAAACTTCCCTAATATGGGAAAGGAAATAGTCAGTCAAGTCCAGGAAGCGCAGAGAGTCCCATACAGGATAAATCCAAGGAGAAACATGCCGAGACACATATTAATCAAACTATCAAACAGTAAATACAAAGAAAATATCTTAAAAGCAGTGAGGGAAAAGCAACAAATAACATACAAGGGAATCCCCGTAAGGTTAACAGCTGATCTTTCAGCAGAAACTGTGAAAGCCAGAAAGGACTGGCAGGACATATTTAAAGTGATGAAAGGGAAAAACCTACAACCAAGATTGCTCTACCCAGCAAGGATCTCATTCAGATTCGACAGAGAAATTAAAACCTTTACAGACAAGAAGAAGCTAAGAGAATTCAGCACCACCAAACCAGCTTTACAACAAATGCTAAAGGAACTTCTCTAGGCAGGAAACACAAGAGAAGGAATAGACCTACAATAACAAACCCAAAACATATAAGAAAATGGTAATAGGAACATACATATCGATAATTACCTTAAATGTAAATGGACTAAATACTCCAACCAAAAGACATAGACTGGCTGAATGGATACAAAAAACAAGACCTGCATATATGCTGTCTACAAGACACCCACTTCAGACCTAGGGACACATACAGACTGAAAGTGAGGGGATGGAAAATGATATTCCATGCAAATGGAAATCAAAAGAAAGCTGCAGTACCAATTCTCATATCAGACAATAGACTTTAACATAAAGACTATTACAAGAGACAAAGTAGGACACTACAAAATGATCAAGGGATCAATCCAAGAGGAAGACATAACAGTTGTAAATATTTCTGCACCCAACATAGGAGCTACTCAATACATAAGGCAAATGCTAACAGCCATAAAAGGGGAAATCGACAGTAACACAACCACAGTAGGGGACTTTAACACCCCACTATCACCAAAGGACAGATCATCCAAAATGAAAATAAATAAGGAAACACAAGCTTTAAATGATACATTAAACAAGAAGGACTTAATTGATATTTATAGGACATTCCATCCAAAAACAACAGAATATACTTTCTTCTCAAGTGCTCATGGAACATTCTCCAGGATAGATCATATCCTGGGTCACAAATCAAGCCTTGGTAAATTTAAGAAAATTGAAATTGTATCAAGTATCTTTTCCAACTACAACGCTATGAGACTAGAAATCAATTACAGGAAAAGATCTGTAAAAAATACAAACACATGGAGGCTACACAATACACTACTTAATAACGAAGTGATCACTGAAGAAATCAAAGAGGAAATCAAAAAATACCTAGACACAAATGACAATGAAACACGACGACCCAAAACCTATGGGATGCAGCAAAAGCAGTTCTTAGAGGGAAGTTTATTGCAATACAATCCTACCTCAAGAAACAAGAAACACCTCAAATAAACAACCTAACCTTACACCTAAAGCAATTAGAGAAAGAAGAACAAAAAAACCCCGAAGTTAGCAGAAGGAAAGAAATCATAAAGATCAGATCAGAAATAAATGAAAAAGAAATGAAGGAAACAATAGCAAAGATCAATAAAACTAAAAGCTGGTTCTTTGAGAAGATAAAATTGATAGACCATTAGCCAGACTCATCAACAAAAAAAAGGGAGAAGACTTAATAGAATTAGAAATGAAAAAGGAGAATTAACAACTGACATTGCGGAAATACAAAGGATCATGAGAGATTACTACAAGCAACTATATGCCAATAAAATGGACAACCTGGAAGAGATGGACAAATTCTTAGAAAAGCACAACCTTCCGAGACTGAAACAGGAAGAAATAGAAAATACAAACAGACCAATCACAAGCACTGAAATTTAGACTGTGATTAAAAATCTTCCAACAAACAAAAGCCCAGGACCAGATGGCATCACAGGCGAATTCTATCAAACATTTAGAAGAGAGCTAACACCTATCCTTCTCAAACTCTTCCAAAATATAGCAGAGGGAGGAACACTCCCAAACTCATTCTACGAGGCCACGGTCACCCTGATACCAAAACAAGACAAAGATGTCACAAAAAAAGAAAACTACAGACCAATATCACTGATGAACATAGATGCAAAAATCCTCAACAAAATACTAGCAAACAGAATCCAACAGCACATTAAAAGGATCATACACCATGATCAAGTGGGGTTTATCCCAGGAATGCAAGGATTCTTCAATATATGCAAATCAATCAATGTGATACACCATATTAACAAATTAAAGGAGGAAAAACTATATGATCATCTCAATAGATGCAGAAAAAGCTTTTGACAAAATTCAAAACCCATTTATGATAAAAACTCTCCAGAAAGTAGTCATAGAGGGAACTTAACCTCAACATAATAAATGCCATATATGACAAACACACAGCCAACATCGTTCTCAATGGTGAAAAACTGAAATCATTTCCACTAAGATCAGGAACAAGACAAGGTGGCCCACTCTCACCACTATTATTCAACATAGTTTTAGAAGTTTTAGCCACAGCAATCAGAGAAGAAAAAGAAATAAAAGGAATCCAAATCGGAGAAGGAGAAGTAAAATTGTCACTGTTTGCAGATGACATGATACTATACATAGAGAATCCTAAAGATGCTACCAGAAGACTACTAGAGACAGTCAAGGAATGTGATAAAGTAGCAGGATACAAAATTAATGCACAGAAATCTCTTGCATTTCTATATACTAATGATGAAAAATCTGAAAGAGAAATTAAGGAAACACTCCCATTTACCATTGCAACAAAAAAGAATAAAATACCTAGGAATAAACCTACCTAAGGAAACAAAACACCTGTATGAAGAAAACTATAAGACACTGATGAAAGAAATTAAAAATGATACAAACAGATGGAGAGATATACCATGCTCTTGGATTGGAAGAATCAACATTACGAAAATGACTCTACTACCCAAAGCAATCTACAGATTCAATGCAATCCCTATCAAGCTACCACTGGCATTTTTCACAGAACTAGAACAAAAAATTTCACAATTTGTATGGAAACACAAAAGACCCCAAATAGCCAAAGGAATCTTGAGAAAGAAAAATGGAGCTGGAGGAATCAGGCTCCCTGACTTCAGACTATACTACAAAGCTACAGTAATCAAGATGTATGGTACTGGCACAATAACGGAAATATTGATCAATGGAACAGGATAGAAAGCCCAGAGATAAACCCATGCACATATGGTCACCTTATCTTTAATAAAGGAGGCAAGAATATACAATGGAGAAAAGACAGCCTCTTTAATAAGTGGTGCTGGGAAAACTGGACAGCTACATGTAAAAGAATAAAATTAGGGGGCTTCCCTGGTGGCGCAGTGGTTGAGAATCTGCCTGCCAATGCAGGGGACACGGGTTCGAGCCCTGGTCTGGGAAGAGCCCACATGCCGCGGAGCGGCTGGGCCCGTGAGCCACAATTACTGAGCCTGCGCGACTGGAGCCTGTGCTCCGCAACAAGAGAGGCCGCGATAGTGAGAGGCCCGCACACTGTGATGAAGAGTGGTCCCCACTTGCCACAACTAGAGAAAGTCCTCGCACAGAAACGAAGACCCAGTACAGCCATAAATAAATAAATAAATATTTAAAAAAAAAAAAAAGCAAAACACTGTGTTAGCAAAGAAAAAAAAAAAAAGAATAAAATTAGAACACTCCCTAACACCATACACAAAAATAAACTCAAAATGGATTAAAGACCTAAATGTAAGGCCAGACACTGTCAAACTCTTAGAGGAAAACATAGGCAGAACACTCTATGACATACATCACAGCAAGATCCTTTTTGACCCACCTCCTAGAGAAATGGAAATAAAAACAAAAATAAACAAGTGGGACCTAATGAAACTTAAAAGCTTTTGCACAGCAAAGGAAACCATAAACAAGACCAAAAGACAACCCTCAGAATGGGAGAAAATATTTGCAAACGAAGCAACTGACCAAGGATTAATCTCCAAAATATACAGGCAGCTCATGCAGCTCAATATCAAAAAAACAAAGAACCCAATCCAAAAATGGGCAGAAGACCTAAATTGACATTTCTCCAAAGAAGATATACAGATTGCCAACAAACGCATGAAAGGATGCTCAACATCACTAATCATTAGAGAAATGCAAATCAAAACTACAATGAGGTACCACCTCACACCAGTCAGAATGGCCATCATCAGAAATCTACAAACAATAAATGCTGGAGAGGGTGTGGAGAAAAGGGAACCCTCCTGCACTGTTGGTGGGAATGTAAATTGATACAGCCACTATGGAGAACAGTATGGAGGTTCCTTAAAAAACTAAAAATAGAACTACCATACGACCCAGCAATCCCACTACTGGGCATATACCCTGAGAAAACCATAATTCAAAAAGAGTCATGTACCACAATGCTCATTGCAGGTCTATTTACAATAGCCAGGACATGGAAGCAACCTAAGTGTCCATCGACAGATGAATGGATAAAGAAGATGTGGCATATATATACAACGGAATATTTCTCAGCCATAAAAAGAAACAAAATTGAGTTATTTGTAGTGAGGTGGATGGACCTAGAGTCTGTCATACAGAGTGAAGTAAGTCAGAAAGAGAAAAATAAATACCGTATGCTAACACATATATATGGAATCTAAAAAAAAAAATGGTTCTGAAGAACCTTGGGGCAGGACAGGAATAAAGACACAGACGTAGAACATGGACTTGAAGACACGAGGTGGGGGACGGGTAAGCTGGGACGAAGTGAGAGAGTGGCATGGACATATGTACACTACCAAATGTAAAATAGATAGCTAGTGGGAAGCAGCCGCATAGCACAGGGAGATCAGCTCGGTGCTCTGTGTTCCCCTAGAGGGGTGGGATAGGGAGGGTGGGAGGGAGACGCAAGGGGGAAGAGATATGGGGATATACTAACACACCACTGTAAAGGAATTATACTTCAATAAAGATGTTAATATATATATATATATATATATATGTATATAAAACTTACATTAAAATATACACATTTATATAACACTAAAATCCAAATACATTCAGGATAATCTAACAGTCCATCATAAATACCAAGGAATCCTGTAGGAATATGTAGGAATCCGAATCAGACAGGATGTAAGTAAGAAAATATCTCAGGGTAAGTAAGCTTTGAGCCAGGTTTTGAAGGAAGACGTTACAAATTGGAGCCAAGTTAGGATGGTGAGTTTAGGGCTGTTAAAAAGATGCTTTCAAATGAGAGAAACAATATACCTATAGAAGGGCTAGTCATGACATGGCCCGGGTTATGATCCTTAAATCCCTTTTGGAAATGCATGATCATAAACTACAAAACAAATTTGGAGTTTTGACTTCCTGTTCTTATCCTGAAGAATAATATACTTATAGTGTAATACTGTGTCACAGACCAATTTTGCAAGGGCTGGTACCAAGTCTTACTGGTATTTATATTCCTAGCAGGTGAAATAATGACTAGCACATGGTAACCCCTCAAAAAATGCTTATAGCTGTTTGTTAACTATTAATCAATGAAGTAACTAACTAATTACCTAATCAAACAGGTATCTAGAAACTGTCTTGAACTTTATATATGTCCTCTGTATTGCTTAAATTAAAACCATATATTTGAGGATATCAGGGAATTTCTGAAGCCGACAACAGTCCTCAGCTGTAGCCCAGTAGGCGAGGAACACCCAGAATTTCTCCTTCGATCATCAGTCAGCACAGCGCCAGGTGAGTCAGGGGCCACTGGAGCAGATGATGGCACGTTCAAATCACAGCCCAGCTCTAAGCAAGCAGCAGCTGCTAAGAGTTCCTGGCTGACCTGAGCAAGTCCACCCAGCCCATGAAGCCAAAGGCAGCCCTAGTCAAAACCTGCCAGACATTATTAGTCCCATATGTCTGCCTCATGCTACTTGGAGCGCTCCACTCGCCCCACTGGGAAGTGTACTTGGACCCTTACTTCCAGGCCCAGAGAACAATCCTGCTCAGATGCCTTTATCTTGGCTCCTTAGGGCTAGACTCTTGGTGATTGCCAACATGATCATTAACTGGCCTCTTACATTAATCCATGCTAGTGGGGTAGTAGGAAAAAGTTTTAACGGACACCTACTGTCTTTTTCATCTATCCACTTTCCCTAACATGTACATTTAAACAGTTCTCTCTGCTCTAGGTACTGCAAAGAAAAGAAGTGTCAGAGACAAGAAGAGCTACCAAAATATTCAGCCTCTTTGGGGATAGTAATCCTGCTCCTGAGAATTTATAAAAGGGAAATATTCCAACAGAGGAAAAAAAGCTATCAGTAGATTTTCATTGAAGTATTATACATAATAGTAAAGATTTATAAATAATCTAAAAGTTACACAATATGAAAACTATTTTGTAATTTATGATACATCAGCTCAGTATAGTACTCTAAGTTACAATAATTATGAAGATTGTCTAAAAAATGGAAACATACATAGAAGAGTGATAATTCAAAAGCAGAATTCAAAACTGTAAGTATGCTCTGACTGCCATCTGTTACAGTAAAATAACTATAGATAAAGATTGGAAAAGAACATGAGATAAAATGACATTTGATGCTTTAGCAATGTAAGACTATGAGTATTTTTTAATTCAGAGGATCACCTAATATTACTAAAACTGAATAGTCAACAATGTGTCATCTCTGAATCTCAGTGTTACCATAAGAGCATTTCCTTTGTCTCTGTTAGTACACCAATCAAAAACCAAGAGAAAGAAACTGTAAAGAAACCTTGAGATTGCCATTTTGAAATTCATTTTCATATCACAATTCCTAGAAGTCAAGAACTATTTTTTAATCATTTAATTCATTCAATTTTTAATCCTCTGTATAATCCAACACAGTGTCTCATACACATTAAACGCTCCATAAATATTGTTGAAACAAGAGAAGGAATAGTTCCCCACCCCACTCCACAAAAGAATTTGCAACAAAGCTGTGGAAAACAACCACATTAAATGAATGAATCTAAAGGCTTTGTCTGGGTTAGACTCTTCCAGAAGTAGACCCTGAGACAAGGATTCACATACAAGTAGTTTACTTTGGAGATGATCCCAGGAAGCTCTGGTAAGGGTGACAGGAAGTAAGCCAGGGAAGGGAAAGAAGCCAGAAAAGGGTTCATTACAGAGCAGGTTACTGCTGTGGGCAACTGAGACTCAATCCTGCTGGGGACCTCTGAGATACTGTAGAACACATCTCAGAGTTATCCTCGGCAAAGGGTGAGGAAGCAGCAGAATTTATCCGCCAACTTCTCATCTATCATTTGCTGACGACTGCTTCTGGGGCATTCACTCGCCCTAAACATGGGCTGAGCATAATCTCACCAGAAAAACACCATAGGGAGGAAGTTAACAAGTAGCAAGTGTTCCTAGTGAGAAGCCAATATTTGTGTTTACATGAATCAGCGGCGTGTGCTGAGGGCTATATGACAGAGGTGCTGACAGTGTCTGCCAAAGGGGCTATATGATAAATGCCAAAAGGCAGCTCAGAGAGATCTTCCAGTTGCAGAGGAAGTAGAACTAATCCTTAAAGGAGCAGCAGGATGTGAATGGAAACTACAGTCCCCATGAAAGAAGGCTCCTGGGATATGTGAATTTATCAGCATCACACCTAGCCCTTGATGAGTGCTCAGAAAATGTTAGTTTTTATCTTTCCCCCAGCCAAGAATATGGAGAGTCTTGAAATTGCTATTCTATGAGTGTCCTAATGCTCTAAATGGCAGAATGGAGAAGGCATGGCATGAGTCAAGTCCTAGGGCTGGGTATGTGCAAGGGGTGCTCAATGGATGAGAAGAAAACAAGGTTAGTTGGAGCAAGTCTCTTCATGGCACCATTATTATCAATTCCAGTGAAACAGAGGAGAGGAAGAAACTATGGCAAGCAGGAGGAATGGAGATGTGGGGGCTAACTGTGACCTCACATCAAACACCATCAGAAACGTTTAGAGAGATTTGTATTAAACTATCTTGGGTGAATTGTGGTCCACTTACATGTGAAGAAAAAATGACCCTTGCCCACCAAGGACAGAGGATAAAGAGGAGACATGGGTAGTAGTGGTAAGAGGTGACAACATGATACTTAGTCTTTCCTGCTGAGAAGCTTGTAAAGTGTCCCTGCCCTCACCCACTCACATTTGAACCAACAGTCAGAAGGGGCTTGGCAGCCAGTACCAGGGCCATCTTCTCTAAAGCTTTGAAAACCCAGCAACCAATGTGAGGATTGGCTCTGCAAGGAGACCCAAATCATGGTCATTTCACAGTCATCAGATCCTTGTTGCCTTCACAGCAATCCCAGGGTTTGTGTTGGGCAGGGAGAGAGGGGATGCAGGGTGCAGTGAGTCAGAATTCTAGGGAAAATACTGAGTGAGGAAGCTGTGACGGCCTTCCTAATAACTAGCTTCCTGAGCTGGAACTGGAAATCAGAGCCCTCTGGTTACAGACGCAGGATTTCACATACCCCTGAAAACAGCTGTTCCATGCACTTTTTGCTGAGTGTGTCTGTTTGTGTGTGTACGTGCGCATGCTCAAAGATCAATGCAAAAAAAAAAAAATACCCATACATTAAAAAAAAAAAAAAGATCAATGCAAAGGTTTCAGGGACTCAGAAGAGTATATTATTTTCTCCCTAATTCTAATTCTTCATGACTCCTGATAATTTTCACTTGAGATATAGTGAAAAGAGCCTTGGACATATCATCAGGCTGTGCTCAAACCCTGTTTCAGCTGTGCTACTCCATTCTAGCTGTACCACTCCAGGCAAGTTCATCAGTTCTTCACCTTTCGAATAGTGTTATCACAAGGCTTAATGATAAGTATTAACCTGGTCCCCACCATGTGGCAGGCATTGCTCTAGTTGCTCATTCCATATTCACCACAACCCTGTTGGGTAGGTGCTAATATTACTACCCTTTATACATATGAAGAAATGAGGCACAGAGAGGGCACGCAACTTGCCCAGGGTCACACAGCTACTAAGTAGCAGGTGTAAGGCTTGAGCCCAGACAACCTGGCTCCAGGGCCTGCCCTTTTAACCACCATGCTCTATCACTTCTCAGGAGGTGAAAATGCCTGCCTGGTGAAAATGGAGCTGGGACTCAATACTTCACATTCACATTCTACACTTTGAAAGGTTACAGGGTACAGTAAGAGAACTTGGGCTTTGGAGTCAGACTAATCTGAAAGCCATTTAATTGCTGTGTGATCTTGGGAAAATACATCATCTCTTTAAGCCTCAGTTTCCCAAAAGTGAAGCTGAAATCATAATCCCTATGTCAGAGGGCTGCTGGGATATGTGAATTTACCTGCACCACACCCGGCATTTGATGGGTGCTCAGATAAACATTGGTTTTAATCCTCTCCCTAATCAGGTACATAGAGCCTTGAAATTGTTCCTCTACGAGTGTACTAACACTCTAAGCCTTTCTCCCCTCTAACAACCCAAAGGGACAAACAAACAGGACAAATAAAAGTCATCAGGCATAGTACCTCTGGTTCTCTCTGAAAATTTCCTGGAATTTTTCCTGATGGGAGGAAAATGAGAAATAGGAAAGATGTTTAGGGAGGCCCCTATCCCCAAATGTAATAAATGACATCAAATAAGACAGACTGGGCAGCCAGAGCTATTAGGCATCTTGTTAATATAATCAGCTGGTATTCTGCCAAATTCCCCTTTCTCTGACTAAACCTACTGCACAGTATATTTAACCTCTGAAAGACTATGAAATGCTGTATTATGATAGAGAATTTTTAAAAATTTTATCTCAAATCCCAAATGCTCTAAGACAAATCCACTTCCTTCTTTCATCTTAGGGTTAATAAAATCGTTATTCAAACTCTGGAAAGGCACGTTTCCTCTCCTTGCCCCCTGCCTCTACCAAGACAATTTTACCAACTAATATATACTGTAAAGAGTGAGCCTGTTGTAGCACTGCATCCAGAAAAGCTTTTCATTAAACTATTTTCTTGAGAGCACAGCACCTTGCCATAAAGGAAATAACTCCCAAGATCTTCTTTTATAACCTCTATTAGAATGTAAATCGTAAGACCAAATTTGCACTGACACAAATATCCTACAGGTTAAGTTGCTTACACCTTGCTACAACTTGTTATAAAACCCAGATCAAATTTGTCAGTTTAAGATTCTACAACTTAAGAGAAATTAATGGGCAATATTTTCAATGTCTCCCTGGAACTCCCAAAGCTATATCTGATGCAACTATAAAAATCCATGGAATTAATTTCACCCTCAAAAATCAAAGCAGCTGCATTAGTAATTGACTTAATAAATTTCAAAACCATCTCAATTGTGCCTACAAATCCAGCACAGATTGAGATCAAACCTGAGACACAATTCAATTTTCCAAACTATGTACCAAATGTTGATGGAGAATGAAACTGTTGACCCACATATACCTATCAGATTAAGTATCATCATCATCACACTGTCCTCTGTATCAGAAGTTGACACCTACTGACCCACTTTTAGTAGGCTGTGATCTTGAGATGTTTTGTTTGTTAGAGTAGTGAACTTGTTCTAGACATCTCCACTCAATTCCAATTCTGATCAACATTTTCAAGGACACTACCTAGGGTTAAGTGAGCAGTCTAAGGCCAAGAAATAACCAACTGTTTCACCAGGGAATCAAACCCACGACCATGACCCCATAAGTATCTAAGCAGTCATAGCAAATCATGCAGAAATCAGCAGCACAACTACTATAGAGCTCCTCAAGTATAACCTAAGGATGCTGAAGAAAGCTGGGTGATAGATGTACTACTTTATCATTACCTTTTCATAGCTGTGATTGGAACCATGTACTTAACTACAGGCTATTCAAAAATTACAGGACAATAGATGATCTCTGAATTTATTAAGGGATTTAAATTTATGGCCCGACAGAATGAAAATCACACACTTTCCTTAGGAAATAGAGTGCTTGTCCACCTCAAGTAAAGAAGAGCATATATTATCCAACTCTGATGAGAACAGGTTTCAGTACAAGCTCATTATGCTATGGTGGGTGTATCAGTTTCCTAGGGCTGCTGTAACAAATTACCACTAACTTGGTGGCTTAAAACAACAGAAATTTATTCTCTAATAGTTCTAAAGGCCAGGAGCCTGAAATCAGGGTGTCAGAGGAGCCACGCTTCCTATGAAGGCTCTAGAGAAGAATTCTTCCTTGCCTCTTCCTAGCTTCTGGTGGCTCTTGGCAATGCTTGGAGTTCCTTGGGTTGCAGCTATACCACTCCAACCTGTGCCTCCATTTTCACATGGCCTTCTTCCCTTTGTGTGTGTGTGTGACCACTCCTCATCTTATAAGGACACCAGTCATTGGATTTAAGGCCCACCTGAATTCAATATGGCCCCATCTTAACTAGTTACATCTGCAAAAGGCCTATTTCCAAATAAGGTCACATTCTGAAGTTATAACGTAGACATGAATTTTTGGAGGACACTATCCAACCCACTATAGTGGGCATTCTCAATTTGCCAAAGAGTCACCGCTCTTACCAGATTGATTTCCTATATGGCTTCTTGGTTCTATTTATGGATAGGAGACTATAAACCGTTTTCCTTCCAGGTCTCCAAACTCCAGTATAATTTGATAGTCTACAAACAATGCCCAGTTCAAAACAATGTATTAAACATGTATGTAGTTTTTACCTTTTTATTTTCCAAGACATCTAGCTCTAGATAAGAGTTAAAACTGACATAGAAATCAGCAAAAATGAAAGCAGCACTTTAAAAGTATGATTCTTTTAAAAAATTCTGGCCAAACATTAAGTATTGATATTTCACAATAGCCAAAGAGGAAGATAATTCTAATGTTCAGCTAAATTGAGAACAACTCTAGAGCAGTGGTTTTCCAAGTGTGATCCCCAGACCATCAGCCTCGGCATCAGCTGCGAGCTCCTTAGAAATACAGAAGGTCAGTGCCCATCCCAGACCCACTGAATCAGAATTTTCATTCTAACATTTTTCTTCAGATGATGCATATGCTCTGTTCTAAAATTCTGACGCCAAAAGTAAAAAGAAGCCTAACCCTCCCATATACTTCCATACTTTCTGGCAGGAATGGGTATTTGTTTTGCTGAGGGTTGATAGGGACTGTTACACACACACACACACACACACACACACACACACACACGTCCTCTGCCTTCCCAGAGAGTGTCAGCAGCTTTCCAAATGAACAAGCTGTTTCCATGACATCAAACGCTTAATTCGAAGCAGATATACCAACCATCCAGGAGTGTGATAGCACAATGCACCATTTCGTATGTATTTCATTTGTGTTCTTGGTCTCAAACATCTCTTCCTTGAAAAAGAAATCCTTGTGAAAAAAACCCTAATATTTAGAGCAACACTTTAACTGACAAATGTGTCACCCTTTTTTCTCCTGTAAGTAGGGCACCCTGAAGGATTCTGTGTTAAATCTCTTGTCATAGTTAATCAATCTGGGATAATAATGTGAATGACTAGTAAATTAATTATACCACTATAGGTATATGTTCTCCCCCTCTAGTGAATGTTTTCCTTTTCCCCACTGCAGTCCAGGCCATTTTATTCTTGATATAGTCTTAAAGTCAATTTCTTCTTTGCTGTGAACATGCTTTTTTCTCTTACTTCTCTGAACAAATGATGGAAAAATCCTCCCTTTTGCAGCATCTGTACTTAACAATATCCTGACTTGAGAGAGACAAACCCGAGAATGTGACTACAAGAAATTCATTTGCATTAACAGCAGCCTGAAAAGATAGTGAATCAAATCCTAGCCTCTCCCTAAAAATCCTCCCTTAAATGTTTATCTCCACAGTTTTTCTAAACTAATTTACCCAATCAACAAATTTAAAGGAGAAATCACATCACGTTTAATGCCAACCAGTTTAAAAATAGTCAAGTCTGTTCGGCAGGGAACAGACCAAATTCAAAAGTGCAGAAAGGAACCAAGTGTAAAGAGGGCGATTAAATAAGCACATACTCAATAAAGCTCGAAGCCCCAGAACTGCAGGCTCAGATGCAAATCGGCTTCACTGTGGAAGGTTCAGGCAGGAGCTGTTAGGAATTCTTCACAGCATTTTCTAGCCCATGACACCTACCAGGCTTACGCCCACCTGCTCACACAACAAGTAAAATGCAAGAAGAAGAAAGCGTTTCTGGAATGCATAATTCCCAAATGCTTAAGGCAAGTAGATGTCTGAATTTGAGGGGTTCAGACCATTCCTTGCTCCTTTGCTCCCGGGATTCAGTCATTCAATCCCACGGCTGCAGAGTATGAATCACTGCTGTAAATCACCTTCGATTTCCAAATATGTAAGGAGAGTTTAGGGGAAAAAAACAAGGTGACGTTCTCTTCACAACCTTCAAGAACTGGCTGTGTGACAAGAGCCAGCGCCAGGGGAACCTAGCCATCGGAAGGAAGAGACAGCCCAGAAAATCCCTTTGAGACAGACGGAGGGATAACAGGAAACAAGAGAAAGAAGCCGGGAGTGAAGCAGGGACTGACAAAACAGAGCTGAGCTCAGAGCTTAACCAGCTGCATCTCTAGCATTTAAATTTCTCAAGGAGGCAAATGGGCTGCATTTTCTACACAGGTGTTGCAGCCGCCCTCCCATCCTACCTCTCCGGAGGGATGTGGCCTGCGTCCATTTTGATCACTTTAGCACTGAGCACAAGGACAGACACATAGTAGGAGCTCCATGTATATTTGTTGCTATATTTGTTGATTAAATAGCTGATTAATTAATGAGACAAAGAGGTTCTCAACAAAGTTTATCAAATACTATTTTTGGAGAATTACCATTATAAAATGATACCTGTGTTCTTCTGGGGAGTGTGGGGAAGGATTTGTTTCCCTAGACAAAATAAAATCCTATTGAAATATAAGAAAAATTTTAAATCTCATGAAGGGAAATGAAACATATGCAAGATATTCAGTCAGGATTGTTTTTGAGTTTGTCTAATGATTTATCCTGCACTGATAGCCTAGCTGAGCAGAAAAGCTAGGCCAGAGTTCCTGAATTTTTATCTAAGTCCCTGCCCAGCACTTTGCTCTGTATTCCACAATAACTTTCAGTTTTTCCTGGTTCCTCAGATTCAAGCATACCATGGAAGCCGACAGTGGTGATGAGTACATTTCCCTGGATGGATACACCAAACAGGTTTATGAACCAACATGTAGCAGCAATTACCAAGCATATGAAAAAGATACTAGAATATACGCAAGAGTCTGGGAAAGAGGCATGTTTTTAGCATAACCACACACGGTAGAAATTTAAGAGGGAGTAAATCTTGGCAATGGGAAAGGTCTGACTGTCTTGCAGATGCTCTACTGCGTGAGAGATCTTAATAGCTATTACACCATCCCCACTCCCAGCCCCAGCCCCAAGCCCCCCAGCATCCAGTGACAGAACAGACGGACCTAAACAACGCACAGCCCACACAGTGGATGGAGAAGGAGAAGCAGGACCCTGTACGGGGGAGGTGGATGCCCAAGGCTCCTTCCAGCACTAAAATTCTATTGGCACCTGGATTGCCCAGGCCACGACAGCCTTTAGACACAAAAGTGGACCGCAATAAAGCGTCATGGCTCTCCAATCCCTCTTTAATGCCTTCCCAAAGTCAGAATGTTTCTAAGGGGCGCCCCACGTGGGCTCTGCATTTGTCTTTTCTGCTACTCTCCCCAGGGGAACTCAGTCATGGGTGCCACCAGAGCTCATGTCTTAGGCCCTTCTGCCCACTGCAATTCAGACAAAGAGGTCACCTCCTCCCCCTGCCACACGGACGACTGTCATTACTGCTGCCCCGGCCACAGCAGGTGTAGGAGAGAGCAGCCAGGGCCCTGACTCACCATTCCTCCCTCTGCCAGCACGACAGCTCTCCACCTGAGGGCCTCCTCTCAGCCTATGAGACGGGCAGGTGGGAATACCAAGCAAATACCCGGGGAGTAATTCCCAGCTGGTAATGATTGAACCGGAAGCTAAAACCCCAAGCTTCCTTGCCCCTTGGATGGGATAACTCTGAGGCATGTTTTATGTTCTCTCTCAAAGGCCCCAGTAAGACTGAGCTTCATTTAGCCACACTGGTGACCTGCTCACTGGTGTGCCCTTTACTGGAATGTTACCAAATACACTTTTGGCATTTTGTAACATAGGCTGCATTTTCAAGCAAGAAAACAATTGCTTTTGTTTCCATGCAGACAAGTACTGTGACAGTACAATGTCCTCTGAAAGGGCGAGTGTGGCAGATATGTCAGAGCCCGCCTCTAGCATCTCAGGCCTTACCCTTGTCGTGAACTCCTGGCCCGCTGCTGACTGCCGCACCTGCAGTTCTCTGCCTAAAGAACTGTCCTGGTGTCAGAGCCCAGCAGCGAATCGGTGCCCCCAGGAGCAGCCCTCAACCAGCGACTGAATGAGATAGCTCTGAAGCACTTATGCTATACTGGCTCCCAGTGTTCCCAGTAGAATTATACTCCAGTTATCCATGGTACTAACTCGCGTGATAGCACACCCTTCCCTTCCTTAACTCATTTCCCCACTCTCCTGCCACTGCTTCCTGGGATCATCTTCCAAATTAACTACTTCTACTGGAATCTTCGCCTCAGAATCTACTTCTAGGAGAAGATAGCCTAAGATAGGGAAGAGACACAAATCCAAATGTCTGGAATCCTAAATAACAAATAAGCAAAGGACATGAACCCTTAAGTCCCTAAATTCTGTCTCCTAAAAAGTTTGATATGAAGGCAAAATGAAGCCCTTGGGATTCAAAAGCCTCAGGCTTACTGACCAAAAATTTAAATCTAAAGGAACATTTCTGAATCCAATACTAGATTGCCAAAGATCCTCATCTACCCTGGTCCTTCAGCATTTTCTCTTCTGTCTGTTCCACAGAATTGGATGGGCTTCCTAAAGGAACATTGCCTCATCTATCTTATAAAAGCTTCAAGTAGTACTTAACATACACTTACAAAATATTAAATCATTGCAGCCATTTGTTCTTCACCTTTCAAAGTGCACTTTAATAAAATCTCCATAATACCTGTTATTCTTATTTTAAAAGTAATAGAGGGTCATTGTAGATAATTTGAAAAAAATGCACAACAAAAAGGGAAAGTAAAAGTTCCATCACCAAAGAAAGCCACTATTAAATTTTGGTGTATTTTCTTCTACTCCTATATAGTGTGTGTGTGTGTGTGTGTGTGTGTGTGTGTACAGTTTTCTTTTCTGCAAAATTAGGATCATTCTATATAATAATATTTTTAAATAGAGGTAGTTACAGCTGTCAAGTTGCCATGATCATTAGAGCTGAAGACTCATGAATAATACCAAATCAACAAATACACCAAGAAACATCATTTTAGTTTTCTTTTTTAACCTCATCCCTCTCCTTTACTTTTATGAAACCATTTTATATGAACTAATTTTTTTAACCTAAGTAGACTGATTAAAATGTAACAACATTTTCCTTCTCTGCCCATCTTTCTAAAAACTGTTAATGAACAGTGAACTGGTCAATCAGCAGGTGAGAGCAGAGGAAAAGGACAGGGGCCAAGCTGATGGAGACGATAACTAGCTTCAGATAATCAAGGCTGATTGTGCATTCACTTTCCCATGAATGTCTAAAGCTGTGAAGGGCAATTACCAAGTGCATTAAGTGGAGGGAGTTCTGTGTTGCTTCTTTTATCCTCTCTGATCATCTGTTGGGCTGTTAGAGACCACTTTCTGGGACTCATTTGTAATCAGTACATAGAAAGCAGAAGGCCCCCAACAGGTGTGCCCCTGAATTTGGTGAAAGGTTGGAAAATAGCCCTTCGGAAATTACAGTTAATAAGAGCTAGCATATAAAGGATAGATGCCTCCCCAATAGATAACTCATCTAAAAGATAACTTCTAAAGACACTGGTTGCTGATAATAGAAAATGATTTGCTGAATCTCATAAAGAGGCTTCGGCTCTTCCCTAAAATGAAATCTAAAATATAACTACTACTGGTAGATAAACTATACCCTTGGAAACCAACTTCTCTGAAACAAGGAATAAAGGCAGAAAACTGTGATAAACAAAAAACGAGGGAGGAATAGGACTGTGGTAAAAACTAACTCCTATTGAATACTATGCGTGCATTTGGGCTAGGTGCTTTATATTCGTTAAGCTTCAAACTACTCTGTGAAATGCATTTTACTCTTTCCACTTTTTAGATGCAGAAACTGAGGCCTCAGAGAGATTAGGTAATAAATAGCTAGTAGGTAGAAGAGCTGGCATTCCAATCCATGACTGCCTTATTCCAAGGTGTTGGAAAGTAAAATGTCAGTGTTTAACAGAAATATTTCCAGCAAGAGAATGCTCTGATTCTGTTAATGCTGTCATAGTTTTATAGACCAAAATACTTTTTTTTTTTTTTCAGCCACGCCATCTGGCTTGCAGGATATTAGTTCCCTGAGCAGGCATTGAACCCGGGCCCTCGGCAGTCAAAGTCCTAACCACTGGACCCCCAGGGAATTCCCTGTACCAAAATACTTTTACAACCAGCTAAAAAACTTGATGACAGTACTCCCTAAGTCCATTCAATTTCTATTTCTTATGAAGAAAATGTTGATGTCTCCTCCTAAATGGGCATCCCCAGTATAAATTACTGTGAGCCATTATCCTGCCAGAGATAGTTCTCCATGTAAATTAATAAACTGGCAAAAACCTATGGGATGGAGAGAGGAACCAAGATGGCAGAGTAGAAGGACGTGCTCTCACTCCCTCTTGTGAGAACACCAGAATCACAACTAGCTGCTGGACAATCATCGACAGGAAGACACTGGAACTCACCAGAAAGATACCCCACATCCAAAGACAAAGGAGAAGCCACAATGAGATGGTAGGAGGGGTGCAATCACAGTAAAATCAAATCCCATAACTGCTGGGTGGGTGACTCACTGACTGGAGAACATTTATACCATAGAAGTCCACCCACTGGAGTGAAGGCTCTGAGCCCCACGTCAGGCTTCCCAACCTGGGGGTCTGGCAACGGGAGGAGGAATTCCTAGAGAATCAGACATTGAAGCCTACTGGGATTTGACTGCAGGACTTCGACAGGACTGGGGGAAAAGGAGACACCACTCTTGGAGGGCACACAGAAAGTAGTGTGTGCATCGGGACCCAGGGGAAGGAGCAGTGACCCCAGGGAGAGTGAACCAGACATACCTGCTAGTGTTGGAGGGTCTCCTGCAGAGGCAGGGGGTGGCTGTGGCTCACCGTGGGGACAAGGACACTGGCAGCAGAAGTTCTGGGAAGTACTCCGGGGCGTGAGCCCTCCCAGAGTCTGCCATTAGCCCCACCAAAGCGCCCAAGTAGGCTCCAGTGTTGGGTTGCCTCAGGCCAAACAACCAACAGGGAGGGAACCCAGCCCCACCCATCAGCAGAGAAGCAGATTACAGTTTTACTGAGCTCTGCCCAACAGAGCAACAGTCAGCTCTACCCACCACCAGTCCCTCCCATCAGGAAACTTACACAAGCCTCTTAGATAGCCTCATCCACCAGAGGGCAGACAGAAGAAGCAAGAAGAACTAGAATCCTGAGGCCTGTGGAACAAAAACCACATTCACAGAAAGATAGACAAGATGAAAAGGCACAGGGCTATGTACCAGATGAAGGAACAAGATAAAACCCCAGAAAAACAACTAAATGAAGTGGAGATAGGCAACCTTCCAGAAAAAGAATTCGGAATAATGATAGTGAAGATGATCCAGGACCTCGGAAAAAGAAAGGAGGCAAAGATCGAGAAGATGCAAGAAATGTTTAACAAAGACCTAGAAGAATTAAAGAACAAACAAACAGAGATGAAAAATACAATAACTGAAATGAAAACTACACTAGAAGGAATCAATAGCAGAATAACTGAGGCAGAAGAACGGATAAGTGACCTGGAAGACAGAATGGTGGAATTCACTGCTGTGGAACAGAATAAAGAAAAAAGAATGAAAACAAATGAACACAGCCTAACAGACCTCTGGGACAACATGAAACGCAACAACATTCACATTATAGGGGTCCCAGAAGGAGAAGAGAGACAGAAAGGACCACAAAAAATATTTGAAGACATTATAGTCGAAAACTTCCCTAACATGGGAAAGGAAATAGCCACCCAAGTCCAGGAAGTGCAGCAAGTCCCATATAGAATAAACCCAAGGAGAAACATGCCGAGACACACAGTAATCAAACTGGCAAAAATTAAAGACAAAGAAAAATTATTGCAAGCAGCAAGGGAAAAACGACAAATAACATACAAGGGAACTCCCATAAGGTTAACAGCTGATTTCTCAGCAGAAACTCTACAAGCCAGAAGGGAGTGGCATGATATACTTAAAGTGATGAAAGGGAAGAAATTACAACCAAGATTACTCTACCCAGCAAGGATCTCATTCAGATTCGATGGAGAAATCAAAAGCTTTACAGACAAGCAAAAGCTAAGAGAATTCAGCACCACCAAACCAGCTCTACAACAAATGCTAAAGGAACTTCTCTAAGTGGAAAACACAAGAGAAGAAAAGGACCTACAAAAACAAACCCAAAACAATTAAGAAAAGGGTCATAGGAACATACATATCGATAATTACCTTAAACGTGAATGGATTAAATGCTCCAACCAAAAGACACAGGCATGCTGAATGGATACAAAAACAAGACCCATATATATGCTGTCTACAAGAGACCCACTTCAGACCTAGGGACACATACAGACTGAAAGTGAGGGGATGGAAAGATATTCCATGCAAATGGAAATCAAAAGAAAGCTGGAGTAGCAATACTCGTATCACATAAAATAGACTTTAAAATAAAGAATGTTACAAGAGACAAGGAAGGACACTACATAATGATCAAGGGATCAATCCAAGAAGAAGATATAACAATTATAAATATATATGCACCCAACATAGGAGCACCTCAATACATAAGGCAACTGCTAACAGCCATAAAAGGGGAAATCGACAGGAACACAATAATAGTGGGGGACTTTAACACGTCACTTACACCAATGGACACATCATCCAAAATGAAAATAAATAAGGAAACAGAAGCTTTAAATGACACAATAGACCAGATAGATTTAATTGATATTTATAGGACATTCCATCCAAAAACAGCAGATTACACGTTCTTCTCAAGTGCACACGGAACACTCTCCAGGATAGATCACATCTTGGGTCACAAATCAAGCCTCAGTAAATTTAAGAAAATTGAAATCATATCAAGCATCTTTTCTGACCACAACGCTATGAGATCAGAAATGAATTACAGGGGAAAAAATGTAAAAAACACAAACACATGGAGGCTAAACAATACGTTACTAAATAACCAAGAGATCACTGAAGAAATCAAAGAGGAAATCAAAAAATACCTAGAGACAAATGACAATGAAAACACAACGATCCAAAACATATGGGATGCAGCAGAAGCAGTTCTAAGAGGGAAGTTTATAGCTATACAAGCCTACTTCAAGAAACAAGAAAAATCTCAAGTAAACAATCTAACCTTACACCTAAAGGAACTAGAGAAAGAAGAACAAACAAAACCCAAAGTTAGCAGAAGGAAAGAAATCATAAAGATCAGAGCAGAAATAAATGAAATAGAAACAAAGAAAACAAGAGCAAAGATCAATAAAACTAAAAGCTGGTTCTTTGAGAAGATAAACAACATTGATAAACCATTAGCCAGACTCATCAAGAAAAAGAGGGAGAGGACTCAAATCAATAAAATTAGAAATGAAAAAGGAGAAGTTACAACAGACACTGCAGGAATACAAAGCATCCTAAGAGACTACTACAAGCAACTCTATGCCAATAAAATGGACAACCTGGAAGAAACGGACAAATTCTTAGAAAGGTATAACCTTCCAAGACTGAACCAGGAAGAAACAGAAAATATGAACAGACCAATCACAAGTAATGAAATTGAAACTGTGATTAAAAATCTTCCAACAAACAAAAGTCCAGGACCAGATGGCTTCACAGGTGAATTCTATCAAACATTTAGAGAAGAGCTAACACCCATCCTTCTCAAACTCTTCCAAAAAATTGCAGAGGAAGGAACACTCCCAAACTCATTCTATGAGGCCACCATCACCCTGATACCAAAACCAGACAAAGATACTACAAAAAAGAAAATTACAGACCAATATCACTGATGAACATAGATGCAAAAATCCTCAACAAAATACTAGCAAATAGAATCCAACAACACATTAAAAGGATCATACACCATGATCAAGTGGGATTTATCCCAGGGCTGCAAGGATTCTTCAATATATGCAAATCAATCAATGTGATACACCATATTAACAAATTGAAGAATTAAAACCATATGATCATCTCAATAGATGCAGAAAAAGCTTCTGACAAAATTCAACACCCATTTATGATAAAAACTCTCCAGAAAGTGGGCATAGAGGGAACCTACCTCAACATAATAAAGGCCGTAAACGACAAACCCACAGCAAACATCATTCTCAATGGTGAAAAACTGAAAGCATTTCCTCTAAGATCAGGAACAAGACAAGGATGTCCACTCTCACCACTATTATTCAACATAGTTTTGGAAGTCCTAGCCACGGCAATCAGAGAAGAAAAAGAAATAAAAGGAATACAACTTGGAAAAGAAGAAGTAAACTGTCACTGTTTGCAGATGACATGATACTATACATAGAGAATCCTAAAACTGCCACCAGAAAACTACTAGAGCTAATCAATGAATTTGGTAAAGTTGCAGGATACAAAATTAATGCACAGAAATCTCTTGCATTCCTATACACTAATGATGAAAAATCTGAAAGAGAAATTATGGAAACACTCCCATTTACCACTGCAACAAAAAGAATAAAATACCTAGGAATAAATCTACCTAGGGAGACAAAAGACCTGTATGCAGAAAACTATAAGACACTGATGAAAGAAATTAAAGATGATACCAACAGATGGAGAGATATACCATGTTCTTGGATTGGAAGAATCAAGATTGTGAAAATGACTATACTACCCAAAGCAATCTACAGATTCAAACAATCTCTATCAAATTACCAATGGCATTTTTTACAGAACTAGAACAAATCATCTTAAAATTTGTATGGAGACACAAAAGACCCCGAATAGCCAAAGCAGTCTTGAGGGAAAAAAACGGAGCTGGAGGAATCAGACTCCCTGACTTCAGACAATACTACAAAGCTACAGTTATCAAGACAGTATGGTACTGGCACAAAAACAGAAACATAGATCAATGGAACAAGATAGAAAGCCCAGAGATAAACCCACACACCTATGGTCAACTAATGTATGACAAAGGAGGCAAAGATATACAATGGAGAAAAGACAGTCTCTTCAATAAGTGGTGCTGGGAAAACTGGACAGCTACATGTAAAAGAATGAAATTAGAATACTCCCTAACACCATACACAAAAATAAACTCAAAATGGATTCGAGACCTAAATGTAAGATGGGACACTATAAAACTCTTAGAGGAAAACACAGGAAGAACACTCTTTGACATAAATCACAGCAAGATCTTTTTTGATCTACCTCCTAGAGGAATGGAAATAAAAACAAAAATAAACAAATGGGACCTAATGAAACTTCAAAGCTTTTGCACAGCAAAGGAAACCATAAACAAGACGAAAAGACAACCCTCAGAATGGGAGGGAATATTTGCAGACGAATCAACGGACAAAGGATTAATCTCCAAAATATATAAACAGCTCATTCAGCTCAATATTAAAGAAACAAACAACCCAATCCAAAAATGGGCAGAAGACCTAAGTAGACATTTCTCCAAAGAAGACACACAGATGGCCAAGAAGCACATGAAAAGATGCTCAGCGTCACTAATTATTAGAGAAATGCAAATCAAAACTACAATGAGGTATCACCTCACACCAGTTAGAATGGGCATCATCCGAAAATCTACAAACAACAAATGCTGGAGAGGGTGTGGAGAAAAGGGAACCCTCTTGCACTGTTGGTGGGAATGTACATTGATACAGCCACTATGGAGAACAGTATGGAGGTTCCTTAAAAAACTAAAAATAGAATTACCATATGATCCAGCAATCCCACCACTGGGCATATACCCTGAGAAAACCATAATTCAAAACGACACATGCACCCCAATGTTCATTGCAGCACTATTTACAATAGCCAGGTCATGGAAGCAACCTAAATGCCCATCGACAGACGAATGGATAAAGAAGTCATGGTACATATATACAACGGACTATTACTCAGCCATAAAAAGGAACGAAATTGAGTCATTTGTTGAGACGTGGATGGATCTAGAGACTGTCATACAGAGTGAAGCAAGTCAGAAAGAGAAAAACAAATATCGTATATTAACGTATGTATGTGGAACCTAGAAAAATGGTACAGATGAACCGGTTTGCAGGGCAGAAGTTGAGACACAGATGTAGAGAACAAATGTATGGACACCAAGGGGGGAAAACCGCGGTGGGGTGGGGATGGTGGTGTGCTGAATTGGGCGATTGGGATTGACATGTATACAGTGATGTGTATAAAATTGATGACTGATTAAAAAAAAAGAATAATACAGTCCAGTCAATATTTCTTGGTTTTTTCCTTGATTGTTTTATATATTGGACTTCTATTCTATTGGTCCTTGTTGTCTTCTAGGTTTGACAAACTAATTTTCTTTCTTATTTAAAGCACTAACTGCATTCTCGACACACTCTGAGAAAGCTGGGTAAGGCAGGATGCTTAGTCAGGGAAGTCTCCACTGTAAATGTCTCCACTGCTTTGGGGCAGCTTCCTTGGAACTACCAGGAAGATGTTCCTTGTCCTGACATAGTGGTCAGGATGGTGGAAGCAACAGGGACGGGAACACTTGGCTTCTGCTGTTCCTTGGTAAGAAGATTGCTTCCAGAACACCACCTACGGAGAAAGGATTCTTCCTCTAAGCTGACAGCATCTGTCTTCAGGCCAAGGGAGTATTTCTGGATTCTCACAGGAATATATAATGTGCATATTTGTATGTATGTATGTGTATATACATATGTGTATATATATATATGTGTGTGTGTGTTTGAAGTAATTTTTTAAAATACTGGATTACTTTTTTCCTCTCTATATTTCCATGCCCCAAAGTATGAAAATAAAAAATAGATCTTAACTCATGGAAGAAAATAAACAATTTAACCAATAAACAAACAAACAAACAAAAAAGATGAATGGAGTCTTACCAAAAGGACACACAATAGCCACTCGGAAGGGTCTCTCCTGGATCAAAATTGGGACAACTTGAGTGTCAAAAGAATAAGGACTATAATTGATTGAAACCTTTTGAATATATCAAAGTCCTCGAAATAATATTTTTTAAAAAGAAAGTCAAAACAAACAAACTCAACTGTCACCATTACACCAAAACTTTACTTTGAAAATTGGTAATTAAAAGTTGAGTCAACCATTTATCTTGCCTTTCTAGTCCTTAAGGGTAACCTAATAAATAGTCCTAGTTGATTCTCCTTTTTTCATAAGAATTTCAGCTAATAAATATCATTCTGTAAAACACTAATGAAATAATTGAGTCAGGCAACTATCTTCAGTGGAAGCCAGAGCCATTAGGTCAAAAAAGGTTAATGGGGAACTGGATAGTTACATCAAGTGCCAAAGTACCATATCCCAAATTATTTACTAGTTGCACGGAAAATGTTACTATACGATGTTATTTCACAATGAAGAGAGGAGGCTGAAATCCCCTTATTTTACTACCACTAAGAATGGGACAATCAGATATTACTTGACTCTTAACATGATGCAATAAGTACACAACATCACCTATGAAGTATTCCTTCTTAAAATGTTTAATCTGAACCTATACAACTCTTTATATCCAACATCAAGTTTACAGGAAATATGGAGGACAGAAAAACACCTCAAAGAAACAACCAAACAAAGTGAATCTGAGTCATTCTACAGGACAACAGACTGGGCCTTTCGACATTTCAATTTTATGCAGAAAACAGGAAGGAGGTAATGTTCTAGAATCACTATTAAAAGAGATTTAGGAGATATAACAATAATATGTAATGAATGATCCTTGATTGGATTTTTGTTTGAACCAGCCATAAAAGACATTTTGGGGAAAACTGTGAAATCTGAATATGGCCTGGAATATTAGATGCTATTAAGGAATAGTTATTAAATTTTAGGTATGAAAATAATATGATTAGTTAAGTGAATATCCTTTTTTCAGGGATGCATTCTAAAGAAATTTCATGATGCCAGTAATTTAAAATTATTCATCAGAAAAGAGATGAAGCAAATATGTCAGAATGTTAATGATTATATCTATGTGATAGGTATGGGATTACATCTATGTGATAGATATGGCTAATTTTTATATTGTGCTCTCTACTTTTATGAGCAATTAAACTTCAAACAGTCCCCCCCAAAAGTGATGATGAGTCTCTCTTCTACTGGATATTATTGGGTCTGCACATGATCCCCAAAATTGAGGCACCCGTCTTGATGCCATCAGGAGAGCAAGCCTGAAGGGAAAAGTTGGCATGCTGAGGGTGGAAGAGCAGGAGTACAGAAAACCTGCTTCCCTGATGACATTGCTGAACCACTGAATTACCCAACCCTGAGCACCTACTGAGCTTCTTCAAATGTGAGCTAATACAATTTTCTTATTATTTATGCCATTTTGAATTGTATTCAGTTACATAGAGCCAAAAATATCCCAACTAATACCATTCTTGAAAATCAGTGTCCAAGTGCCCTCTTCCCACTCCCTTGAATGCTCTTCCTGCAGATACTCGCATGGCTTGCTCCCTCACTCCCTTCAGGTCTCTGCTCAAACGCCACTTCCTCAGAGAACCCTAGCTGGACCACTCTGTATAAAATAGCAATCTCCCTTTGTTCAGAGTAAACGGAAAAACTGAAGATCCTCAGCAAGTTGAAGACTAGTCCTAGGATCCATGTTGACCCCACCAATGTGCAAACACCTTACAACATCCAGAAAAAAATAGTATCGCCCTTTAAGTTTTCATAACTTTTCATTTACCCATTTCTTTCCATACTTATCTATTTTATCATGTATTATGGGTATTTGTGGACACACCTTATCTCTCCCACTAAATTCCTGTAGCAGTGTGCTGAAGCCAGTTTGTACCAGCTCTTGAGCACCAAGTATGCATCTCTTTCTAACTCCACTTTCACTGATGTCATATTGGTAGCTTGAAATGGGTCACAGTGGGTGTATTTACACCAAGGGAATCAGCAAATGCCACACATCAGGGCTCCCCCCACAACACAAAGAGACAGTCGTTAAACATTTAGCAGCACACCATGCTTCCGTATCGTATATACTTTTATGTTCCTCAGATTACAGAGGACAGTGTCTTTCATTTATTAATTCAGCAAGTATTTATTAACAGCCAACTATGTGCAAATGGTCCCAGCTCTAGGGAGTGCAACAATGAATAAAACAGACAAAGTCTTTTCCCTTTAGAGCTTACATTCTAAGGTGGGAAACAGACAACAACAAATAAGCAAATAAACATATATAATGTATAAAAAGCAGGGTATAAAAGCAGGGTAAGAGAATAGAGGCAAATCAGGGTTAGGTGAAGGGGAAATGTATTTCCAACACTGGGTGGTCAAGCTAGGCTTCTCTGAGACTGTGGCATTTGAACAGACCTGAAGGAAATGAGAGAGTGAGCCATGTGAGTATCTGCAGAAAGAGCATTCGAAGAAGAGGGAACAGCAAGTGCAAAGAACCTTAGCTGGAAGCGTTCCTGATGTGTTTGAGTAGCTGCAAGCAAGTCAAAGCACCTAGAACAAAGTGAAAAAGGGAAAAAGTAGAAAATGAGGTCACAGAGGTAGCTCAACCAGATCACGTAAGCCTTGGTAGGAACTTTAGATTTCATTCCAAGTGTGATAGAAAGCTAATGAAGAGTTTGGACTGGGAACGTGGCATAATGTTTTGTTATTAAAGGGATGATTCTGGATGCCAGGCTGTAGGGGATTAAGAAGAGCAGCAAGGACACTAGTTAAGAGCTACTGAAGCAATCTAGATGATAGTTGGACAAATAGGATAAGCACATTCAGTTGTTAGTTTGAACAAGACATAATCGGGACATTTACATGAAGGTGCTATTCACAAAATAGACCTAGAGTAACTCTTGTGAGAGCTGTAGGCAAATGTAGAGGTATAGAGATTCCAGGTCTCCTGGCTGAGTCCTGGAGCAATGGAGGACAGAGCCTCCTCTTACACAGACCCACCCAAGCATTCAGCCTTACCCCCACTTGGGAAAGGATACATGCACATACTTACAGGCACACAACAAGTAGAGTCCCCATGCTCCTCTCTCCCTCCCCGCCTTCACTCCTGAGCCATGTCCTGGGTTGCCTATGGCATCCAGAGGGATCAGCCACCCACAATCCCTGGACCAACCACTTCAGATTGAGCAATAATGTGCTAATATAAAATTTTCCTTTGAAATTTGCTAGGAGAGTAGATCTTAAAATGTATATATATGTATAACTGAGTCACTTTGCTGTACAGCAATAATTAATACAACATTGTAAATCAACTATACTTCAGTAAAAAAAGAAGGAAAGTTCTCATCACAAGAAAAAGAAAATTTGTAACTATGTGTAGTGATGGATGTTAACTAGACTAATTATGGTTATCATTTCACAATATATAACTATCAAATCATTATGCTATATATCTGAAACTAACATAATGTTATATGTCAATTACATCTCAATAAAAGAAAATTTCCACTTGAAAGGAGTCCTTTATCTAAATGTCACAAAATCCTGAAGGCTAGCAACCCCTAGTAGACAAGGGTGGTATATGTGGAGATGGTTAAGAAGTAGTCTGCTTTGAAAGGTAGAATAGACCAAACTTGCTAATGGGTTGGATGGGGTTGTGTTAATAGGAAAAGAATCAAGGAATTAGACTAAGCAAGTGGATGAATATTAATGCCCTTTACTGAGATGGGAAAGACTGGGTGAATACTGTTTGGATAGGTAAATCAACAGTTCTCTTTGGGACATGTTAATTAGAGAATTCTATTATACAATCAAATGCCAATATGGAATAGGCGATTGAGTATATGGGTCTGGATTTCAGAAGGTAGGTCACACCTAGAGAGATATTTGGAAATCAACTAAGTATAGTAAAGCCATGGATTGAAGAGAATAGGTACTCAATAAACACGTTTTGAGTGAAAAAAAGACTGTCCTAATAGGATTTGTGTATATATAACCTTAAGGAGATTTTGGCTCAAGATAATCAATGATATTCACAGTTTTCGGTAACTTCAGTATTAATTCTACAGGAGGAGTCCCAAATAAACAAAAACAATGTGCTTACCTTCAAGGTGCTTATGACAGAATTGAGAAAACAGAAGGAACATCCACACCAATTTTACAAAATTTTTAAAAATCAATAAAGGCATTGTGTAGTGAAAAACACAACTATAAACTGAACCAAAATCAACTTTAAGTACTCTATTTTAGAATTTCAGAATTTCAAAACCCCTGTGTAGAGAAATTCTGCATGACATTTCAGCTTTTCAATTTCCTTTCACCCAGTAGTTCTCTAGTTTGCCTGCATATTGGAATCACCTGGGGAACTTTTAAAATGATTTATATCCCATCCCAGAGATTCTGATTTAATTGGTCCTGGCTGTGGTCTGGGCATCAGGGCTGTAAAAGCCTTCCAGGTGATTCTGATGTGCAGCCAGGGTTGAAAAATACTACTGAAATATAAAAGGCTTGTGGCCGAAGATGCCGGGTATGGTAACAAGAATTTCTTGATATACGTATATGTGAGGGAGCAACCCAAACATGTTTGACCAAATGCATCAATAGGGCTGTCATTAAATAGAGAGGAAAAATATAAAAATTCAAACTATAAAGGGTTAAATCAGCCATATATGTAATCAATCTTTAAACATAAAAAATAAAGACTAATAGAATTGTTTGGTGTCTCAAAAATGACTGAGACTCAATTTATCCAAGACTGTACTGTTATTTCAATAGCTGTAAAAAAATACTGTAACTAACAACAACAGAAACATAAAGAAATCAAAAGGTAATGGGGAGAGCCCACTTATTCTAAGTAATGAGATGAAAGCTGGCCTAAATTTTAGAATATGTTTAAAGATATCCAGTTGTAGGTCTTTCTCAAAATATAATAGATAGAATTAGACTAATAAATTGTTGCTTAATGAAGACACACTACCAAACGTAAAATAGATAGCTAGTGGGAAGCAACCGCATAGCACAGGGAGATCAGCTCGGTGCTTTGTGACCACCTAGAGGGGTGGGATAGGGAGGGTGGGAGGGAGATGCAAGAGGGAGGAGATATGAGGATATATGTATATGTATAACTGATTCACTTTGTTATAAAGCAGAAACTAACACACCATTGTAAAGCAATTATACTCCAATAAAGATGTTAAAAAAAAATGAGGACACCAGGAAACTTGCTTTAAATAAATAGGTGAGAATTATATTTAATCAGTATATAGTTTGTTGACTTCAAAAGTGCCAGAAAAAATTTAGAAAGTTTATTCTTGAAAACGGTTTGCTTGGTAAAGCAGTTTACATATTAGTTCACTATAGATATTTAGTTAGTGATAAAAGTGGCATTTCAAATCAGTGGGAGAAACTTTCTTTTTAATAAATTGCACTAGGATAGCTAACTAAACATAAGGCAAAATATACGAAGTTGAATTCTTAGCTAACACCCTACACCAAAATAAATTATTTATGAAACAAAAAGTATAAATATAGAAAATAAAACAATGAAAGATCTAGAAGGAATTTATCTAACTCAAGAGTGAATTTACTAACATATGTATAAAAAAAAAAGAGTGAATTTACTTTTAATCTTGGTGTGGGGAAGACCTTTCTAAAAAAGATGCAAAATCCAGAAGTCATAAAGTAAAATACTGATTAAATTGACAAGAAAAAATTATAAAATATCCACACGGCAACAAAATATTATAACCAAAAAAAAAAGATAATCAGCAAGCAAGGGAAAATATTTTTTAACTATAGGAAATGGCTTCTTTTTATAACTTTACATAATAAAAAAGGTGAACAATCTTATAAAAAAATAGGCAGAGAATATGAATAGAAAGTTAAAGAAAAAGGGAATATAATCAATTCCATAGTAAAAGATGCTTTATCTCAATATAAATATATTTATAAATATAAATAAAACATCAATGCAATTTAATCCCTATCAGATTTGAAAAATTAAAAGTTACTTTGTTATAAAGCAGAAACTAAACTTTACACCATTGTAAAGCAATTATACTCCAATAAAGATGTTTAAAAAAAATTAAAAATAAAAATAAAAATAAAAAAAGCTATGTGACATCCAACATTGTTTTTCTGGTCCAGGATAAGATAGAGCAGATGTATTTTTCCCAGTTCTTCCTGCTAAGTACAGCTAAACACTCTGGACATTACACATAAAAGAAACCTAAGACTGGGAAATGTGGTGAAAAGAAAGCAGACTAGCTAGAGACCTGAGGAATCATGAAAACAACCTAGCAGTAAGTTCTCTGGGTTCTCTTTCTGGTTAATATATCCTATACTGAGTGCTGGAGAAGCCAGTAACCCAGAAATGCCAGTGGGCAGAGACAAAAACAACTGCAAGGATAGCTTGTACTCTCTAGCCAAAGGACCAGGAAAAGGGCAGCCTGGCAAGACAGAAACTTTTAGACAATAACCACCCAAATCCAGCCTAACACCACAAAAAAACTGTAGCCCCATCACCCACCACGCCCATCAACAAAGGCTTAATAGGAAGCCTAGATTTTGATGCTTGCCCAGCAGTAACAAAGTGCTCCTTTTCCCCAACTGGGGTGGTGGTAGAGAAGTCTGAGTGGGGAGCTAGGACTTTCATCCCTGCTGCATAATAATGAACCTCACTCCACTCCCTGTGGTGTCAGGGGGGCCCACACAGGGAGCAATAACAAGGCATCCTGCTCCCTCCCAGCGCGGGGTGGGTGTCAGTGGAAGCCTAATGGGAAGCATGAACTTCCACCCCTGCCCAGAAATAATAAAGTGCGCCTGACCCACAGGATGTCAAAAGAGGCCAAGTGGGGAACCTGGACTTCTACCCCCACTTGGCAATAATGAGGTGGCATGCTTGTTCACTTTGCCTGCTTGGGGTCAGAGGAGGCCTGCT